>NW_005841955.1:1577931-1579050 GCF_000455745.1 Alligator sinensis
GTTTTTGCCAGTCTCACATTTGTCTTACTCTTCTCTCACCCACATGCTTTTAAGCGTCCCAAGTCAGAGCTCTAGGTAATGGTAGTTCTAATACCACAAACTGATCTGAAGCGCTCTTGTTCATTTCCAGATTACAGACTGCTATAAACAAGAAGACGTATTTTTACTTTTACCTACAGCACCTTAAAGAGACTGGGATAGAGAGCTAACATTTGTAAAGCCTCATTTTTGTTTTTGCTTCACATTAAAATTGCCATGACCCCATCACAGGAACACTCTTAATGTTATTACAGTGTAATTCCACTCAGAAGAATAAACTATTTTGTACCCAAAGCAGTAGTAGGTAAGTCTTTTCTTCACACAGACCTCATTACTGGCTGTTAATTCACCCACCTACCCACCATGGACCGCTATCACAATTTTAGATGTTACCACATCTCCCAAATAATCTGGAATACAAGCATAAATGCAGCTGAATGAAAACCGATTTCATTCACTGACCACAAGAACACCATATTTTTCTAACAGGCGTGCTAAATGGGCCAACTTGGTACTGTGGTGCAAAAGGGACCCTGAAAATCAGTTACACTGGACATACTACGTGTTACCCATTTTGCTCACCACCTGTTTAAACAGCATGCTCCTCTCACCTCTGGCACACGTGATGCTTAAATGATCAACGTTTGTTTTCCCCAATGCACCATTCTCATGGTAACATCAGGGAGTAAGCACCACCAGATTTTGGGGAGGAAGAAGAGTGACCAGGGAAAAAGACACCGTGCTTTAAGGAGAGAGGAAGAGAGAAGAAAGGAAACAGCCTGCCTGTTGGATCAGAAATGAGCAGCTCCTTTGAATCAGATGAACCACTCAAAGCCACAAGCGACATTTACTCCCCATGCACCTCCAAATGCCTGGGCTGCACCAGAGGAAGCCTATGGAAAGGGCACAGCGCACCAGATGCATCCTGCCACATGCATTTGGGGGGGGGCTGAACCCTGTCCTCCCAGACTTGCCAAACTCCATCCCCACCAAGGAACAGTACGCCTCGACTCTTGTTGGGATCGCGATGGAGAGGAATCGGTGGGCGGCCTGTCAACAGCTGGGGGGGGGGGGAACAGT
>NW_005841955.1:1579093-1579403 GCF_000455745.1 Alligator sinensis
CTCCTGCCATGACTTTTAATGGGCATCCCTCATTATAAATGTATTACTGAAAGCTTCATGCAGCCCCCTCCCCCCAGCGCAAACTCCAAGCTTTTTTGCTTTAAAAAGAGCCGGAACTAAGAGAGAAGAGCCCGGGGCTTCCCCCCGCAAGCCGCAAGGGAGAGCCGGTCTTCCTCTCATCCCCACCACAGCCCTGGCCATCGGGGGCGAAGCGCCTCAGCCCCTGCCTGCCCCGGGGCCATCCGCAGCCGCGCTGCAGGCACAAGGCGCCGGCCTAGGCCAGGGCACAAATGCCGGTACTTCTCCCAGC
>NW_005841955.1:1579700-1607938 GCF_000455745.1 Alligator sinensis
GGCCGCCCGCGCTCCCCTCAGCGCCGCTCAGCCCTCACACACGGCGCTGCCGCCACCCCGAGCCCCTGGCGGAGAAAATGGCTGCAGAAAGGGCTGCGCCCGGGAAGAGCCGCGCCGCGGCCCGCTCCCCCGCCCGAGCCGCCGCTTTTCGGGCCGGCGAAGGGAGGGAGGAAGGGAGGGACTGAAGCCGCGGAGAGCCCAGGCCCGGAGTCTTCTTTTATGCCCTTTCAGGCCGCAACAGCCCCGCTGCCGCCACCCCGAGCCCCTGGCGGAGAAAATGGCTGCAGAAAGGGCTGCGCCCGGGAAGAGCCGCGCCGCGGCCCGCTCCCCCGCCCGAGCCGCCGCTTTTCGGGCCGGCGAAGGGAGGGAGGAAGGGAGGGACTGAAGCCGCGGAGAGCCCAGGCCCGGAGTCTTCTTTTATGCCCTTTCAGGCCGCAACAGCCCCCAGAGGCCTGAACTGGCCTCGCTCGCGCAAGCGACAGTGGCAGGACCCTTTTGTGAGCCCGTGGGAGTTAGTGTTGGAGCTTCAGCCCCTCTCTCCTCACCTTCACGACAGACCCTAAATGCCCCTTTCTGGAGCCTTTGGGATTCACCCGCTTTTGAGGCTTTTCCCTGAAAGGGTGAAGATGGAAAACCCACAGGTCTTTAAAAATAAAAGTTGTTTCTCCCAGGACTCCAGGACCTGGAGCTTTATAAGGAAGAAATAGGGATGTAGTGTTTTGTGCATGCGGAGGACCTGCCCGGCTTTCTCCACTGGTACAAAGCTTCTCACAGAAGGCAGTCTAGTCTGCTGGTGTCTCGTTGAGAGCACCCTCTTTGAAAATGCTGGCGTTCAGCTGCCCTGAGTTATTTATACACCCAATGGCTTTCACTGGGACCCGGCATTCAGGATCTACCTTACACATCAAGGAAAAGGAACAAATCTGTCAAGGTCTAAACCAAGGATTCTCACCCAGGGTGCGAGATCCTTTCAGGGGTGCTACCAAAGCCCATACACTGTTAGGTGTGCAGACAATTTCAAATAAGAAATAAGAAGTTTTTTTTTTTTAAATCCTACCCGTTGCAGTCTTCCTGCGTCCTTTACAATAGAAAAATGGCTGTATTAGTTTTCCATAGCCAAAAATGAGTGAAAACTTAGCTGGCACTTTCTGAGGGGTGCCTTGAGCCTAAAAAGGTTAAGAACCCCTGAGCTAAACACATACCAGTGCAGATAATAATCCTCTAAAGCAGCGGTTCCCAAACTCTGACAGACTGTGCACCACCAGTTTAAAACGAGACAACCTTACGTACTACCAGCAAATTTTTGTCATGTGTAAAGTCATTATAATAAATCTGTTGACACGTTCCGCTGACAGGTTGTCTGTGTACCACTGGTGGTACCCGTACCACAGATTGGGAACTACTGCTCTAAAGTACAAATTACCATCTTGCTGCACTATATTTGGAAGATTTCTGGCAAAAATTGTGATTTTAAGCACTGTTTTAAGAGTTGACGGCCATTTTGCGCACACAGAAGGGGAGAGGTGGAGACCTGCCACCCTCAGTCTCATCAATTTGTTACCTGATATGACAGTGACTTAACTAATATGGGCACCTGGAATGATACTCTGAAAGAAGTAATGCATAAGTAAACCTAAACCCCTGCTCTTTGAAATATGCGTCTCAGAAACTGGTTTTGTTCAGACAGGGGTCACAAAATGACATGCTGCTGTTTGTCACAGGATAAATGAACAGAGAACACTTAAGGAAGGAACATCTGAATGTGGGAAATTTCTGTTAAAAAACAGGAAAGAGGCTTTAATTATTTCAATGGAATATAAAGAACAACATTACACAAACACATAAGAGACTTAGACCTTGATTTCCCATGGACACCCATTATGTCTCATTGTGTCTCCGCATGGACATAAGGGTCCACCTGTGTGAGCCCAGTTTCAGGACTCAGACCATCACCTTAATCCAAACTGAAGTCTCCCTTGAAGTAAAATCAGATTGATTGTTTTAAGTCTAGCTCTTCAACTTTTTTCCCCAAAAGTAGGAGTTGAAAAAGAAATATGAACTCATGACATGCTGGGATTGTGCTTTTATTGTTGAAAGGCAGCAAATGTAATTTCATAGTACTTGTTTATTTGCTTCTAAATTGATAACAAGGTAGTAAAAAATTAAAATGCTCTTTAGTTAAATCCTGCAAAAGAAGGTTATGGTCCCAAGTTAAGTAGTAATCATATCAAACTGGCTCAACACTGGGTTTTAGGCTCTACTGATGTTACAGTTTGTTTATGTAGCATCCCATTTTTATGCAATTTTGTGAATTATATACAGTACTAGTTAATGAAGTTTCTTGTTATGCATCTTTTTTCTGTTGTTACTGTTGCTATGTTTAAAAATAGAGCAAAGGTTAAGAAAAGGTCATCTCTCATTAAGCCCCCTTTAATTAGTAATCCATTCTCTACTGTAGGAATTCTTTTGCAGGTAAGCATGTGTTAGTGAATGCGATATACTGAGCCTGAAACAGAATTAACCATTTCTCTTCCTTTTTAAATTGTTGAAGCATTTTCTTAACTTTATTCAAAAGCAGAATAAAAGAACACCCCTCTCCCTTTAAGATGATTTATGAAGAAGAAAATATCAGCATTTCACATGGAAAAGTTCTTACAGACTTTGTTGAATTTTTTTTTCTTTCTCTTTACTCCTTACCTGGGTAAGTACAGCTATGTTCTCTGTAGCAGCCATAGCAGTCAGACAGCAAATACATCAGGTAGTTACTTTCTGGCAAAAAGCAGCTAGAATATGACTAGCCCAGCTCTTGGTAATTAATAGTTAAAGCTGCATAACCTAAAGGCCAGATCCCAATCCTGCAAATACTTAAATATGTGGATAGTCATATTGCTGAAGTGATGAATGTATAGAAGTGTTTACAGAACTGGTATCAAAGACAGCATAGGACTTCTTAGATATATATATATATATGGCTTGAGTAAATGAATTGGAAGGAAGATATAACTAGCTTTTCTGAACAGACAGAAATTTCAAGAATTGGAACTGTAAAGTCATCCAGTAGTGCTTAAAAAACCAGCAGAAATAACCTGTGTTTTTCCTTAACATAGTAAATCCCATCTTCTATATTATTTTGATTTTTTTTTAAAGTTTTTGGTATGTGCCCACACATTTCATTTACTTTTTTATTAAATATATTAAAACCTTGCTAAATTTTGTTTTGTTCTGCAGCAGTTCCTTGTGCATGACAGTCTACCACCTTAGGTGTGACCTGCCCCTTCACTTTAGTTTGTACATTTTTACCTTGGTTCCAGAAAGATGATAAATTGCATGATTTCACATTTTCCTTTTAGTGGTGGTGGGGAACCCATCTTTTTTACTTTTAGAAGACTTTTACAAAAACAGTAACCATTTTATAGTCTGAAAAATGGATGGCTTGATTAGGTACTGTATTTTAGACCAGAATTCTTTTCTCTTTGTAGTCATTTAATCTTTTCCATCCCTTGAGTTGACATATAAATTGTGAATATACTGCTTTATTGTATGGTAGTCCTCTGGGCTGCAAAAATGTGATCTATATAACCTTTTACAGGTCTTCTGTCTTCTTCTAAGATTAGCCACATAGTTTGCTGAAGAAAAGGATTGGTATGGTTTCACAGAAGCTCTGACATACTGGTAAGGGAATAAAATTTGATTAGGACTGTGCAGTCCTAGCCACAGGAAATTCACAATCAATGCTGTATTGATATTCTATTTTTTTTTCTTTCTTTTTTTTTGGCTGGATGGGCACCATAGCTTCATGGTATTTTTAGCAACCTTGATGAAAAAAAGAGATTTGCACTGATTTATAGCCTATTCAATCATAAATAATAAATCAGCATAGAATTTCCCCTGGGGTTTTCTTTTGACTATTATCCTTCAGAGAATAGAGATCGTATTTTATACTTGATTTTTCTTTCATGAATATTCTTGGAAATCTTTTTGTAATGTATTATTTGTGCTCAATCTTTGTTATATGTTTTTCTTATAATATTTCTTTCTCTTTATCATTCTCTTAGGTGGCATCTGTTGCATGATGTTTTCTAAAGCAATTTAAAGCTTGCTCATTGTTAGGAAGCCACAAATGATTTGAAATAGCTTTGCCTGGTGTTATTACAAAGTACTTGGCAATATACTGTTGTGAACACGTTAGCATAAGCCCCCAGGGTTCAGGGTGGAAAAGATGACCTAATCAGATTTTGCCTCCCTATCGTTATTACACTGAGTAGGCTTTATAACAGGGGTGGGCAAAATGTGGCTTGGGGGCTGGATGCGGCCCCCAGGCCATTCTATCTGGCCCGTGGGGCCTCTAAAAAAATTAGAAAATTAATATTAATCTGCCCTGGGCTACCTGTCATGCAGCTCTCGATGGCTTGCCGAAACTCACTAAGCGGCCCTCTGCCCAAAATAATTGCCCGCCCATGCTTTATAAGGACAAAGCTAGACTTTAAAAATATGTTCAACAAGTCCTGATGTTTGGTGATATCTGACCTGATTAAAGACTGAATAAAATCTTCAAGGTTTGTCTCTTTTTTTTTTTTTAAACTTGGGAGGAAAAAACTTTTCTTTTTACCCTACCAGGCCTATTAAATAATAATAGACACTGAATTTTGAAGTGTTGGCCAGTATTTTTAATCAGACTTCTGTTTATCTGCTGTTGTAACTGTGGCTTATGGCTAGGGACAGAAATTACACATAAACCAGTAAGAGTTATTGGAAACCAGTTCAAATCTGTAACATGATAGAAGTTCAGAAAAGATAGACTAATTTCAAAACGTTCAAAATTGGTTTAAGCTAAACCTGGATGGATACAGTATTAGGCATAACTGATTTAGGTTAAATCAGTTTATTAAACTTCTGTCCCAGATCCCCTCCAGATTCAAGCTAACTCCCAGTCCCCTGGCATCCCAGGATGCCTTGCAACTCCCCTGCAAATTCCCTCTTGCAGTGTGGGTGGGGTAGCCTTGGCTCTCTGCTTCAGCCAATCAGGGAAGCGTGCTCTAACACCCCCCCCCCCTCAGCTTTTGGCCTGAGCCACTGCAGGCATGTGGCTGCATTCCCAGAATCAAAAGTGAATGTCTGATCACTTACTTATCAGTTTAATCTATCCTGCTTAGGCTAACCTGAAAAGACTGAATTGATTCAGCATTGGGCTTTTTAGCTCTCTGTACTTATCCTATATGTTTATGTGATATGGTTTTGTTGCACTTTTGATTAATCTTCTATTAGTATGTAGAAAGAAACCTTTTTTTCTGATTTAAATATCCTGTTATAGAGCCGTGAACCTAAATGAAATAGCACTGGGCTAGAGTAGTCTATGCTTCATTAACTATCAAAATAAAATAATTGATATCAGGGATTAAGAGAGAGAGGTGATATAACCAGATATGTTACCATATGTCAATATACTGCTATGATAAAACACTTTCTTTGTTTTATAGTGACCTAACCCCTTCCAACAAATGACCCAGAACACTGGGGACTATCTTATCAAAGGAGGAAAACCAGTAGAATTTGGTATATGGTCTAGGGCACTAAGTCAATAATTGGTAAGTAGCATCGCCGACAAAATAATAAAATTTGTAGATAAAATAATGAAGGAACCTGAACTGTAATACGAGAGGGATGTCTTTAAAATGTGAAACGAGACTTGGAAAAAAGTGAGATTTTATTAATCTAAATGAGAATTAAAGCACCTGTATGTGTTTTCCCTTATGAATAACTTGACAGAAAATTGCAAAAGACCTGGGAATGGATAATTAGCCTTAAAATAAATTATGTCACAGACTATATCTTGTATTACTATATTTAAAGGAAATAAAGATAAACAGAATTGTGGAAAGCACATATTTCCTTACAGAAATATTAAAAGAGAGGGATCAAATACAAGAAGTGCATCATAAAATATGTATGCTTCTGATAGGAATTTGCAAGGAGGTGCTCAGACTGAGACTCAGGTGAAGGGACTGAACAGTTAGGAGTCTGCTTGCCTGGAAAGCTGGGAGCAGTGGCAGCTGATGGCCAGTAAATGAGGGTAGAGTCAGAGAGGCAGTTGGGAGCTGCTGGAGCATAGGGCAAGAGGGGGAGAAAGTGTGGTGTTTAGGGTGAAGTATTAAGCCTGTGTAATCCCTCCTAGGTTCTGATCAAAGACCACAGTCCCATAACAAGGGGGGGAGGGGGCTGAGCAGGATGACTGCCCCAGGCGCCAAAGTGAAGGGGCACCAACAGGCACTGCCCAGCTAGGGTGGGGCGCAGAACGGAGCTGTGAGTGACTCATTTGTGGGAGTGCAAGAAACTTGGGGGGAGGGCGGTTCCCACTGCTGTGTGCACACCCGGGCAAGCATGGGGGAGGTGTGTGCCACCTGGATCTGTGCATGGGGTGAGGTCAGGCTGCCACTGCGGGCTTTGGCCTGGGTACCAAACTTCCTTGCCATGGTACTGGTTTTATACACTTGCTTATTTTATTGTTTCTCTTCCCCTATAGGGACAAGGTTGTCAAAGCAAAATAAACAGTTCGTAAACCTGACTATGGAGTTGATTGGCCTCAGAAAGGAAGCTGGGTGAGTGACCTGCTTACAGTATTTATGCTGTTTTAGTGAACATTCCTGCCCTACGTCTTTTTGAAAACAAGAAACCACACTTGGATTATCTTTCTTGGTATAACCCAGTCTTGCTTATAACTCTGGCTTTCAGACCACTTCCCCCTCTCCCCTTCATCCCCAATGGGTCATGGTTTAACTCCTTGTGGGCCATCACTTACCTAGAAGATGATCCTTTTGTACCAAGACAGGTAAAGTGTATTTATTGACTAAAGTCACAAGCATTCTGAACATTCCTTGTACCCCTTAAATGTTTGAATTACTTTGATATAATTGGATCAAAAGTTGTAACTGACTAGCGAATTGCCCATCAAGAATGATGGGGGAGGGTGGGCAGGGACAGAGCGCTGCCACCCATCACCCTGCACCGCCTCCCAGGAGCAGATGCGGGGTGGAGCTTGCCCATCAAAGTTAGTTTCTTCCTGAAACCTTCAGGCTAGCCATGTGAGTAATCACCTGACTCTTGTGCTTCATTTTAATAAAGTATCTGTATTGCACTAGCTTGTATAACAATTCGATGAAAAAGTTCACTTCTCAAACTGCTTTTTGAAACCTTATGTAGAAGGTTACATAAGTCTTGTAGGATCCCCTCTCCACACAATTCAAGTTCATATCCCTTTATACAAAGCTCTGGTTACATTTTTGGACAAAAGATAATGTATGTACACCTTTTACCTAACAAAAAGATTTTACTTCCACAGCTTAATTGAATTTCAGAATTGTAGTAAATAGTACAGACACAGGGCACACAAATGGCAAGTGCAACAAATGAAAGTACAGAAATACATGTGTATATATAAAAACAGAAATACATTCAAAGGCAGAGAAATACCTTGTGTATGTGACTTTATAAGTTCAAGTAAACTAAAACAATATTATGCCAACATATGCATCTACAATGGCAATATGCAATACATATGCAGACATAGCTACATGTTTACACATACACAGTCAGACTTGTTTTTTTTTCAGTATTAGTTTATGGAAAATACACACAGCCTACATTCCAAGAATATACACTATGAGAAACATGCAAGACAAGACAATGGTTAAACTTATAGTCTGTACGTTTACTTTCAATTGTACAAATAGTATAAGCTTTAAGTAAAGTTAATTCATACAGTGAAGAAGATTCCAAAACCTCCCTACAGAGTCTATTGTAATGCTTATAGTTAAGCTTATAGGGTGCTTACAAATATGAAGAAATAAAACCTAAAAAGCCCCCAGCATTTTACTTTAAGCTCAGTGCACTCAGTGCCGAGCAAAGTGCATGCCCAGTGCATGCCCAGAAGAGGCATCCTGTTAGTTTGACCTGGCTTGCCCAGCGTCTGTATAGATCCGGCACTTATATCTAATAACTAATTGAATCTGCCTTACATAAAAGTGCCAAAAAGCCCTGCTGAAGCCCCTGATCTATGCAGATGCTGGGCAAGCCAGGTCAAACTAATGTGATGCCTTTTCTGGGCATGCACTGAACTTGGTGCAGGGGTGCACTGAGCTTAAAGCACTGGTTTGTTTTTTTTTCCACGTCTCTTAGCAGCCTAGCTGCCCCATAGTTCCTAGCTCACAGCTCAGGGCTGGGCTGCCCCTGCACAGTCTATATAGCTAGTTTTCCCTAATTTCTAACCTAAATCTTTGGTGCAAATTAGGCTGGTTTCTTCTTGTCCTTCTGCTGTGGATAAGGAGAATGATAAATTACCTACCATCCTCTATGTAATAGTCTTTTATATATTGGGACTTTACTTGTGCTCATAGAGGACAATTACCTCCTGTGTCTTGCCTATATAATTTTTATATTAATGCATCCTAGAATGATACTTGTCATATTTGCAACAGCATTATTGCCTCATTCAGCTTGTCCACTATAACTCAGATTTTTTTTCTGCAGTACTGCTGCCTAGCCAATTTTCCCCATTTTGTATTTGTGCATTTGATTTCTTCCTATGTATAGTGACTTCCAGTTATCTTTTTTTAAATTGTTATGGTCGTTTTGAATTTTAATCCTGTCCTTTAAAGTGCTTGTAACCCTGCCCATCTTTGTGGCATCTGTAGTGTTGTAAGCGTGCTCTCAATTCTTATTTTCCAAATTGTTAATGAAAATGACATATAAAACTGGACCCAGGATGAGCCCTGAAAACTGCATTTGAAATGCTTTCACTGATTTAACAGTGATTCATTGAGTGTTTGTTTAGGTTTTTTTGTTCCAGTTATGTGTCCATCCTATGGTGACTTAATCTATACTAGATTTCCTTAGTTTGCTTTTGCAATGAAATATTTGGTAGAATCAGCAACCTTATTAGGTCAAGATATATCACACAACTGTTTCCTTCTTATCCACTTAAGATAAAACATTGACCGTTAATTCAAAGCTTTGTGGGATTTCTTTGCTCCTCACTTCCACTCCCTTACTTCACAGGTGTCAGGGATCTGCAAAATACAACGGTACCTACCTGGTTTGCACTCTACTTGAAAGAATTATATTGTTGGCCTTTTAGATAAGATTATCATTTTCTGAGATTGGGAGGTTCTCTGGTGACAATTGAAAGCATATGTGTAACTAAAAGGACTAAACAGACCTTCTGTCCATGCACAGCTCTGGAAATTCTAGACCCCCTTTTTCAGATGGCTATGTCAACTGACATTGTATTTATTCAAGCAACCAGTTATCAAACGAGCCTTTCTGACAGCTCATTTTTGTGGAAAGAAGCTCTAAGTAGAGAAATTAACCAGTCATCTCAACTGCTTACTTTCATGATCAAAAAGTAAAGCTGCACTACAAGTGAGTGGTTCATTTATCCAACCTGCTTCTGTGCAAGCTTCTTTTATATAGTAATTTCAAAATACCCATAGCTTTTAGTACAATAGTATCTTTCTTTGTTCCTGTGGAATTCCACTGGGGGCAATATTCCTATTTTCCTCTACCCCAGAAGAATTGAGTTTTCACTGAGTCATCACATTGAAACTACAAATGAACTGTCTGACTGCTAATTTATCCAAGTTTCTTACAGACATTTATTGTTATTGTTTGGTTTACTGGCAATACATAAAAGTTTCTCAGACTTTTATATTGTCATTGGACAGGTTCTTAAATAATTTTTCTGAGCTGTTGTAATTTGGTAATATGTTGCCATACAACAATTCTTATATTGTCAAATAAATTTATAATATTGTGTTAGCTTTTCATCAAAAACCTTCCAATTTAATTTTTAAAAGGATGTTAGTGACACATTTTAATGTAGTTTTGTGTAGTTTATATCTTCCAAAAAGATAATAAAAAGACAACCAAATGCTAGGAAACTACTGTATATTAATAGATTCTGTGAATGCCTTCCCCAGTCAAAAGACTTATGGGTTGACATCACAAAGTTATTCCAAAATTCTTATTATGGGATTAGAGAAATGTCCTAAATACTCTGGTTACACAGAGACATGTTTAAAATCCTAATGAGAACTGTGATTATACACATTTTATCATTCCAGCCCTGTATTTTTCCAGTATTTACTCCAGATGTAATTCTTACAGTGAGTAATCTTAAAGATGTCATGGTCCATCCCAAGCCTTGGCAGTTCATCAGTCTAATGTGGTTAAGGCTTTATAATATCTCATCAACAGTGTACAAAGGAGTAACCTGGTCAGCTGCTTTTGGTGACCAGATGCTTATACCTGTATCTCCTGAGATTAGTCTTTGGCTTGAGTCTATAGCAAAACTTTGTACTCCCACCTTTTGGATCCATAGGAAAATACACTATTCCTCCTGCTGCCAAAGCAGAAGAGTTAATGTATTTTTTGTGGCTTTACTAGTATTTGATAGGCTTTAAGGGTACAGTACAATGAGAGGCCCTCACCAATGGCTACATTTTGTAATCTGAGAGCTTTAGCAGTGCTTGAAGCTAGTTTTAAGCATGGAGTAGACTGCTGGGGCTTTCTGAATAAAAAATTTCAACCCTGAATTTAGGTGTTTTTTCTGGGTTTTCTTTCACAAGAGATGATAAGTGTTTATTGGAATACATGTTTTACCACTTTGCTAAAAATATTTATCAGTATCAGTTAGATACTCCTAGAGCAAGAAGTGAAGACTTATCTGAAATTGCAGAAGATCATGTTTGTCTTTAGACATAGATACCTGGTTCTACCTTAAGGTAATAAAAAAAAAAAGTTAATATTATTTTCTTATGACTATTCATACATTTTTGGCTCATATAAGAATTGCTTTTTGACCTGGTGTTCTTCCATTTCTAAAGTAACAACTGACTGAAACTTCACTGTCTCCTCTAAGAAAGCAATTATGTGCCTGTTTTCTCCAAAAACTTTGCTTAACATATACCAAATAAGAACTGGCCAGATTGTCTCTGATGACCCATTCTTGAAAAAGTTGTGGTAAGCTAAATCTAACAATACTTACATACCTGAGAGAGATCAGTTTGAGCATAGAACTAAATATGACAGAAAGGCTGTACTGGCTGCTGCTTGATAAGCGTCTACTCAGTAGGGGTTTTTGACATTGACTCCAGCCTGGCCAGGATTTTAGTCCAGAAGGCTATGATATAGTGGAACTTTCAGTGGTCTTGATCTAGAAGCATTATTCTCAAGGGTTGCCTATGCTGAGGACCCTGGCAAACATACAAGTGAAGGTGCAATGGGATCTAATGCGGGATCCCCACAGTCACACTTCCTGCCATTCCATGCCTGTGATTGTGGGATCCTGCATCAAATGCTATCATGCATTATTGCTAGTGCAGGGATAGCCTGGGATCATGAGCCTGGGCTCCCACTCCACTGGCCAGTAACAATCTTCCACGGTTGGGAGCCCTGTAACGTGATGTGGGCATGTTGCTCTCTTGTGGCTGGCAGCCCCAGCAACAGGAGTACTGTCCATGGCTGGGAGTCCCAGTCTGACCACGCATTCAATTATTGGCATGATAAGAACCACCCACAAAGATACGATGCTATTTTTGTGTAAAAACTTTGTGGCTTATTCCTTGTTTTGTCATGGCATTAGTTGCATTAATATATGGCCAGGTAACAACTTAAGGTATGAGTAACTGTTTAATCCTGGTCTTAATAGGGTGACCGTATGAACCAGGTTGACTGGAACAGTGCTGGATTTCATAGGCTGTCCTGGCTAGTTGGTGAAAATTGAAGCAGAAGTGCCATATTAATGCCAACCACTCCTGCACGTGCCCAGCTTGGCTCCTCCTGAGCAGCAGCTGGAGGTGGGGCTGGGCTGGGTAGGGCATTGCAGGGACAGGGAGGATCAGACCACCTACCATGAGGGGAGCAGTACCCCTGTACTGCACTCTCCCACCTAGCTGCTGGTGGGGACCTGTGTTTAGGGGGCAGCTCTAGACTCTGCCCTGGGACTGTAGCCCTGGTTGGCTCCATCCTACTTTCATGCCACTGACTTGGGAGAGAGGGGGAACAGGCAGTGTCTTGGAATCCCTTTAAAATAATAATAAATAATATACTATATAAGTAGTAGTAATAAAAAAGGGATATGGTTACCCTATGTCTTAAGTGTAATGTGTGCCAGGGGCCATAGAGGAAGCCACATGCTCCTGGGCTCAGCCTACAAGCCTAAGATATATGACCTGACCTGAACTTACCCCACCTACACTCTTCTTGACATGCTTACCTGCATCTACGCTGTGTTTCTTAGAACTTGTGTTTGGGGCTTTGATCTATAGGTGGCCTGGGCATGTCACAGTTTCTATGCCTTTGTAGAGATAATGTTATAGTATACTAAGGAAACGTAATATGCAATAGGTCATGGTATGTTTGAGTATATTCTTACATATGAGCATGGAATCCATACTCCAAGAATCCATGTTTTAAACAGAGTGGGGGAGAGAGAATGCTAATATTAACAGAAAGTGGAAGCTTTAGACAAAGGGAGTTACTGTAGATGTATAAATATAGGGGAAAGATGATAGGAGTTTGTAAACCACTTAATTCCACCAAGAATGGATTATATGGAACAGATTACTTAAAGAGGCTGGAATTTCTATCCCCCACCCCTTTATTTTCGCTAAAGAATAGGTTAGATAAACACTTGTGATAAACCACTTGCATGGTTTAGATGGAAATTATTCTTTTTTTGAGCAAGCGGTTGGTCTAGATGACATTTTTTTCCAGCCCTGCTCTTCTATGATTATGGGTAAGCAACCGAAGGAAATGTGTATGGAAGTTTGAAGCTAAATCTGTTAATGAGAAATCTAAAGGGCAAGAGAGGTGTCTTTGTTAATGCCAGATGGATTTGCTGGAGCCAAACAGCATGGGAAGACTAGAATTCCTTCTTCTCTATCCCAGTTGTAAGTATTCCTAATACTTCATTAATAAATGTTGCAACATTACATAGTTGGTATTACATAGTTAATATTTGTTACACTATTGACTTAAGGTCAATACTTAATAACTATTACTAGCCTTTGGATTTAATAAAGGACATGTAGCTGATGTGGTCAATTGAATTCCAATAATCTTATAAGGACTCTGCTCTCTAACGCTGTGGTGGATTGTGAAACAAGCTCAGTGGCCTTAAGGGTGGATGTTATTGTGCAGGCCGGGAGCGATCCGGGCCCATTTTGTGCTCTGCGCGGGCTGTGGCCAGCAGCCCGGGCACGCTGGGTCGGAGAGAACGGGCGACACGCTAGAATTAGTCACGGACTCGTAATGGTTGATTCAAGATTGTTTACTTACACCGAAGATGGTCGCGGTGTAGGCTGGACAGTTTCCCAGGTACAGCTCTGCTTAAATCCTCATTTGAGGACTCAGACAATATTCGGATCACTCCCACGGAGTTGTCGAGGCTCCGTGGATCCTTTTTGTGCGCAGGGAGAGGGGTACGTCGAGGATTGCGAACGGCGACGGGGAGAGGCTAGAGGCTGGTCAGACCTCTGTTGCCTGCTTGAAATGCGCTGGGTCCGATAGGCTCCACAGCGCTTAGAGATCTTCACACAGCATGAAGTCTCCTCCTCCTGGTGTTCGTGGAGTCCTCCAACTCAACCACTGCCCGCCATGTGTAAATAATTTCACGCAAGCCAATAATGGGGCTCTAATTATCATACAAATGGCGGGAACTCTTTGCAACGAGCATTTCTTAGCTGCAAAGAAGAAATGCACACTGCAAAGAAAGCAACAATTTAGCGGGAAAATAATTCAGTGGTGCCAAAGCGCACACAGAAACAAAAATCACACCTTTGGGTTGTGACAGTTATTACAACTAGACATTTGTCAGCCTAGCACACTACTTGATTAAGTGTGCTCACAGCAGTACACAGTTATGGATCTTTTGGAAGAACTCCTCATGATTGCATCCCAAGCACTCCTGTCATGGGGCAGCTCTGCAGAGAGGCTGGAAGACCTGTCAGGACTGAAAGAGACCTGCAAGGCTACAAGATGTGTACAGCAGCATTTCTAAAGTAGAAGAACCCACACCATGATCCACAGCCATGAAGTAGCTAGAACTTCTCGAAGAGGAAGCAGAGCTGTGCAAGGAACATGTCCTAACCCTCCAGCACCTGACATGTAATTGACTGAGGCTGTACTTGTGTGGAATTGGATTGCTGTTGGATGTGCCACAAAAAGAGTAGGGTGGCAAGTAAGCCAAAATCTGTTTAATCCCCTTATTTGGCTTTCTGCCTTAGCATCCCAAAGCAGCCAAACTACTTTCCAACCTTGCATACATTGGTCATCCACCAGGAAATTCTTCTTCTGTACACCAAAATGTCCTTCAAAACGGTAATAAAGATGGCGGGCAGCAGTTAGTGGCTTCAGGCTCTGGTTCCGTGGTGTTCCCTGCTTCAGATATCTGTGCATTCATAAATAAACTTGTCCTCTTGAGAATTCTCCCAGAGCATTTGGTAAAAAAAGGGGTTTTATTGAGCAGGCTGCTTTTGATTTGCTGTGGGAGAGCACTGTAACTGTGACTGAATCATGAGACCTTCCATGCCAGCCTCCTGACCCTCTTCCTCTCTATCTGTCATTTGCTCCTTCAGAAGAATGTGTTTTATAAGATGCTTTGGATATGGTGCATGGAGCACTAGTAGGTTTCTCATCTAGCTCTATGCAGCAATCATGCAGTTAGGGCATTATTTGTGGCCTTTGGTAACACAGACCTGCTTTATGTATCTACATTAGTTGAACCCTGGTCTAGTGAAGGCTCAGCTGTGCAAAACGTGCTGTGTCACTTACCTCAACTATTTTGCATAAGCAGGTTAGTAATAACCTAGGTTTTTGACTTTGTCAAAATCTGCAAAAAGTTCAATCCATGTGAGTTCTGGCATATGACTGCTATTGGCCTAGGAGTTTTTGATTTAATGACACTAGGACTGCCTCTGTGTCATGGACTAACATGCAATTGTGACACATCTGGGATGTTAGGAGATATCACTGGTCTGCTCACAGATCTTAGCACTTCTTTCTGTTTAAGACCTTTACAAGGGTGATTTTGGTAATTCATTTTCTTCCACGAGAATTCTCATAGCTTTGTCCTTTTCTTCAGTGTGTACATGATACAGTACAGTGAGGAGGAATGGGATATGGTATCTTTAGTGTTGATGACCCTCAACTCTGGCTTACTGAGAAAATCCCTTAAGTCTCATTGATGTAATACTGATATATGGTATTATGTACACTTCTGTAAAGGGCATGTAGATCAAAGGCACTGTTTTCCTTATTTATAGTTAAAATTAATGTTTCTTTCCCCTCCATTTGCAGATATATGAGATGATTTATAGTCATGATAGCTAAGATGGTATAGAATATTAGCAGAATTTTTAAAATTTATGATTAGTATGTGAGGCTATATACAGCTGATGAAACATACTATTAATGCCTGCTTTTGTTTGATATCTTGTAGTGTAGAAGCTACATGTGTTGTTTTCTTAGACAGGGCCACATTTAAGTGCAATATCAGTTGTTGTCATAAAATCTCCAGACTCTCTACCACCCATAAAGATGAATAAAGATTGCAATTGTTGTGGGGCAGGTTTACCAGATGAAATTCTTCCGGAAGAGATAATATAATTTAAAAAAACGGAAAATCAAAACATATGCATTATCCATAAGTAGTTTGCCAAGAAAAAGATCAAATGGCACTTTCAAAAATGTGTGGAGCATGAATTCAGTGCAAAGGGTGTTATCCTTTTTTTATTAAATAGATTCTAGTATCTGAAACTGGGTGAGGTGTTGCTGCTTTTGTCTGGTAAAGCCTTTTTGGATGCCTTAAGCATGAGAGAGACTAATGTAAATAAAGTCAATTCTATAAAGTAACTTAATTATATGTATATTAAATGTAATTTATATGTTTGTTTAATTTTTGCCAGTTTCAAATTTGTAGTGATCTGCTTCAGAACTTATAGATCCTTTACTTAAGTATTAAAATTTGTTACAGTTCAATTATAGAACAAATGAGCTGCAATAACCTTTAATACCTGGCGGCAGCAGCAGCTTAACTCCCATTTTATACTCTCCCATAGCTTAGCTAAACTCACTTTGGCTTCAGAGCCTCTCTCTGTTTCATCTCACTGCCCAACCACTTCCTGTTGCCCCTATAATTGATCAACTTCCTCCTGTCTTCACTGTCATTCACATGTCCTTTTTTTCCTTATTCCTTCCTCTAGCCTGCTTTTGTCTTCACATCTTTCCACTCATTCTTCCAGCACCCAGCTCCCACTCTCAGACACATTTCCCTCAATTCTTTCCTCCCACAGCTGCTGCCCCATTCCTGTCCCCTGCGTCTTCTCTCAAGGCCCCTTCCTACTGTCTCTCCTTCTGTGATACTGTTATTCAGTCTTTGGAATCCATTTCAATAGTCAGTGGCACTGATCACCACTAATGTAGCTAGTTTAATAATAATTCAGAATTCTTCTCATTCCTATTTCTAAAATTTTGTTCATCAGTATAATTGATTTTGTTCTTTTACTTCATAGTACACACACTTTTTTAGAGATATTGCACAAATATATAACCTTATAAAAAAGTGAAATGGCAAATCCTGCAAATTTATATATTCAGTGCAAAAAAACCTCAACAAAAACATAATTAATGCAAAGCAATGTTTGGGATTTTAAGCCAACAAAAGCCAGACCATTTAGAGCTAAGGTTCCCATAGCAACCTTAACTCTGTCTCCTCCTGTGTCTGTGTGATAGGGTCTTTTCTTACATGGCCACACGTTGCTAGAGAATGTGGCATGCTATTCAGTAAACAGAGCATTGATTTCATATGCATGTTAACTATACAGAAGATACTTTATCATTCAATGATATTAAATGATTGTGTTGTTTGTTGTAGTAGTGTATATGAGTAAATATTAGTAGTTATATTTTCCTGTACATGTTTAATGCTAAATTACAACATTATTATTATTATTGAAATAGCCTTGCTAGTAAGTTAGCTTTTGAGCTTTTGAAGTGTTTATAATGATGATAGTTCCTTATCTCCCTAAATAAATAGAAAATATAAAGTGTAGGAAAGAATAGGTTGCTGATGCCTGTTAAAAAATTCTGAGCCATCGTTGTACCTTTTAATACGTGAGCAATCTTGTTTGTTTTCAAAAGGATAATTCTCAGAATAGGGGAGAAGGGGCCAGATTAAAAAAAAAAAGAGAGAGAAAGAGACTTAATGCTTAAAATGGACTTAAAGGGGAATTTGCTCCATAGTTTTGGAGTAGTCCCTGATGGTTCAAGAGTAGGTGCTGAGGGACAAGCCCAGAGTCGCTTTGCAAATGTATTTCTGGGTCGATGCATAGCATTGCCTGTGAGTGGGCAAATCATGATCTGTCTCCTCCATGTCAGAATCAACTTCTGCAGTAGCACAGGCAAGACCTGAGTAAGCTCTGCTTCATGAACAGAAATACTTTACCCCTATCATAGAACCTCAGTGTGCCTTAAACACACTGTGAATTGAGTAGCTACACATCCCTTGAGGATGTGCACCTTGGTGCACAAAAAGGACTTAGGCAGTTTTTAGGTGCCCAGGTCAAAATCTGCGATACAAGAACCCTCACTCAACTGCCCCCTGACTGTATATTCACTAAACAACTCCCTTTTTTAAAACTAAAAGTTCTTTAGCCATCTTCAGTTTTTATTCCTGGATGTGTTCAGAATTTCCCCAGCTTGAGGGGCCAGGTACCTGACTCTGAGCATGTCTACCACTACACTAACAAGACTGGCCACCTCAAAAAATAGAGTTGCAGCTGCTTTCTTTTACAGATGTGGCCAGAGGTGGTGATGACAGCCTTTTTAAATAGTAGCTTTGCGATTTAGAACACGGGCCTAAAAAGACTCCTGGTTTCAATTCCTTCCGCAGACTGAGAGGATTCAAACCCCATTTCTCACCTCACAGTAGAATGCAAAGCAATGTTTTACATTGCTATTATATCCGAGCTACTTAGCAAAAGAGTACAAGATTAATTGCGCCAGGACAGCAAGCAGAAAGGAACGTGGCACGATAGGCTAGTAGTTAGGACATTCCACTGGGAAGCAGGAGGTAGGGGTTTGAGTACCTTCAGGCTGAGAGGGACCATAAAAACTAAATTCTCCTACTTTCCTGGTAAGTGTTCTAACTACTAGGCTATTATATAAAAGATGGTCACCACCATAGTGATCTTTAGCTGTATTTTGAAAAGAACAGTGATCTCTGCTCAGTTCTGTGAGAAAATGTTTAAAGGCACCTATTCCCAGAAGCTGATTTCAAGTTCTGGATCCCGAGTGGACAGAGGCACCTTCCTAGAGCCCTGAGTAATGCAAGAGAGAGCGGAGTTCAAGCACACAAGTTTGAAGCATGTCCTTTTGATGGCTTCCTCAATAGGTAGGTTTCAGGTCATCAAAGAGAGTCTCCTAATTCTCTTCATGTTCTGCACCAGAAACCTAATCCAAAGTTTGGGATTCCACTCTGGAGGTAAGGTGGCTAAAAATTGCATTGCAACATCTAACTTGTAGGTATCTAAGTCGCCTTTGGATTCAGCCTAGATAGCGTTGAGTTCTGTAGTGGTAGTTCAGTGATGCCCTATTATGGTCTATCTGAGGCTCATAAGAACAGTGGGACAAACTCTCATGGCAAATTGGATACAGGTCAGTTCATGAAAATGAGCATAACAAGGAGTACATAGTACAGAAATAAGTACTATATAATAAGAGATGCCCAATATTTCTTCAGTAAGGCTGCCTTTCTGAGCTAGGTATACACCAAAGACTTGGGTAATTTACTGACAGTTGTTTGTGGTTAAACAGGTGCCTACAGCTGGCAATCATCCACTGCTAGACCACAAAGAATTTGACACTCAACAATGCAATGACTAGCAAATCTCCAAAGGATCTGCTTTCTTATAATCTATTGAATGAAACTAGACAGCACCACCAAACAACAGGTTGATCAGTCTGAAGTAGGGAATGGTTCCCTAGAGACATATTAAAGATGAATTAATCAAACTAATCATTTAAACTCTCCAGCTAACAAGGGCAGTCCAAGACAGCAATCAAATTTTTATAGGTGGGTTAAGCCTTGTTAGAACTGGTAGGTTTAACCACTCCCTTCCATTTAAGATGGTTGGTAAAGACAGTTATTTATGTTTCCATCCAAAATCAAGGCAAAGGCAAGCCTAAACAGGAATTTGAACACTCTGGGTGTAGAGGCTTAAGTTCAGTATAGTTTTGGGAGGGAGAGTTTACATGTCAGTAGGGAAGAGATGGCTCAGGCGGCAAACTAGGAATGACATACAGAGACAGACTGAGAAGAAAGCCTGAACAGGCACTGGTGTGTGACTGTTGGAGAAATTTTAGAGACTAGGCTTTCCTACAAGTGTTTCTAGGAAAGTGTTCCATTTTTCCATCTAGAAAAAAATATTTTCTAGTTAAGATAGGAAATCATACCCTCCTATGGTATTTATGGGCTTGTCTATTTTCAGTTCATTGCACTAAGGTCTGTTTGGATTAGTATTCAGATGTAAGCCACTTTGTTACAGCACTCTTGTGATTCCCAAATTAACTGGTTACATTTGTATTGGGGTTAAACTATTCAACAACTTTGCTGACATTATAAACACAGTCGAAAGGGACTTTGGGTCTGCAAAAACTCTTCTCCACATTAGATAAAAACCTTTGAACATAATTGTAGGGGTGTTTGCCTAATGCTAGAAATCTTCGGTTTCACAGCACAGACTTACCACCAAATGGGTCAAGAAAGAACTTTCAACTTCTTTCTACTGTTGACAACACTGCACAACCTTATGGGTGTAGTTTTTGTGTGTAGGTAACCTTCCTCTGAAATATTTGGTTTTGGAATTTTGGCTCAAAGGCTTTACTTGGGGCAATGTCATAACTTATGCCGAAGGAAAAAAAGCAGCACGAGTAGTGGGGAACTCTATAAATGTTTTGACACCAGGAAGAGAACCTAAGTTTTCTTCTCATGGAACTGGAAGGGGGTGAGTCCCACCAAAGAGGTGAATAACACAAGCTGTCTTAGGAAATCCTGCAGATTTTAGGGTCAATGTGAAAGATATCCACAAAGAATCCATATCTTCCTTTTATGCTTTGGTTAACTATTCTTTTTAGAAGACAGGATTCAAAATGATCTTGATAAATTGGAAAATCAATCCAAATAAATGGAAATTAATTAAACACATTAAAGAGAAGTGAAAAGTACTACACTTATAAAGGTATGTTCAAATGCACAAATACAAAATGGGGAATGACTGATTAGGCTGCAGTACTACAGGAGAAAAAGCTATAAAAACATAGTGGGATATATTAACAGGAGTGCTGTATGCAAGTCACTGGGAGGTACTCTTCCACTCCAGTCAGTACTGGAGCAATGTGTCCTGTTTGGGGCACCACACTCTTAAAGGAAGACAAATTGCAGGAAGTAGAGAGCAACAAAAGGTTTGATGTATTTGGGATTATTCAGTTTGGAGAAGAGAAAACTGAGAGGGATTTGATAAATCTTATAAGAATTGTCCTGCTCTGTCAGATTAGAGATTAATTTAGCCCAGTATTCTACCTCTAAGAGTAGTCACATGCAGTGAGTGCTTTTGAGTAGGGCTCAGCAGTGGTTTGGAACAGGGGGTCATTTTTATAGTTTAGATCTCAGTGCAGGCTACTTGCAACCCAGCCCATGTGACCAGAGCTGTAGTTGCAGTTAGTCACTGCTCCCCCTTGTAATGCCACTGCTGCTACTTTCCCAGCCATGTGGATAAAACCCCCTACTGCTAGAATGCAACAGAAAACATCCTGGCTCCATGGTCCAGATAAAAAGGTTGCATCTGCCCTGCAAATGTCCAACTAAGCCTGGGCAACATAGTAGATTGGGCAGAACGCAGCTGCATTAAACTGCATGTCCCTCCATAGCACTCCCATCAGCAGGCCTCCCGCTGCTTTCTTGTGCCTGCATTTACCTTGCAAAACGGTTGAGTACTTGCAGCAAGGGTAAGCATAGGCAGTTTTGGCATTCTGGGGCGGGGGCAGGGTGGAGTTGAGACTTGCAGCTCATGGCAGGGGGCTGGGTTGCAAGTAGGGTTGCTAACCCTTCAGGATTGCCCTGGAGTCTCCAGGAATTAGATTTAAATCTCCAGGGCTAGAGACAGACATTACACATAAACTGGTTTAAGTGATCAGAAACTGCTTTAAACCTGTAACAGAACATATGTTCAGTGCACATAAACCGATTTGAAAATGGCTGAAACTGGTTTGAGATAAACCTGGTTGAATGTAGGATCAGACCTTGCTGATTTGGTTTAAGCCGGTTTATGCAAAGCCTGTCTCAGACCCCTTGCTGGTTGAAGTTAAATCAGAGTCCCCCAGCATCCCAGCATGCTCTATGGGCTGGACAGGGCCCTCTGCTCCCTAGCTGCAGCTCCAGCAGAGACTTGCAGGCACAGCAGCATCTGCCTGGCTTCCTCCTTCTCTCCCCCTCCCCTCACCACTCCCTGCTAAGCAGGGATCCCCATCCCTTCTGCCTTACCTAGACACCTCAGCATTAGTAGCAGACAGCAGTGTTGGCTTAGGGCTTTTTGGAACTAATCAACAGTTCAGCTGGTAATGTCCCACCATTCCTTCTTTGTTTAAGAAGAACTTGAACCAATGAAAGAGGCTGTTTTTCCTGATAGGGTGATAAATGCTGATAACAGAGCTGATAAATGCTCTGTTATCAAGGAGGAAGGGGAAACCCTCCCTAATCCTGCCAGAGCCTGGCTACACTCCCTTCAGCTCAGCTGTGTGGAAGGGAAGGGAGGGCTGCTCTAGCACCCCTGAGCTTCTAGCCTGAGCCACTTCAGACATGTGTCTGCATGCCTGGAATGTCTGTGCAGTTACAAACTGATGTAGCCTAGCCAGGTGAGACTAACCTGCAAAGATTGAATCAATTCAGGCTCAGGCTTTTTGAACATCTATCCCTAGCCCAGGAGACTCCTGAGAGTCACCCGGGAGATAGAACATCCATTAAAATAAATATTAAATGTGAAATCCAATTTATACAGTAGTCCAGTGGGTTTTTAAAATGTAGTAGTGATGTGCATTTGCCTTCCCGATGTAAAGTCTACTCAGTATAGTAGATCAGTCATTAATGTCATTACGTCATGTGATGAAACCTCCCATAATAGATTCAAATAGAGTTGGCAGCCCTAGTTGCAAACCAGCCTACAGCAAGAAAAGGTTGACAACCCCTGCTTTAGAGGATGAATATATCAAACATGGTACATGTAGAGTGACCCATGTCTTGTTATAGCCTCTTGGTCATCAACAGTCACAGGTTTGGGAATGCGGTGGACCTCAGGTTACATCTCTAACAATTAAGTTTAATAGCCCCTGATGGACCTAAAAATGTCAAAGGGATATTATAAAGAAGGTGATGATCAATTATTTTCTGTGTTCACCACGGCCAGGACAAAATAATGAGCTTAAATTGCAGCTGGGGGGATTCTTGTTAACACAGGCATTATTTTTAGATTGAATACTCACAAGTTCAATTCCATTTTATTTGTATTAGATTTTTTCTGATTATTTGTTATGTATGTCAGTATTATTTGCATTATGTCCTTTGACTCATGTTGAATAGTATCTCTGTCTACAAGATATTCTCCTGGCATTGTTTCACTCCAGGACCTACTCGTAAGCCATGTTAGTTGTATTATGGTAATATTACAAGGGGCTCATGAAGCATTTTGATTTCTATAAATACCTAATAATCAAAAACTAATTGACATGTCAAATTACCAGTCATTTATCTGAAAATCATTTATAATAACATGCAAGGGGATAGAGTTAGTATTGCTGTTCCTTTCTTGTATTTCTTGGATCATCACCATTTTTCTTGGTGCACTCACCTCCTTCTCCCCCATAATCAACTTTCATGGGATGTTCATAAGACGCATGCCATGAGAAACATAAATATGTTGGTAGATAACACAATTCTATCTTGGAACCAAGTAACAACATTCTGATGCAATGTCTGTAAAGCAACCAGAACATAGGACCAATTCAGGGCTGCATGCCAATGGTCTGGACTGAGTGAGTGTACATGGACGGCTTGACAGCCAGGGTCAGGAAGCAAACCAGGAGCAGAAGCCCAAGAAATAGGCAGACATCAGGGACAGAAGATGGAGGGAAACCAGGTGCGTGTGAGGAAAGAAGCAAGAAATGGGAAGGCCAGCCAGGCAATGGGGGAGGGACAAGAACTGACAAAATTGAGTCCTGCAGTCAAATATGGACCTAAATAGCTGTGAGCAGTTTCTAGCTTTTAAAACTGCTCCACAAAACTTTGGAGGCTAGCTCACCTAGGCACTATGTCATTGGCTCCTGCTGGGGCAGACTTAGCAGAAATTGGCTATGAAGTAGTCCTGAAACATTTTTTTTAAATGCCCCACAATTTTAAGAAATAACCACAACTTCCAAGTCTTTTCAGGTGACTCAGCTGAACTGAGAAACTGATAACCTAAATTGTAGATTTCTGGGAATACCTACATCAGCAGAGTGACATTTACTTTGAATTGGTTCATGTACCATGGAGTTACCATCTGCAGTTTTCAGAAGAATATGCACCTAGCAAGGATATGTTACTCATTGCTGGGTTGTGTTATACTGGTGCAGTACCAGCACCACACACTTTCCCAACAATAGCAACCCTTCTTCAGATAGTCATCTTTCCACTTCCAGATCTGTTTAATGAAAATAATGTAAAAAAAGTATCAGCATTGCCAGTATGGTAAAATATATTAACTTAGCACTACAAAATAAAATTAATGAAATAATGGTTACTTTTGTTTACTGCAGGACTTGGAGGACAAGAACTAGTATAACTAAATGCATGGACTTCTCATGTCCTGGTCACTTTATACACAAGACATTGCATCACAGTGCTATTATTTTGTGCCAGATTAGAATCATGGTATTTTACAACACGTTTGTGTCTCCCAGGGCTTAGTGATTTATGGATATCCTGTGAAAGAAGGGGCTACTTAGGATTGTGGCTCCTCCTGGAAAGAAAGCACAGGTTCATAAGTAATGTTAAAAACAGAGGTAACGATGAACAGGGAAGGACAAGCTTATGGGAGAGATGACGTTCTTATGAACAGAAAACAAGGTGAGAAATAAAACTTGGGCCACGAGCCAATAGACAATAGTAAGTCTTTAGCATTTTTGAAAATTTGAAAATTTTATGTAGGCAATCCAGTAGGAAATAAGGAAATCGTATTTCCTACTGGATCTAAATCTTGTCCTTAAATAAATTTAAGATGCTACTTGACTGCTGTTGTGGCTGTGTGCAAGTCAAGCCTCTCAGCTTCAGTGTATCCCATGTTTAAAATGAAAAAATGAAAATACATGATTTTTGTACATTTGGATGAATTTAAGTGCAAAACTCCTATATTATTTTTTTCTCAGTGTGGGAGTGGGGAAGAGACCTCTTATTTTAATTTATATTTATCAAAGCTGTATGGCTCCAATCGACATAATGATTGACCATCTTTTGCTTGTTAATGCATTTTCTTCACTGACTCTATGAAGTAAGCAAGTAACTTTTGTAGCAGAAAGCCCCCTTTTCCTCTTGCCTGCATTTGCTCTCCCCTCTTTGGATATGTTTCTCTTTTTCTACCTTTTCTTCCTTCCTCTCTCTTTCACTTTAAGATAAGGAATTGTGTTTTAAAATTTGTGTGTGTGCATCTCCCCTTGTAGTTTGGTATTTTTATCTATTTGTGTGCCATGGCATTTGTAGCTTATATTTTATACTCCTCACCTTTCAACTTTCAACTAAATGTGTTTTAGTAAGTTATACATTGTAACAATGTTAACAAGGGCAGGAATCAAACTGTCCTTCTCTGTATCAGGCTGGCCCCTGAAAGAGCGAGTAAATCAGTGATTGAATGTGTAACAAGGTAGCACACAGCAATTAACACCTGGGAAGCTGCAGATCAACCAATGGAAGAACTCAATAGAAGACAATGTAACAACTGGGAAATCTCTAAACGTCACTGATCAAGGGCTAGAAGCCCTGGCCTGAGTTAATCAACCCCGGGGACCAACTTTTGGGCTGAGTATCTCCAGATCAACTGCTCCCAGAGCCCTATTCAAAATTCATCAACGGACTCCCAAACCTGCACATACATGCGGACGACCCCTGGGGCTGACAGATGCTGTCCAGTAGCCACCGAGGGGGGAAGTCCCACGAGGGTCAATGACCCCTGGATTGGGCAAACCTGAAAACTGGGGAGTCACCAAAGTCTGCCAGGGACAGATAAAAGGCAGTGAAAAGTGACCCGCAGGGGCGCCCTCTTGATCTCCAACTCGACCAGACCTGTCCAGGCAGAAGGACCACCCGGGACCAGCCCCAAGGTTTATGATTACAGTGTTTCAATCCGCCTAATGAACTAGAATTTTAAGGATCCCGAGTTGGACATTTGTAGCCAACACTTTTTACAGGAACACAGGTACGGAGGCTAGGGATTCAAAAAGCCTGAGCCTGAATTGAGCCTTCAATCTTTGAAGGTTAGTCTAATCTGCAAAGCTTGAAAAGATTTGTGTTACTTTAAATTGCCAATTGCTCCAATCAAGAACGAGACCTTAGAAAGGGGGATAAGGCAAAATGCCATATTTATTGATCACATGAATTAGACATAGAGGTTCAGACACACCACTCATATAGACACACACAGATTGTCATGCACATCATTACACACAGGCATACCCAAACACAAAACAACCATTCCATTTAGACATTATAGTTACCAGCAGCAGTTGCTCAATAATGACACTGGGTGGCCGAGCCATAGCCTTATTGAGAGAGAGAAAAATTGCAGCTTGGAGCGGGATGGACAGACATGTCTACACTCCATAGGAAAAACAGCAGTTGATAGAGTCTTATCCAACATGGCATTTTCAAAGTCTTCTTTTATAGGGGTTGGCATCCTTTGCTTCAGTGCTTTGGGGGTTTTCCATACCCAGCTTCTGTGTTTACAGTTGTTCTTCTCCATCTTCAGCTTATTTCAGCCCGTGATCATTTTGGTCATCAAAGTTTGGTATCTCAGCCGAGGAGTGTCTTTGCTGTCCATCTGGCAGGATGGACATTCCTTCTCCTCATTATCGTTTTTGTGCTCTACGATCTCAAAGGGATTCTTCAGCCATTCATTAATTCTCCCGTATCTATGCAATTCTCTCACCATTCATCCTTTTATACACACTCATATATAAAGACTATGCAGAGTTCATTCACTTATGTCAAGCAGAAGAATACAAAATGGAGTTTTCAGGTTGCTTACAGGACAAGACTAACATGGTTACATTTCACTATTATTACACTCTATGTTAACATCAGCTACATTAGTTCAGTTCCTGCTACATTTGGAGGGGGATAGACATTCCCTTTTCATTCCAGAAATGCCAGCACATGCTTGCAGTGGCCAGACTAGAAGCCAGAGGGCACTAGGGCAGCCCTCCCTTCCCTTCTATGAAGCTGAGTTGAGGGTGGGTATGGCCAGGACCCAGAAAATGCTCTGATTAGGGAGGGGTGTAAACCCCTCACCCTGCCTGCACTGTCCCAGGCTTTTTTCCACTGGCTGCTCAAGGGGTGGGAGTGTTGCCAGACCCTGCACCTGTTGATACTGAGATTGTCAATCTCCCTATCCCTGCTTCTTCAGACTGTCTGCAAGCCAGGTCATTTCTAACACCTTTCTCTATCCCCTCTATCCCCTCTTGAAGATTGACAGGTTGCACCCAGCAGGTTGCTTGTCAGAACAAAGTTTATCAGCTTATTAAACCCTACAAAAGAAAACAACTCTCTCATTAATTTCAAGTTTTTCCTATCTGCAGGGTGCGTTTGCAAACCACTAGCTGTCTGCCTTTATTCCAGTGAAATTGGAGACCCACACAGACACCTCTCAGCACTAACTATCATGGGGGAGGGACATGGCCAGATGCCAAGTCCCTGCACTAGGGTCCCTGCCATGGGAGAGGGGCGGGAGCGGGGATCCCTGCTTGAGCAGTCAGTGTATGAAATCAGAGCAGTGATCGTGCTCTGGCTAGGAAGGAAAGGGGCAGGGCCAACCCTGCTCTGCTCCAGTAGACAACCCAGCCCAGCCCAGGGCTGCAAATCAGTTGGGATGCTGGGGGACTCTGATTTAACTTAAGCCAGGAAGGTGTCTGGGACAGATATTGCATGAACCAGTTTCACCCAAATCAGTGAACTGTGATACTACATTCAGCCAGGTTTACTTCAAACCAGTTTCAGCCATTTTCAAACTGATTTATGTGCACTGAACATCTGTTCTGTTACAGGTTTCTGATCACTTAAAATGGTTTATGTTTAATGTCTATCCCTAGCCAGAGAGACTTAGTAGAAGGTTGAACCCAGCTCCCTAAACCCAATCATGCTGGCTATTAAGTGAGAGAGTTCTAGGTAGAATTTGTTTTTGTGTCATGGCAAAATAGCTCCACAGTGGAATTAAAACTTCCTGTTCCTTCTTTACTTGATGTGTGCCTCCTGGATGCTTTTTTTAGTTCTCTTACTAGTTGACTGGAGTATTACCTTGATAGCAGAGTTTAAGAAGGGTTAGACAATTCCTTTTCATTTGCCTTGTTTACAACAGTACCATCTGTTCACCAGAACTGCCAACTGAAAAGGGACAGTCAGGGGTGGATCCAGGGACTGTAGTGGTGTGGATGGCACCCCCTTTTAGTCCACCACACCTGTGGGAGAAGCAGTCAGCAACTTTTTTTTTTTTTTTTTAAGTCCTCAAAGCAAAAGGTGACAGGTTGGTCCCTCCTCCCTTCCTAGTCCCCCACGGTGTTTCCTGCCAGCCCAGGAGCAGGCACAGGGGAAGGGAACCTACCTGCTGCCTTTGCTGCTGATGCTTGCTCTAGCTGGGCCTGGTTCCATGTGCAGTCTAGTTGGAGCAGGGCAAAGGTGGCTCTGGAACCCCTCCCTTCAACCCCAACACAACTGGGGACTGCAGCAGCAGTGGTAGGCAGGAGAGGGCAGGAATGGGAAGAGGTGGGAGGGAATGTGCAGCTGAGCATGGAGGTATAGCCCAGGTAACTTGGGTATATACTCATACATGTTAGGGTTGGAAGGGACCTCAATAGATCATCGAGTCCGACCCCCTGCATAGGCAGGAAAGAGT
>NW_005841955.1:1608211-1608737 GCF_000455745.1 Alligator sinensis
GCAGCCACAAGGTCACCTCTCAACCTTCTCTTGCGGAGGCTGAATAGATCCAGTTTCTCTAGTCTCTCCTCGTAGGGCTTGGTCTGAAGGCCCTTAACCATACGAGTGGCCCTTCTCTGGACCCTCTCCAGGTTATCCGCATCCCTCTAGAAGTGTGGTGCCCAGAATTGCACGCAGTACTCCAACTGCGGTCTGACCAGCGCCCGATAGAGGGGAAGTATCACCTCCTTGGATCTATTCATCATGCATCTGCTGATGCATGATAAAGTGCCATTGGCTTTTCTGATGGCTTCATCACGCTGCCGACTCATGTTCGACTTGGAGTCCACTAGGACTCCAAGATCCCTTTCCACTTCCGTGCCACCCAGCAGGTCATTTCCTGGGCAGTAGGTGTGCTGGACATTTTTCTCCCTAGGTGCAGCACTTTGCATTTCTCCTTGTTGAACTGCATTCTGTTGTTTTCTGCCCACTTGTCCAACCTGTCCAGATCTGCTTGCAGCTGTTCCCTGCCCTCCGGCGTGTCCAC
>NW_005841955.1:1610700-1625079 GCF_000455745.1 Alligator sinensis
CGCCAGTTGGCAGTGGTGTCTCGAGGCAGGCTTCGGCTTCCTGGACAACGACCCGCACATTACGACGAGGGACATGCTCAGTTGGGATGGGCTTCACCAGTCCCCCAAAGGTAAGCGTGCGTTTTCTTCTAGGTTGGCGGATCTCCTCCGGTGGGCTTTAAACTAGGCTCGTTGAGGGGAGGGGAAGATGAGGGCGGGGGAAGCTGTGGACCACCAAACCATGTGGCACCCACAAGGACAGCCCAGCATGAAGAAGGAGAACATTGGGAACCTGCAAGCCATGGGGCGGCCAGCAGTACAGCACAGGTAAGCAAGAAGAAGGTAAGAAATAAGGGGCCCCTTCTCCAATTGAAGGGGATTGTTAGCTGGCAGGTGTGCTGTGGGGTGGGAGCTGCATACTGCTCAGTTTCCCCCCATCCCTATAGAACCAGGCTAGGTCAGTCAGGGGACTTAACTATATACAAATGTATTTACATTAACTTCTCACAAGGGAAAGGAACATGGATATAAACATACGTACAATGTATATATATATTTATAAGATATCTAAACCAGTAACATAAACAATACCCTCTGGGTAAATGACATAAAACCTTATACCAGTGCTCCAGGTAGAGGTAAGTCACAGATAAGTATCTGATTGAAACAGATAAACCCCAAAGATAAACTCAATCCTGAGGGGAAACCCCAATGCCCTTGGGCTTTTCCCAAGCCCTACAAAGAAGCTGGTAACTTTAGGGGGGCCCTCTCAGTGGGACCTCCCCTTTCAGAAGCCCTTAACTAACCAGGGGGGGACTCCCCTCCCCTGTGGGAATCCTCTTTTTCCTGCAACTCACGGCTCCCAGGCCTGGAGGGTGGTCCTCATCCTCTGCGCCAGGCTGCTCTCTCGCCTGCAGTGGGCTTCAGGGGGTGGGGGGGCAGGGGAAGGGCTCGCTGTCCCCTGGAACAGGGCTCCGTTATATAGGGCTTCTGGGGCCTCTGGCTTGGCCCCATCTGCTGGCTCAGCAGCCCGATCACCATTTGGCTCTCTGGACTCAACCTTTTGCTAGGGGTCAGAAGCCTGGGTTGCCTTGTGCAGCACTAGGCTCAGTCCGCTCCCGGACCCTCTGTGCAGCACCTCCTGTACTTAGCTCCCAGCTTCATTCCGGGGGTTGAGGACCTGAGCCGCCCAAGCGCTCCAAAGGTCCTACTCCATGCACCATCCTGTGCACCATGTCTCTGGCCGCACACCAGAGGCAGACCTGAGCCGTCTGGCACAGCTCCCAAGGTCTGGACACCATGTGCTGTGCTGCACACTGAGAGCCTAGCTGCTGGGGCCATCTGCCGTTCCCCACTAATGGAAGTCTTCAGGGGCACTTCTGGGCTACTGCTTCACCCTGCTGAGCAGCTCTCCTCATCTCTTCTCAGCCCTACTCTCTCTCTTCTCTGTCCCAGATGTGTTTGCCTCATGATGGACATGCAGCTCCTTTTATATGCTCCAGGGCTCTGCCCCTGAAGTCTTCCAGACCTGAGTGTTGCAGTCTTCAATCAGGTACATGGGGGGGAGGGGAGACGACTCTTCTCCTCCTCCCCTCAGGAAAGGGGCATGACTGAACTCCTCTTGCTGCCTCCTGATTGGGGGATGAGCTCCGCCAATTAAAACAGCAAGATTTCAAGCCTGGGACTCAACCCAAGCTCTAAAAGGCAAGCCTGTTACAGAGGGAAAGGGAGGGAAGATTCTTACCTGTTTGAGGGACTTAAAAGCAGTCCCACACTGCCACTCCCATGGTGTGATCTGCCTCCTTGGGGGTGGGGGGTGACACTGGGACCCCAGGTGCAACCATCCTGACAGTGTAGGTTGCTGCTCCCACCCCGTTCCAAAATCCTAGATAGAGTGGATTTATTTATATAAATAAAGGCAAATAAGCCCTATCCTATCTTGAGTATCTGAAATCCACAGTTCCCTTATCTTTTTTTTAAACATTTCTGCTAACTAAAAACAAAATAGGGAGGCAGGCTTGAGTTAATTAAAAAAATGTATAAAAGGAATATCCAGATTTACCAAAAAAAAAGTCACACCATTAAATATTGGAGATGTCATTCTGGGTTTATAATGGTGTAACAGATCAGAGGTTGCGCATGGAGCTGGTTGATGTTTTAGGATGCCTAATGTACAGTACATCAATTTATCTGTAGTAAGGGTGTGATTTTATTGTGAAATTCTAATGACAAGAGTTTAGCAAGTGTAGTTAATCTCCCAGAAATTTAGGTGGAAATTTCACCTTGCACAGACTGAAAAAGATGGCAGCAAAGCCAATATGCATTTAGCCTTTTGAGCTTGTGATTTAGGTAGTCTCAGACACCTATGGAATTCAGAGATAAAATTGCTGCCAAAAGATAGAGATAAAAAAATCTAAACATTCCAAACACCTAGAAAAATCATTTAATCTAGTTCTTGACTAACTCTAGAATCCACAGTCAACCTCTGTTGGCATTGCTAGCTCTAGCGTAAACAGTGAAACTTCAGGAGCAGCCACTAGGAACCACTTACTGTAACATACCATTAACACCTATTATGTGACTTGTTGGAAGTGGGGAATTTGTATTGATATACGGGATTTCTTATCTTCTTTCCCCACAACCTCCCTCAACAACTTGAGGAAGCATCACTTACTGGTTACTTTTATTGAGGCTGTATCTCATCTCCAGTGAAGTAAAAATTCTATGGTGGTTGATGAGAGTTTAATAATGTTGTATATTATTTATCTGGTGAAGCGCTGTTGCTTACTAATACTGACCTGGGCACTTGTTAGAGATAATTACAGTGTTTTAAAGCCAAGTCTTGGTATTTATAGACTACTCAGCAATGCATCCAAGTAAATTAGATCACAAGACATTTTAAAGAGTCAATTAAAGTACTGTACTCTTTTGTCTTTTCATCACGTGAGAAACTGAAACTGTAAGAGGACCCATTTTAAATTTCAGTCACCACTCTGACTGGTAAGAAGAAGCTCTGATAGATACCAGAATTGGTTGTAACCCTGACTTCCTGCACCTTGCACGTATAATGAAAAAATATGACTTCCCTTGCAAATGTCTCAGTCTTCTTTTAAAATGATATTTTTCGAGCTGACTTTTCAAAGGTGGTCAGCATTCCTACAGTTATTGTAAACCTAAATAAAAGTAGACATATGTAACTGTATACCTAAATCCATGTATGTATACATGTTTTGTGATGCATGCCTGGTTTATAATATAGCATGAACACAATCTTATCAGTCAAAATGTTAGTATAGGTATAGAAAAACATTTCACTTACTGAAAACATTTTTTCAGTAGGTTGTTTTGCTCATTTGAAGTCACTGCATTTTGTGATGCTATACAGTCAGCAAAAAGCCAACGATATTAGGCTGTAATAATAAGCTAGTGACCACTCTTTCTTTAGTCCAAAGAGGCAGTATTAACTGTAGGAATAGATAGCATTTTTCTGAGACTGAATTTTTGAGTCCATTCCCCCTACTTGCATTAAAGAAGGCTTTGCTGGTAGAGCATGATTTAATTCCTATTCTTAATTACAGTCTCCCTTTTGATAACCTCTCATTTCACTTTTTTCATGATAAAATTGCAGGATCTTATTGTCTTAACAGTTTGCTCAGGTCTAACACAAGAGGGCAGATCTGAACTAAGTTCATGAACTAATCCAACAGTTGGAAGTAATTCTCAGTAACAAAAATCACATTTAGAAACTTTTAAAAATAAAAATGAAAGCTTTGCACAAAATGAATATAATGATTCATGCTTAGCTTTCCTCTTCAACTTCTTTCACAGTTCACTTGAACTGCTGCAAAATTACTTTATTAGCTTATTAATGCAGTCAGAAAACACATAACACATTTGAGTCATAAAGAATCATCATACACATTTAGCTCTTTGTAAACTAACTTTCTACCATTTACAATGAAATCTTGCAGTCTCTCTCAAGAAAAAGAAATAAAAGTTCCTATCACCATTGATCCTCCATGCACCTTGTTCCAATCTATTTCCTGTGCTGCCTCTTGCCAGCCCAGTCTATTTCTCTCACCAGTATTCAACTCTGTCACCAGTATTCAACTTCGACCAGGAAGGTAGTATATTGGAGTGAGGGGGCAGGCCAAGGCCTTGGGTTTGAGGTCATGACATGACCTCTCTGACATAAGAGAAATTTAGGCTGGATATTAAGAAAACTTTCTCACTATGGGTAGGTATTGGAACAGGATACCCAGAGAAGTTGTAGAATATGTGTCTTCGGACATTTTTCCTGCATCAAGCAGGGGGGTTGGACTAGATGACCTATGGAGGTACCTTTTAGCCCTACTTTATGATTCTAGTTTAGGAGGCTTCCCGGTATCTGTTGTTAACAGGGAGACACTTCCTGCACTCAGCTGTGGTACCAGTGCTACAGTGGCTTACAGCAGCTAGAAGCAACAGTTGCAGAAAAAGTCTTGAATTGAGCATACCCTATGCAGATGGAACCTTTGCTGAATTTAGCTGCCAAAATGTAATACATCTCTACTGAATATGTGAAAATCAAATTCCCTAAGAGGAGAGGTATAACTAGCAATTCTGGCATCTGGGCAGAGGTGCTACTGATCACCTTGAGATCAGGGGCATAAAGCACTGTGGGATGATTTCCATGCTTATACATGATTGCCTAAAGAAACTTATGCATTGAGCAAATGGAGATCTTTGTTCATAGGAAAAGCAAAAGGCATATTTCTGATACAAAAGCTGTCACCAATTTGTCAGATTTCAAGTCCCTGCTCCAAGCATGAATAGTACCTCACAAAAATGCCAGATATGTATTCAATGTAGCCTTTACTCCTACTGGTAAGCGCAATGTGTACTGGCCTTATTTACTGTTTGCAAACTCTGTATGGCAAAAATGTGTGCAGTGTTGTTGTAGACAGTACGACCCACACTTAAACAGAATCAAAGTATTCTTTGAGACATTCAAGAGCTTACCAGTAATACAGTCTGGTTGGCAGAAACTCCATATGCTGTATTCATAGTTAAGGACTAGAAGGGACCTTACAGAACATTGGGTCCAGTCCCACTGCACTTGGGCAGGAAAGACTGCTGGGATCAGATGACCCCAGCAAGATATTTGTGAATGTTACTTGAGCCTGCTAAGAAATGTTACTGGATATGAGAAGACATTTACTCTTCACTTTCAAAAATAATTTTGGGCACATCTGAATTTTTTTCCCTTTCAATTCAGAATTGATTAACAAATGACAATGCCCAGAAACTTTTGGAAAAGTGTAACAGAGGCTATGGTAAGAATGTATTCTTCAATTTTTATTTAATTTACCATGCAAAACTTTATAAGATTTAGTGTTGCAGCTTTATACAGAGAAATATTTGATTCTGCTGCTAATGACATAATATATATTATTGATGCTTTCCTTTATTAATGCTTTCTTTAATTGTTTTGTGCATACTGTACATATCCTAAAGGCAGGAAGTCATACATACTGATGTATATATTGACGTGGTATAATCCGGGTTTGTTGATCACCTACATGTAAGTTACAGACATTTATTATATTAGATTGTTTATTGATATTGTGGATAGATCTAGGATTTCAAAAGGGGTTCAGATAGTGTTACGTATCATTTCATATAACATAACAGATATTTTTCTCCATGTAAAAATAAACTAGAAGCCTCACTAATATAATAGGGGGCTAGGGCTGTATAATTCAATTTAAGAGCAAAGCAGACAAATATCACTTTATTGGAATGTGCATTAATTTGCTATATCATTCGTCCTGTATTAAAAAAACAGAACAAATTAGGCAAAAATAATTAAAAAGTCATTTCTCTAGGCCTGTAATCATTATAATTAAATGTATAGCTCTTTCAGATTCATACAATAGAATCAAGTTTCTTAATAATCTTGGCTAGGGACAGACATTTAACAAGCCTGAGCCTGAATTGATTCAATCTTTGCAGGTTAGTCTAACCTGACTAGGCTGAACTGGTTTGAAACTGGACAGACATTCTCTCTGGGCTGAGGAAATTCAGGCACATGCCTGCAGTGGCTCAGACTAGAAGCTGGGGGGTGCTAGAGCAGACCTCATTTCGCTTCTACAGGGAGCTGAGCTGAAGCGGGTGTGCCCAGGTCCTGGCAGGACTCTCTCATTAGGATGTCTGCCTGCATTATCCCAGGCTTTTCCCCACTGGCTGCTCAAGGGGTGGGAGTATTGCCAGCCTCCAGCCCTCTGAGGCAAGGGGGTGGGGGAGTGCAGTGCATGCATCTGTTGATGATACGGAGCTTTTCAATCTCCCTCCCTGCTTCGTCATACTACCTGCAGCAAATTGACAGGGAGCAAGCCAGCCAGGGCCTGATAACAGTCTTTATCACCTGATTAGCAAAAGAATAGCCTCTCTGAATATTACTTCAAACTTCTAAAACAGCTTACCAGCTGACCTGTTTATTAGCTCCAAAAGCCCTAAGCGGTCACTGTTCTCCTATGTCAGTAAAATTGGAGAGTGATGCACACACAGATACCTCTCAGCGTACCACATGCTGGCTACAGTCTGTGCTGTGGCAGAGAGGAGGAAGGGATCTCTGCTTAAGCAGTGAGTGGTGAGAGCAGGAGGGAAGGGGGGCACAGGGAAGCCAGGCAGACTCTGTTGTGCCTGCAAGTCTGTGCAGAGCTCCAGCCAGAGAGCAGAGGGGAGGGGCAAGCCCTGCTGTGGAGCAGAGAGCCCCACCCAGCCCACAGAGCATGCCAGGATGCTTGGGGACTCTGATTTAACTTCAGCCAGCAAGGGGTCTGGGACAGACATTGCATAAACTGGTTTGAGCCAAATCATTTAAGTCTAAACTACATTCAACCAGGTTTATCTCAAACCAGTTTATGTGCACTGAACATATGTTCTGTTACAGGTTTAAATCAGTGTCTGATCACTTAAACTGGTTTATGTGTAATGTCTGTCCCTAGCCCTTGACAGTGCATCCAAATACTTCACAGAAAGTTATTGCCACACATGAGCTAAATGTTTTTAGCTACAGTTAAAAACAGTGTTCAGGGCTCTGAAATAGGAACTACATTACCAGGAGGAACTAAGAGACAGAAAAATTGCAGAAGAAAGAATAGATTGATTAGTTTAACATTAATACCATTAACAAGGAGAAAGGGTGGCAAATACACGTGTAACAAAGAGTTTAGAAGGACTCATGTAGATCAGGGATGCTGAACCACTGACCCATGGGCCAAATGAGGCCCATGCAGCAATGGCATCTGACCCACAGGGTTTCCCATGGGTTGGGAAATTTTGCCAGCCAGAAAGCAGTGGCCATTAATACTGCCAATCTCCCCAACTGCCAAATTCCCAAATCCCAAGCCCCACAGCAGATCAGAGCCAGGTCATACTCTCTCTTTCTCCCTCCCCCCCCCCCCCCACCCCCCACTGAGTTCGGGCCAGGGCACGGTCCCTTCCCCCTGCACAGAGCCAGGTAGCAGCCAGGCTGCCTCCTGACCCCAATCTGCACAGCCAGATGGGACCCTGCTGTGCCAGCCTGGGGTGCCAGGTTGGGACCATCAGCCAGATCCAGCCTGTGGATGGACCAGGCACTGACCATCCAAACTGCTGGGCAAATGACTGAATACTAGTGATGTAGATTATAATGAGCCATGAAGTCTATCAACTCCCTCACTGCTGTCTAAATAGATATGCTACTGGCACTGCCAGATAGTTGGTTTTAAACTTTGAGTGGACCAGGAATCAAAGCAGGTACAACTGCATCCTTCCTGGATCCACCCCTGATTGACATAGTAGAAATAGGTTATGCACTTTAAGAAGAGGGAAGAGAGAGCATAGTTCAATGGGATCTGTAGTTTTCTTAGAAATCAGTATAACTAATCTGTGATATTTAAATTTATCCCTGATTTTTCCTAAAAGTCTAGTGTTTGGTTTATATTAAAAGCTACTTTCTCAGTGAAAATGGCTAGAAATGTACTTTAAAATGAAAGCTTAAATTGAAGAGCTTAACTGTCACCAAACTTCTAAAGAACTTAAAATGGACAGAGATCAAAAACTTAAGCAAGTTTGTCTCAATTTAGCAGGCACCTATCTTCAAACAAGTTTGATATCTAATGAAGTCAAATTAAGCATTATAATTATACTCATGTTGTGGCTAGAATGCAGACTAGATGTTATACAGGTTTCCAGCTTTCATCATCAGGAGAGGTGGGGGGAAGCCCTTGAGAAATATCCTCCTTGTCCCGCTCCCAGCACTAAATAAAATAACATCCAAACTACAGTTTCTGCCATCTGGAAGCTATAAAAAGAATTGCTCCTTCCATGAGCCTTTGGAAAGAATGGGTGGGATTGTTTTTATTTTTTATGAAAAGGTATGCCTGACTCTATACCTGTTTACTAAGACTGAGACTGAAAGGGTAACTACTTTGTCGGACAAGGGAGTTGGTAGAGTGTTGGCTATGCAGGTATACATAAACGATCAAGGACTGTTAACATATGACTAGAGTTACCATGTTTCAGGGGTATAGGTTGTGGTCATGTTGGTCCAGGGACATAGGCAAAACCTTGTCTGCTCTATGCCTGAAGAAGGGTGCTTGTGCCCAAAAGCTTGCAAAAAATTGTTTCCAACTACTCAGTTGGTCTAATAAAAGATATTACATCTACCCAAAGAACCTTGTCTGCCTACATCCTTAGACCAACATGGCTACAACCAAAAACCACCACACCAAATTTCATAACTGAAATGAGATGTCAGGGTTGTTTATAAGGAATCTGCTACCCAGTACAGTGGCAAAGATGAAATTTTAGGTGTATTATAGTCCAGAGCAGTAGATAATATTGTCAGTGTGGGTATGCATGGAAGCTTTGTCTTTCTATTCTAACATACGGGCCCTAAACAAACAGATAACTCATATATAAAATCCTGTATTCCAGTTGACTAAGAAAAGCTGCCTTGTTTTGAAAAGGATATGTGGTGTTTCCTGATTTCATAACTCCTAGCAAGGGAAATCTCTAATAGATGGGACTCATGCTCTTTGGACTCAGGTGAAGGAGTCCTGGTGAGAAATAGTGATCCAGTCTCTGGGTAGTGAAACCATAAGAACATAAAAAGTGCCAAAATACAGTACTGGTCAGGCTAATGCAGGGTTCAAATTACACTCTGACTCTTGGGGGAGAGGAAAGGGACCTGTGACAGTGGCAGGTGAAAGGAGCTGCCACTTGAGCTGCTTAGTCTCTTATGTAGGGGCTCAGCCCCCCTGAGCTCCCCTGTAATTTGAACTCTGGATAATGGCCATCTAACTCAGCATCCTGTTTCCCTCTGTAGCAGTGGTAGATAGTTTAGAGAGAGAACTTATGATGAGGGAATATGCAGTGTGATTTATTCCGTCATACTCTCCTACCATCGTTGTTTTAGGCATGTCAGACTATACATCCCTGACTGTCCTCTTTAATAGCTATTAATGGACCTATCAACCATAAATTTGTTTAATACTTTTTTTTTTTAAACCGGCTCTATTGTCTGCCTCTGCAAGCACCTTTGGCAACAAGTTCTACACCTTAACTACCCACCACTTAAAAAGAACTTTCTCTTGTTTGTTTTAAATTTTTCTCCTGCTAATTTCTGTGGGTGTCTCCTCGTTGTTAAATTTTGGACTTTGGTGAATAACAGTTTCCTATTTACTTTGTCTCCGCCTGAATCATATGATGCTTCAGACTTCTCTTTTCCAAACCAAAGAATACCAACCTTTTTTAGTCTCTCCTAGTACAGCAACTTGACTGTACCTTTTCTAATTCTACAACATCTTTTTTGAAATAGAATCATAGAAAACTAAGGCTGGAAGGGATCCCAGGAGGTCATCTAGTCCAACCCCCTGCTCAAAGCAGTATCATCCCCAACTAGATCATCTCATCCAAGGTTTTGTCTAGCCAGGTCTAAAAACCTCCAAGGATGTCCACAACTTTTCTGAGTAACCTGTTTCAGTGCTTTACTATCCTTCTAGTGGGAGAGTTTTTCCTAATATCTGACCTAAAGTTCCCTTGCTGCAACTGGAAACCATTGCTCCTTGTTCTGTCATCTGCCACCACTGAGAACAGTCTAGGCTCCATCCTCTTTGGAACCACCCTTCAGGTAGTTGGAAGCTGCTATTAAGTCCTCACTCAGTTGTCTCTTCTCCAAACTAAATAATCCCAGTTCCCTCAGTCTATCCTCGTAAATCATGGGCCCCAGCCCCCCCAGCCTTTTTTGTTGCCCTCTGCTGAACACTCAATTTGTCCACACTTTCTTTATATATTGGGGGCCCCAAACTGAACACAGTACTCAAGGTATGACCTTATCAGTGCTGAACAGAGGGAAAGAATCACTTCCCTTGAGCTCCAGACAACTCTCCTACAAACACAACCCGGTATGCCATTAGCCACCTTCACAACAAGGGCACACTGTTGGCTCATATTCAGTTTACTGTCCACTATAACCCACAGATCCTTCTCTATAGAACTACTGCTTAGCCAGTTGGTTCCCAGTTTACAGCAGTGCATGGAATTGTTCCATCTTATGTTCAGGACTTTGCACTTGTCTTTATTGAACCCCATAATATTTCTTTTGGTCCAGTCCTCCAATTTGTGTAGGTCTCTCTGAATCCTAACCCTACTCCAGCTTACCTATTACTCCCCACCGGGTTGGCATTATCCACAAACTTGCTGAGGGTGCACTCCATCCCACCTTCCATATCATTAATGAAGATATTGAAAAAAACTGGCCCCACAACAAACCCTTGGGCCATCCCACTTGATACCAGCTGCCAACTAGAAATCAAGCCATTGACTGCTACCCTCTGAGCCTGATGGTTCAGTTAGTTTTCTATCCACCTTAATGTCCATTCATCCAACCTGTACTTTCTTAGCTTTCTTGCGAGAATATTGTGGGAGACTGTATCAAAAACCTTACTAAAGTCAAGGTATATCACATCCACTGGTCCCTCCTTATTGTCCCTGGCAATAGCACTACACAAATATGATGACAATGCTTGCAGTTTAGTTGGCAATCCATTTAGACCAGCAAATGTGATTGAGGATGTTACAGCTAGGTGCAGTAAATCCACTTTAGTTCAACAAATGTTTAACATAATAAATTTCAGAGGAAAATGTGTGCCACTAGGTGGCACTATATAATAATCAGAAAATATGTGAATGAATAGATTTTAATATGAGAACTTAATATGAAAATCCATAGAAACAGTTGTCTAATGGTATTTTATTGTAGTATCTGGAAATGAATGTTACATTCAAGTAATGCTTTTGTAGCAGGATGCTAGTAATTCATTTCTGTGCCTTCTAAACTTACTGACAAAGTCCTCCATGCTTTTCTTATTGTAATAATTTCCACTCATTACTAAAGTTATCACTGAAATCGGTGATAATTTAATATTTCTGAAAGTGAGAGATAAAGGTGCATGAATATGCCCATGCACCAAGTAAAGATTCCTCCTAAAGCTTCTCTAATGTAGCACAATTTTGATCTAAAACTAGAACTATCATCCAAAACTCCAGAGATGAGTCACTCCAAGCTGTGATGGTGTCCAACACTTACTGCCAGCTAGGAATTTTACAAATGGCAAATGGAACTAACCCCTGGATTCAATTATTCTTGAACTTTAGCTTGTCTGAAATCCAGATTCAGATCCAATTTTAGCCGCCTAAGCATATTCTAATGAACACACGCTGCCTTAGGATTTCTTTGAGCAAAGACCATTTAGTTTACTAGTTACTATGATGGCTTCAAGATGTGATAAAATATCCATCAGAAGGTACCTATAATGGCCCAATCCTGCAGTCCTTACTCAGGTAAACCTCAAAATGCAAATGCTTCTCTCGTGAACACAGGGCCCATAGTTAATAAAGATATGTCTCTCACATATGAGGGCAAATTTAGGCTCAACGTGTTCGGGGAACTTTGAAATAGGTTATTTATTATTTAATGTTAATTAACTCTGACATTAATTAACTAAAAACTTATTAGGGTATTTTGAAATATACATAATTTGTTAGCCATTAAAAACTGACTGTTTTCTATATTTGAAATTTAAGGATTTTATTTAGGTAAAATAGCCCTAATATGAGCAAATTGCACCATTCCTCCCACCATTCTAGAGTTGACTAGCACAGAATTGAACTGGGTTGAAGAGGGACTACATGGACATGAACTTTGCATCTCAGTTGGCTGGAAATAAGGCAGGGAAAGTAAAATAGACTGGGGCTTTTTTAACCCTTTCTATAGTGCCTGTCTCAGAAAGAGTTGTGGAACTCTTTCTGAAGTGGGGATCTTTGAGGTGCCAGTGTGCTAAGGCACAGGGAGGGGGGCCCCATGCAGGCTGCTTTGCCCCAGGCCGTGGCCCGAAGTCGGCAAAGTGGGACTTGGCAAAACGGGAAGTGAGACTTCTGGTTTCGCTTTTGCTGCGTCGACTGGCATGCCGGTTAATAGAGTTAATAAAGTGCTGGATAACACGCTGTATATGGATATATACAGAAATAATATATGGATATAACATGCTGTATATGGATGTTTATTCTTCTCAGCATTAGCCTAATAAAGCTGCATTCCCACACAAGTATTATAAGCTGTTCATACCTTTAATCCTCTCTGGTTTTACCATGCAGTGGGCAATCTGATTCTGTATTAATAGGGTTGCCAACCCTCCAAGATTGCCCTGGAGTCTCCAGGAATTAGATATAAATCTCCAGGAGACTGCTGAGAGTCACCCAGGAGATAAATGGTAGTGCAGTCATTAAAATAAATGTTAAATGTTGAATCTGATTTATACAGTAGTTCTGTTGGTTTTGAAAATGTAACAGTAATGTGCACTCGCCTTCCTGACGTAAAGTCTATGCACTGTAATCCATAACTGATATACGGAAGCACATGGGCAGGTTCATGTTGTGTGTTGAGGGCACATTGGCATTTTGGAAACCTCATGGAATAGATTCAAACAACGTTGGCAACCCTATGTATTAATAGAATAGAAAGTCTACTACTGAATACACCAAATCCATAAATGTTTACCAATTTAAAGTGAGACCTACACAGTTTCCTGCTGCTGAGGCATATTGGGATGTCTTCTGCATAGCTTCAATGGGAATTTTGTATGTGGCCTGAAATTCATGCCTTTGAAAACAACAGGATCACAAGGCCTAAGCCGAATTGATGTATGTATTATGTGGAAAGCTGAAGTGGCGCAAAATTCTTATTGTGGCCCTCTGCTGAGGGAAAGATTCCCTTGTGGAGTGCTTATAGAACTAGGCCCAATAAACAAAGCAAGATTTTTTTTTTAATTAATTATATTATAATGCTTCCTATTGCTCTTTTCATGCCATGGCCTATGTCTGAGTGAAAGAGAAAGCATGACTGCATTAACAAATTCATGTCTGCTACTAGACATAAACTGTTCTGAGGCACAGTTTTATTTATTCTGGCTTTTTTTTCCATACCAAATGTGATGTAATGTTCCCTATAAAGATCTGACATAATTAAGGCTATGAGCGGATTCATTGAACTTTCCAAAGATGATCAGAGCTCTTTCAGGGTTTTAGCTTTCTATGCCATGCCTTTCCTTGTTTATATTGGCTTCAGCTGATGCAATCATGATCACCGTGTTAGTTTATGTCAAGTAACTAAAGCTCAAGATCTAGATACAAAGTTCAGTACATATTGGGTGAGAAATATATTATTAGATTAAATGCATTTATTCCAGAGATTTATCTTCTCTGGAATAGTAGTCTTAGATCATATTTCATAGATTTCATAGATTTCATAGACATTAGGGCTGGAAGGGACCTCGGAAGATCATCAAGTCCAGCCCCCTGCCCAAAGGGCAGGAAGTCAGCTGGGTTCATAGGATCCCAGCAAGATGAGCATCCAGTTTGCTCTTGAAGGTGTTCAATGTGGGCACTTGAACCACCTCCAGTGGCAGGCTGTTCCAGACCTTGGGGGCTCGGACAGTAAAGAAATTCTTCCTTATGTCCAGCCTGAAACGGTCTTGTAGTAGTTTATGACCATTCGACCTAGTCGTCATCCCTTGGGGCGCTCTGGTGAACAAACGTTCCCCCAGATACTGGTGGTCACCCCTGATAAACATATAGGTGGCCATCAGATCACCCCTGAGCCTGCGCTTTTCCAGGCTAAAGAGCCCCAGGGCTCTCAGCCTGTCATCGTAGGGTCTGCTTCCCTGACCTCTGATCATGCACGTGGCTCTTCTCTGGACTCTCTCAAGCTTCTCCACATCCTTTTTGAATTGTGGAGCCCAAAACTGGACGCAGTACTCCAGCTGCGGCCTCACTAAGGCCGAGTACAAGGGGAGAATGACGTCCCAGGATTTG
>NW_005841955.1:1626067-1640301 GCF_000455745.1 Alligator sinensis
CCAACGTTGCCCCTGCTTTTCCTCCGGCTCCCCACATATCTGAAAAAGGACTTTTTATTGTCCTTGATGCTCAAAGCTAGTTGGAGTTCAGTTGCAGCCTATTATCCAGTCTGTCACATAAATTACAATAATTGAATGTCTCCTTTGTTTTATATCCTACTATTACTTCTATGGCAATTTAAACAGTGATATTTTATTATTGTCACATATATTGCCAATCTTTAATATTCCCATAGACACTTGAAGTAGCATTTCCAAATTCAGTAAATGAATAATTCTATTCAATAAGACAATTAATTCTCTCATGGTTCTGAAAATAGTTTTCAAATATATACATTCAGAGAGCTGTAGAGCTTTTTAAAGAGAGGTATAGAGGAGATCCTAACTTAACAACCACCTAGGGCTTCTGCAATTGCAGGCCCTCTGACACAAGATGCCTTCCACAGCAACTTGGGGGGTCTCTGGAGAGAATTGCTTTGCACCACTGTTGGTTAGCTTATACCAGTAATACTGAAAAATCAACAGGTGTCACTATTCTGAGTCATGATGCCAAGCTAAATGCAGGGAAGAAAGAGGAATGCAAAAGCAGAAAATATCATGACCAAAGTATAAAATGGGAAAAGTTCCTAACCAAGAAATTTGGATGCATGCTTAAATGAAAAATTCTAATTTATGAACAAGAAAATCTTGCTTTAAACACAAAGAAATTATATAAATTTGATGTCATTTGCTACAATTAATTTCTTCAGATGCTGGGTGATACATTCATAATGAATAATGTTTATTCTAAACTTGTAATCAAAATTACATTTACGAATGTAATTGGTTGGGCACAGACACTTGATGGGTTTACCACATAAATGAGTGTATGGATATTTAGTGCAGAATGGATATACTTGAGAAGGTATATAGGTATAATTTACTGACATCTTTATACTTCCTTTAGTATGCAGTTTTAGTTCAAGGTCATCATGGTTTATTTGTTTTTTCTTTCTTTCTTTCTTTTCTTTCTCTTTTTTTTTTTTCATTTAAGAAGTCATTACTTGCCTGAAGTCTAGTTTAATACTAGCTCAATTTGGCACTTGGCTGTCTAATCTGAGCTGCCCTTTCTTCATTTATGCTGCTAATGCAAAAAGGGATTGCTGTTTTTCTTCTTGGGACCAATAACAGGGTGACATAAAGAAAGATTATGTTGAAGATTTGAAGCAATGGTCCAGAATATATCGGTCTGTGGAGACAGGATGTGGTAGTGTAAATTGTAATAACTCTAATTTCAGTGGAGGTATGAATTTATGTCATCTGAGGATTTGCTTCTCTGAGGTTTTACTAAATTTACATCACTGTTTTTCTCTGTGATCCAACAAGGTATAATCAGAATTTGTGGATTTGGAGCAGTCCCAGAAAATTTACTTACGTACATCTTACTTGCATGAAGGTTTCAGTTTAACCTCAATTTGTAGGTTATTTTTGGGACATGGAACAAACTTTCTTTTTTGAATTCTTCAATTTTTCAATTCTTCTTAATTTCATTATGTTGGGGAGATAGTAAAATAGGGCTTTTGTAGGATCTGTCTGATACCCATTTTCTAGAGAGCTTTCCTTTCATCTTTTTTGCATGCTGTACTATTTCAGCACAAATCAAGCAGCATACAGAATGGCAATATTTGGGTTTTTTTTTCTTTCAGATTGCCTATTTTTAAACACAGATGTAGGTTGTTATACTTGTGCTCGTTCCCTTCTAGTGCAGTGGTAACTGAGCAGATAAAACTCTGATCTTTGAGGAACTGTTGGAGAATTCATTCAGAAGTTTCATGTTCGCAAGAGATTATTGAAGTATCTATTCATTCTACTCCACACTCCAGTAGTTACAAACTAATTGAAAATACAAGACGCTATATCTAGGGTACCAGAAATACCATATTTGTTCACATTCCACATCCACCCTTTTCCCAAAACATCCCCCCCAAACTGGAGTGTATGTCTTAAGCAGGACATCTGATTTTCTTTGCCATAAAAGAAATGTAAAGATGCAGTGTTGCAAAATGACTGCCAGCTTCTCCCTTAACAAGCAAGCAGGAGGGGGTGGGGAGGATTCAGACAGGGTTCAGTGGTGCTGTCGCATCCCCCTTTCAGGGCATGCTGTGGGAGGGGCAGTTGAAGCAATATAAATTTCTACCCTCTCACCATGCCTTCACTTCTCCATGCTGAGAAGGGCCGCTCCTCTTTCCCCCTGCCTGCTACTTTTCCTTACTGACCTGGAGGTGGGAGGGCTCCAGAGCAGCTCCTGCCCTATGCAAGGTGGCTTGAGTGGGGTTCTAGGCTTCACTAGGGACAGAGACAGTGACAATTTTCCCCTCTCTGCTGCCCCTCTGCAGCTGTTTCCCCATGAGTTCAGGAGCCGGTGCAGAGACAGGGAACCAACCATCACTACTTCTGTCCCCAGCCAAACCTGACTTTCTGCACAGCTGCTCCCCACAGGAGCAGCTGGAACACTGGAGGCAGGTTTTCCCTTCCTCTTTGCCCTCTTTACTTGAAGCGAAGGGAACAGGGAGGGGAGGGGTGTGCTGATGAGCATGGATAGGAAGGGTGTGGATGCTGAAGCAGGGAAGGGAGAAAGAGGAAAATCCTTATCTAATTTGGGGACTTAAAAAAAGTCCCTAGCTACCTGGTCTGTTCACCCTGGTGGTGGGGGGAAGAGGTTGGGAACAGGGGAGTGCAGTCACATCCACAGTGCCAGATGCTGCTCCAACACTGCCCTTTTTAAAATCCTGGATCTGCCTACGTGAGGGGTAGGAGTCCAGTCTTAACCCTTTTATAGCTTGTTGGCTAAGAGAGAAGCTGGCATTTTGCAACACAGCCTGTCCATGAAAAGGCTAGCTGTATGCCATGACTCAGAAAAAATATTTTTTTCCATATTCTGCTTTCCAAAAAAGCAAAGTTTGTGTCTTATTTGCAAGGGAGTGTGGTACATGAAGAAATATGGTACATATAAACATGAATTTGTGCCATTTATATGTACCTCTTCTTATATCTTCAGAATATTTAAAGTGTATTTAACTTTTATTAGTTTGGATTGAATTTTATTCTTTGTGGAATATCTAAAAGCTATAGATTTTTAGCATTTTCAGAAGGGCTATTTTTTCCATGAACATCTGAATAATTTCTGTACTGTCTATTGCATAACTTGGGTGGACAGCCTGATACTACTGGGAAAGCCAGTTCCTGGGGCATTTCTTTAACCTGTATGAATTTACATTAGATTCTGTACTTTTCCTTTAACAAAGGAACTTGAGAATGAGGCTAGAAACATTTCTGAGAAAAGTAGGGTTAGGGACGGGAAAAGGAACCAGAATCCTAGAAGGAACTTTGTTCCAGTGGTTGTTACCCACCGGTAACCTGAATTGATCATTTAAATTTTAAAAAATCCCATTCAAATATTTTGAAGTAGGTCTTTGTTTAGTACTCAATTCATCTATAGTTCAAGATATTATTGTTCTTATTATTCCATGGCAAGAGAAGCCCTCCTCAAAAAGATTATACATCTGGAAATCCCAGACACTAGAGGTTGAGTTTCTTGCTCTTTTATTACCAGGCCATGGCTTTTGTGCGATTCTTTTTTTCCTCGCTGGCAGGAAAGGAATAAGTCCCTACATTAGGTTATTACTATTAATAATAAGCATTTATATACCATTAGTATCTGGAGATCTCCGTTACATTTGGGATCTTTAAATGTGTACATGGCAGTTTGGCTGCTTTATTGAAATTCTGTGTTTTATTGCGAAGACCAGATGGTTCCTTTTACTGCAGAGCTGTCTTCAGTCACCGCTGTCTTCTGGGCCAGCCAGGGGTACCAAATAAGAAAAATATGAAACCCACCCCCTTTCTTCTGTTCTCTTGAGTAGATCAATGGCCCACCTTAGAATGATTCTTTTCTATTAAGGATCTTATGCCATACTCATCACTGTACTAACTGATTTGTATTTCTCATAATGCATTAAATAATGAGATTTAACACCCATCGTGCACGTTTTTTTTCGCTCATCCTCTCCCCAGGGAGACGCTGCATGCACGTGAAGTGTTCTGTTATGATAGGACTTTATTCTTGTTTCATTAGTTATGTCTGTTTTTATGTACTTGTTGCTGTGTGTGTCCATATGGTAAAGAAAGTCAAAGAAATGCATCTGGCACTTGGAGTAGGTGGTGGTGAGGTTTGTTGTTCCCCAGTTCCTAGGGGCTACATCTTCCTGAGGGAAAGCCTTCTATCATCTTGGATGGACCCCTGAGAAGCTGTCTCATGCAGAGGAAAATCTTAACCTTAATCTGAACCCAGAACCATAGGGGCCTCAAAAATTAATGGGAGTCAAGCCCCCACAGTATTTTTTTTAGGATCTGGGCCTTGCTACTTCCACTTACTGATTAGAGGCCAGATCCAGTAAAGTACTTAGAAGCTTAGATGAGAGAATACACAGGACTTGTGCAGACTTCAAGTGCTTAAGTTTAAAACAGATACCAACCTAAGACACTGTTGTGCCAATAAAAGATACCCCCTAAGAAATCTTTGCCATTCGCATAATTTCTGGACTATTGCAACTACAATGTCAGTCTTACACTAGTGTAAGTTTAAAACTGTAATCCATAGAACTCATACATAGCAGTTACCTAACCATGAAGACAACTAGACTTGATATGACTTTCCTTTTTAACCTGAAAATTCCCTGGGCACTCAGTGTTTTTCTTCTAGGAATGTGTATGCACCTAAATCCTGCAAATCCCCCTTATATCCAGAAATTAGACAGAGCTGCCAATGGCTAAGAACCCAAATCTGTCGTCAAGTGCCTGACACTGTTTTAAAAGAAAAGAGTGGACCTGGTTCAGTTATTTGAATATATAATATTATTAGTCACCTGTCCTGATGAGAAAATTTAGGGGTCTCAACGCCGATTGGAAGAAGGCACCTCTCTGCAGTCCTGAGCCAAGGTGCCCGAGTTCTACCGAGGGGTAAAAATTCTGTACTTATTTCCTAGCTTGAGGTAATTCCCTGCACAGAGCGTTTTTGGTTTGAGGTTTTTTTTTGTTCTTTTTTTTTTTTTTAAATGCCAGCATTTAACTCTCCCTATGTACAGTACAAGAGTCAACACAACTAACTCTGGGTTCTGAATTAAGAATCCCAATGTGTAGGTAGGCAATTAAGTTGTAGGCACCTGTTGGTGTTTTATTGGATCTAAACTTACCTGCATAAACCCCTATGACCTCTTGGACACTTCTAGTTATAATTAGAGGGAATTGAGGACAAAAAGATACTAAGAATAAGCATTTTATTTCACGAAAAGATGCAAGTAAAATAAGGAGATATGGCAGGAGCCAGGAACAAAAGAAGGTACAAGGACTCCAAAATTTTAGTAAACATGTAACTCACCAGTCACACAGCAGCAAACCTGTCCTCTCTTAAATCATGGGACTTTGAGTGCTTAAGTAGTAATAATAATGTTCTCAGCATTTCACCACATGCATTAGCTGTTTAGTGGAGACGGACTTCAAAAAAAGAAAAAAAAAAAAAGGATGAGATGTCTCACACTAGGTACTAATCTTTTGCCCTGGTAGATGGAATGGATCCCAGGCTGCCACAAGCCCTGTCATCCCATTCAGGAGAGGCCCAGAATACTTAGTCATCTTTGTACAGTGAGTGTTAATGTCAGTTTCAATGCCCCATAATTGTATGGTTCTGCAAACAGGATCAGAAATGGGTCATAGACCCAATCTCCAACCATTTTTAATGATTTATTTCTTGAGACATAGGGAGGAGCCAGCAGCTGTGATCTCTAAGTTAGATATGAGGCAGGAGCCACCCCTATCCTGCCCCCTCTTCTTAGGGTCTACTAGCAGGCAGTCCTATTTGTTAAGAGATCAAAAGGAATATCAGGTCCTTTGCAGAAGGCAGCAACTCAGAAGCTGCATACTTTCTTACTGCTGTAATCCAGTTCTCTATTAACAGGTAGTACCTATGTGACAGGTACATGACCTAGGCTGACCTAAACAGGTCCCGCCCACCTGTTCCTGGGGCAACTGCCTGCCTACTCATCTGCCATGCCTTGTTATTAATTGATTAATTGGTGTTAATTAGCAGGAGGCTGCCCTTAGCGCCCCCTGGCAGCGGGGCAGTACATCTGCAGCTCTGTTTCCTCCCCTACACCGCAGTCCACACCTCGCTGATGGAATAGATGTTGTCTCAATTTAATTATGAACTGGCCCCCTTTTTTTGTTCTCTCTGGGCCTCCCCAATAATGCCCTTCCTCTGGGGCTCCTCAGCAACTGCCCCCTCTCTGGGGCTCACCAAGCCTGCGCTGGGGCTTCTCAGTAACTGCCCCCTTCTCTGGGGCTTTCACCCCCTCTCAGGGCACTCCTCAGTACTGCTGCCCTCTCTCTGGGGCTAGGGTCTATGCACCCCAAATGCTGCACCCTCACTGGCACTGGGGTCCTCACACTCCGCTGCGAGTCCCCTATGAGGCCTCCTCCATCCCCTAATAGCCTCACCCAAACCACCGGTGTAACAAACAGCAACATAAACACAAGCCCTCTGGCTATAACTTAAATGGAAGCCGCTTGGCCATAAGAACATTCAAGCCTACACGGGGATTACTCCATCCCTCAGCAGTGCCAAATGCTGCTCTTGCAGTCAGGTTTCCCCTATGTTCCATAACAGAACTCTTCCCTCTTAGGCTGCTGGCAGGGAACTGCCTCTGGCACCAGCCCCTAGGGTTTATAAAGGGAGCCAGGCCCTGCCCCTTCTGGTCAGCTGGCCTTCTCTGGTTGCCCAGCTGGGCTCCTTATTCCCTGCTAGGGCTTCCTCCCTAGCAGTTTTCCCCTCTTTGGGAGCAGGGCATCTCAGTGCTCTCTGACAACCTATCTGGAACTTATCTGGAGCTTCCATATGTCTGGACTCTCCCAGCTACGTGCAGGCTCCCTGCAGCTGGTCACTCAGGCATGACGTTCAGGCTCCAGACTGAAGCACCTGATACTCCTGCTCTTCCTTCTCGCAAACGTGGTATGCATCCAGCCATGTATGGGATATCTGATACCTGAAGTTGGCTGCCTTATATGTTCATCTGGCTCCTACTCTCTCAAAGACTGTAAATCTCTTAACCACAAGAATAACAGGTAAGTCTCAGTTTCAATGCCAATCTCTACTTTTGAATTGCTGTCCAATTGGAGCTGCTGAAGGCCATTTCTATCAAGCCCTTGAATTATCAAAGGGGCTACATAGTAATCTGCAAGGGCAGTAGTTATTTCCTCTTAGTTGCACATTATATTGTGTTCTTTATTCAGAAAGATTGTGAGGATTGTACCCATTGCAATTAATAACTCCAGCTGTTCGGTTTGTTCCTAAGTATGATAAGATGCAAAGAGTTTATATGAGCATTGGAAGATGGACAGGGAATAAATTAACTACCCAAAGCCTTGTACAGAGTGGACAGAAAAATGTTGCCAAAAAGGCCATAAACAAAACAAGTGGACTACCTTGAGTTTTCAGTACTCTTACAATATATTCCATTTCCCCAATAACTTCCCCCTCAGATTTTTTTTCATTGCCTAAGATGGGGAGTTTAGTTCTGGCCTGGGTGAAGCAAGGACATTTACAATAGTTTCTCTCAACTGTGTAAAGGAAGCCATGAAACACTGAAGTACTATAGTAGTTCTTAATTTATATATATCTTCTGAGGTCCCAATAGGGTGATCTATGAGCATCTCATGTGTATTCATGATTCATTAAGCTCAGTAAACTACTGGGAGCCAACCTGGGAGTCTTTAAAAGGGTAAGAAATAGAGAAAACACAATGCTGTGTCTTGTAGCTGAGGGCCTATGCTGATGTGTGCCCCCCTCCCTCTCTCTCACTTTATATGAAAACCCCTGTTTTTCACTGGGTGGGAATAAATCTCCAACTTGGTAAAGGCTTGAAACTCTTTCACGAAAGGATTTTTGTTGCTCTTGGATTGGAGCAGTTTGCTCCTAACTGTGTCAGCTGGAAGAGACAGCCAACATGGTTCCACAACAGAAAGTCCTTTATCACAAGAGGTTGTCTGTTTAGGTTTTTATACTATCCTCATCTCTGAAGCATCTATACTTCTGCCACAATGTCAGAGTACACTAACTAAATGGATCACCTGGTCTGGTTTACGCACTTGTCTACTCCAGGTCTTTTTTCCTTTTCCAAACTTTTCCTACTTTTACCTCAAGACTTTTTCTTCTAGTTTGAAGATTTATGGATTGACAGGGAAGGCCCAATTCAAGATACAACTTTAGCTATAAGTTATGGGTCTCTTCATTTTCGGCTCTTTTGACTGACAAAAATCTGTATGGAGCTTTTTATTTTATACTGCACTACAAATTAGATGTAAGAAGCCAACTCACAGCCTCACCTAAAAATTTCCTTTCATCTAAAAGAAATTTAAAGCATTAGTTAATTTCCTGTTGTATAATGCTCAGATTGGGCTTCTGTATGTTGCTAGTGGTCAGACGGATTTTATTCATTTTGTAGTGTTGTTATAATTTTTCAGCTTTAAATGATCTGTTGTTTCTCTTCTATTTGAGTCAGTTCCTAAATATGCAATTATGGTTTAAGGGTTTAGCTTTTTTTTGTCCATGCTTTCATTTCTGAAGGGAAAGCTAGTAGCTAAAAGCTGTTTTTATGATTTCCCACAGGATAGTGAAGATATGTCTCCATTTTTGTTGTTTGCTGAAAATCTTTTACTCATCCAGTTAAACATGTAACTGATAAGAATAAGCTATGCAGCAGGCAATGAATGCATCATCTAAGGGATATTTGTTGTGATGGGATGATAGAAGAATAATTTAACATTAATCAGAAATGGATGTCCTTGAATTTCTAGGAGTTCTTTATAGCACAGAAAACCGTTGTGTTTACTAAAAAGAATTGTGTAGTCAGAGCAGAATGATTTAGGCTATTTTAAGGTATTTAGGTGGGAGCTATGCTCCTAAACACATTTGAAGAGCTGGACCTTAGTGCTTGCTGTAGAAAGATAGATGTGGGATAACCCTGGTCAGAAGAAAATATTGATTAGGAGTGCACATACATGTGACAGGGGTTTAGTCCCCTAAATTGAAACAATGGCTTTTTAATTGTGATGATTAAAAACTCATTGTTACAATTTAGGGGCTTCCATCACTGTTACAGTGAGGGGCCTGATCCTTCTCCCCCCCCCCGGAGCCTGTCTGCATCTCCCATGGTTGGGGGGTGAGCTGCCAGTAGGCCAAGTGGCCCCTGAGTTGCAGGGGACCACAGTCCTTTCTTCCATGGTGGCAGTGCCCTCAGGACTGCCCAGGTGGGCTGCTAGTTGGCAGGTGATGTCCTCCAGAGCTCAGGGCCTGCTGGCAGCTCAGCCCCTGGCCATGGGAGAGGTGGGCAAGGCTGCACAGGGGGGAAAAAAAAAGGATTGGTCCCCTCACCACTTTTTTTTTTTTTTTTCCAGCAGACCCTGCCTGCAAGCTGGGGCAGCACCCATACACCTAGTACTCTGCCCAAGTGGCCCCAGGGGGTGCCACCACTGCGGAGGGAAGGACCAGGTCCCCCTTAGCTCAGGGGCTGCTCAGCCTAGTGGCAGCTCATGCAGGCGGAAAAAAAAAAAAAGTGGTGACAGGTTCAATCCTTTTTTTTTTGGCAGAGCCTGCCTGCCTCTTCTTCAACCAGAGGGTGAACTGCCAGTGCATCCTGTCCTTCCCTCCACTGCAAAACGAAGGACCAGGGCCCCCTGCAGCTCAGGGGCTGCTCAGCCTAGTGGCAGCTCATGCAGGCGGAAAAAAAAAAAAAAAGTGGTGACAGGTTCAATCCTTTTTTTTTTGGCAGAGCCTGCCTGCCTCTTCTTCAACCAGAGGGTGAACTGCCAGTGCATCCTGTCCTTCCCTCCACTGCAAAACGAAGGACCAGGGCCCCCTGCAGCTCAGGGGCTGCTCCGCCTGCTGGCAGCTTGCCTCCCTGCCACAGGAGACATGGGCAGGCTCCACTAAGAGAAAAAAAGGATTGGCCCTTCACTGTTTCTGCCTTCAACCCACCTCTCCCGCGGTGGGAGGGGGAAGCTGTCAAAAGTCAACAATATTACAATAAGCTACATTGAAAACTAAACTACATGTGCATGTGGTTTAGTTTGCAATGTAACAAATTCATTTAAATTGTAAACAAACAAACAAACCCCCACACGTGTATAGTGTGACATAATTAAACTGCAATAATAGCCAATTTTCATCACGTGTACAAACGTCCTAGTATTTGTTAAATATTGGGCTTAACTCATAGAGTACTGCAGCAGAGTTAAATCAGAGTCCCAATATCTGTGGAAAAATATGAATAATGTATTTCTTGTGTATCATTTAAAAGGCATTTTCTTCGAGAGATTTCAGCTTTTCTTCAGACCAGTTAGTAGTCACTGCACTCTGTAATGGATGTAATGTAGCTTCCTAAGTGTGGCACTGGGTATGTGCCAATAAGCATTCCCAAGCTGTAATGTAGTCTGCTCTACACAAAGCTGACTCCATTACAGCTTCATGAGACATAGTAGGTGCAGACAAAAGTTACATTTGTTGTACATTTGGCTCCCTGAAAGCACTCTACAGCTGTGCCATGACACACAGGTACAGCTGCAGAGCACTTTACAAGGGACCAATCGTGCAACAAATGTAACAAGACAAATGTAACAGATTCCCCAACAATCACTCTAGCTTACTTTCTATACTAAGTTCAGGACAGAAATTATTTAGAAGGATCTGGAAGAACTTGTAAGGACTTCACATAACTTAAATAAATGGACAGGACAGAAACCAACCTGCAGTGAGATAATGAAATTATTGCATACTACACTTTATACCAGATGTGTTTTCCCACACTCACTGTGCCTAGAAAGACTTGAGACCATGCTAGTAAGATGGTTATATTCAACTCCTTTCTTTTAGGAGCACATAATACATCATACATCTGCTAGTCATCATTGGCAATCCCTCACAGTTGAGGTTGTTTATCTTCTATCATCATCTTATCTGTGGGTCTGAAGATGGTTAACAAGGCCAGTCGGGGATTGACAGGTTCTACTGCAACTAGGGCACGTTTCCTTCTGGGATGGATGGTTCTGGAATCCTGATTTGATCTGCAACATGATATTTCTGCCACTCCCATTTTTCTGTCTCCTGTCTGTTGTGTGGTTTCAGAGTACTGAGATCCTTGCTGCAGACTCTTCTTCCATTTGGGGTGGTCCATGAGTTAATGTTGATGTTGCATTTTTTCAAGTTGGCCTTGAGTCCTTGAAGTGCTTTTCTTGCCTTCCTCTTGAGCATACGCCTTGACCGAGTTGGGAGAAAAAAAATTGCTTCAAGAGTCCGGAGTCAGACATCTGGATGATGTGGCCAGCCTAGTGAAGCTGATGCTGAATGATCATCACCTTGATGCTCATGGTGTTTGCTTCTAAGAGGCCGCTAATGTTGGTGTGTCTGTCTTCCCACTGGATTTGAAGGATCTTCCACAGGCAGCCTTGATGATATTTCTTGAGCAACTTGAGGTGTGTCCTGTATGTTATCCATGTCTCAGCTCCATACAGTCAAGTAGGGATCACGAGTGCTTCATAAACCTTGAGCTTGCTTTTGAATCTTATGTTGTGATCTTCAAATGCTCATTTCCTCAGGCATCTGAAGGCTGCACTTGTGCATTTGAGGTGATATTGGATTTCTTCAATAATGTTGACTTTTCACTAGAGATGGCTTCTAAGGCATGGGAAATACTCAGTGTTCTTCAGTCTCACCATAAATTTGAATTACCAGAGCTAAGGACTGCTCATTAAGAGCTTGTTGATGGAGGACATTAGTCTTCTGAATGTTAAGCATCAGTCCCATTTTCCTGTATGCCGCCAGTAAAGACGTTGATGATTGCCTGAAGATCTACTTCCAAGTGAGCATACAGTACAGCATCTTCTGTGTACTGGAGCTCAGTGACTGAGGCTGGGGTAGTTTTGGTTTTGGTTCAGAGTCAGCTGAGACTAAACAGCCTACCATCCATTCAGTAGTTTAGCTCCACTCTGACTAGAAGCTTGTTGGTGGTCAGATGTAGCATTGCAGTAAGGAGTATTAAAAAGAATGTTGGAGCGATGACGCAGTCTTGCTTAGTTCCTGTCTTAACCTCAAAGGGATCTATGATAGATCCACTATGGAGAAATACTGCTTGCATACCACTGTGGAGCAGGCAAAGAATGGTGATGGATTTCAGTAGGCATCCATACTGCAGAAAGATCCTCCACAGTGCTTCTCAGTTGACAGAGGAAAAGACTTTTGTGAGGTCAAAGAGGGCCATGTAGAAAGGTTTACATTGTTCCTGGAATTTTTCCAGCAGCTGATGATCTGTGAAGATGATGTCAGTTGTGTCTCTTGATGCCCTAAATCAGGGGCGGGCAATTATTTGGGTCTGCGGGCCACATAGGCAGTTCTGGGGAGCTGTTGCAGGCCAGTTGGAACCACCCCCCACCCCTGCAACAGCCTGGAGTCTGAGCGCCCTGCAGCTCCTCCCTGTCACCACCACCAGCACCTAGCAGCAGCTGAGAGCACAGCCTTCCCCGTGGTCCAGACTCAACCAGTGAGAGTGGACCAGTTCCAGACCAGTCAGAACCTGTGCATGCAGCCTCAACCCCAGCCTGCCCTGGGCCTGCTCCGGACTGCCTGCTCATGCTGAACAGTGGCAGCAGCCAGGCAGAAGCTGCTGCTGGGCGTGGGGGAAAAGCAGCTGTCTCTTCCTTGATGCTGCCAGGCCCTTCTTGCTGCAGCCACCTGGAGCCCATGCCCAGGTTGCCCTGAAGCTCCTTTCCGCTGCCATCACTGCTGCCCCACTGGGAGGCCCAGAAATGGCAGTGACAGTTGTGGAGAGGAGGCTGCAAAGTAGCCCAGGCACATGCTTCAAGTAAGAAGGGCCCAGCAGTGACAGGGGGGAGGTGGCTGCTTTTCCCCGCACCTAGCACCAGTTTCTGCCTGGCCACTGCCACTGCTGCTCAGCATGGGTGGGCAGTCTGAAGCAGGCACAGGGCAGGCTGGGGTTAGGGCTGTGTGCATGGGTTCCAGCTGGTCCGCTTTAGCCCCGGGGCGAGTCCAGATCAGAGCAAGCCAGGGTCAAGGCTGTGTGCACGGATCCCTGCCATTACCATGGGGCTGGGCCAGTGGCAGCGGCAGGTGGAAGGAGCCACCATCATCTGGGCTATGTAGAAATGCAGTCCAGCTGCAGAATTGTCCCAGCCCAGCTATCACCTGGGGGCAGTGAAATGTGCCACAGGCTGGATGGCATCTTGGCCAGGTGGGACTGAAGGACCCACCATGGGCTGGATCCAGCCCGCGGTCTATATTTTGCCCATCCCTGCCCTAAACCCACACTGAGATTTCAGTAGGAGTTCTTCAGAAAGTGGACGGAGATAGTTCAGGAGGGTTTTTGCAATGATCTTTCCTGTGGTGGACATCAAGGTGATCCCTCTAATTTCCAGAGTCGGACCCATCTTCTTTCTTGAAGACTGTCATGATCATGGTGTTTCTAAGGTCAACTGGGATTTCCTCATCATTCCAGATCTTTAAGGTGAAGTCATGGATCTGTGATGCAAGCTCCTCTCCTCCTTGAAGATTTCAGCAGGGATTCCATCTGCTCCAAATGCCTCGTCATTCTTCATTTGCTTGATGGCTTTCTTTACCTTGTCAAGGGTTGGAGGGATTCTAAGATAGGCCCTGACTGAGTGTTGTGGGATGGAGTTGAGAGCATTTTTTCCAACAACAGTGTCTCAGTTGAGAAAGTCTTCAAAATACTTCTTCCAATGGGTGTTGATTTGATCAGGTCTCCTCTATCCTTAGGATCAGGTCTCCTCTATCTTATCTATTAGGTCTCAAGGGGGTTGGTCTCTGAGTGCTTGGATTGTAGATGGCTTCAGTGGCACTAAAAAACCACTCAGATTGTGGATGTCAGCCAGACATTGGATCTCTTTTGCCTTGTCTTCTTACCACCTGTTTTTCTTATCACAGGTTCTCCTTTGGACCTCTGCATTGGATTGTTGGTGATTCAGTTTCTTTTGCTTGGAGTTGATGATGTTCTATGGGACACAAAAGGCCTTGCACTTACGGTCGATCAATTCTTGGATCTCCTGGTCAGTCAATTAGTCAATGTGTGTGTATTTGCCGAGTCGTGTGTATTTGCTGTGTCCTGTAGTCCCCTGCT
>NW_005841955.1:1640332-1664849 GCF_000455745.1 Alligator sinensis
AGTCATCGACAATATGTGACATGGTGTGCGTTTTGCCATAGCTACAGTCTGGGTTGTCACATAGACCCCAACGGTGAAGGTTGGCTGCGTACAGACCTTGCCCTGTCTGGAACCTATTCGGCAAGGCCCACTGATGGCGTGGCAGGTTGAAGCCAGGTGAGCAGACTGTAGGATCTGTGATAAGTAAATTGTTTGGTGGTGTTGTTGACCTCCATTTTTCACGCTAGAGGGTCTTTGCCCTGCAGTCCTTGTGTGGCAGTTTGGACCATAGTGGGTGTCGTGATGGTAGACTGCAGCAGGTGGATTTAAGAGATCATCATACAGTGGCAGGCTTGGATTGGCATAAATTTTGAGGACTTTTAGACCCATGGCTGGGTCTGGACAGGCTTATTATAGTGGCAACCTGTCCTCACCATATCATAGCACCGTCAGAGGATATACATAGCGTTTCAGGAAGAACAGCACTGCCAGCTGCTGTTCCCACCATATCCTGGTGGTACTGCTGCTGGTTGGTCCATGATTGTTTATTCATCAGAGTAAACCTGCTTATTTTGCAGCTACCCTTCCCTGAAGGTCATTCCACTATATCTGCTAGTAAGACAGCTGATGCAAAAAAAATTAGACTGGTTTGTTGTCTCCCCCTGCCACCCCACCTTCCACTCACTGGGATTAAATCCTTCCCTGGATGATATATTATTTTGTATGGTAGACAAAGGAAGATGTATGTACTAAAATTCATTCCCAATTTATTATCATTTTAACTTTTTCTGTTGTTCTAATCACTAATTAGTTGACAGCAGCTGGAATAAATGTTTTATAGAAAATACTTTCCAACAGATTTTAATAGATACAACTCCCCTGCTGTTTGTAAAATAGCAGTAGTTTTATGGTTTTAGTGCCAAAAAAATACAGAAAGACTATTTTAGTATGGAAAGATAAGGACATAACAGGTTCTGAAGCAATTAGTATTCTTTATATTTCCTGGTTTGTTTGGTTTTTTTTATGTTTTTTACTATTTAACTTCTCCCCTCCTCCCAAATACTTTCCTGAAAATGATGCATTTTCAGTACTGTGTTTTATAAAACACTGCTTTAAGAGGAACTTGTTTTGAAGGTCCTTTTCACTTTTTTAAATGGCACTGACAAGTCATACCTGTGCTTGCAAGTGAAAGGAATCTGATGGCCACCTATAAGTTTGTTAGGGGTGACACCAGTATCTGGGGGAACGTTTGTTCACCAGAGTGCCCCAAGGGATGACAACTAGGTCAATCAGTCATAAACTACTACAAGACCGTTTCAGGCTGGACATAAGGAAGAATTTCTTTACTGTCCGAGCCCCCAAGGTCTGGAACAGCCTGCCACCGGAGGTGGTTCAAGTGCCTACATTGAACACCTTCAAGAGCAAACTGGATGCTTGTCTTGCTGGGATCCTATGACCCCAGCTGACTTCCTGCCCTTTGGGCAGGGGGCTGGACTTGATGATCTTCCAAGGTCCCTTCCAGCCCTAATGTCTATGAAATCTATGAATAGGCATATGTGGATTCCTCTCCATGCACCACCTAAAATATGTAAAAAGATGCTGCTGCTGATATTGTAGGATTAGGATCAGGAAAACAGGGGCCCCAATATCTGTAGAATAGATGTACAGGCTCAGGGGCTAATCTAGATTTTTTTTCTTTTTTAAACATACTGAATTTCCTTGGATTCTTCAAGTATTCTTGAATTTACAGAGGCCAAATTATGACCCAGTGCTTCCAAAGACCTGAATATGAGCCTGTATTACTTTTTCCTTCTTTACATACACAATTTCCCCTCCTCTCAGTCAATACACATAGACTATTCTTGCAAAAGCATAAGCGGTTTATGCAGAGGTGTAGGCATGAAGTCCATTGTCTGGCATGGAGGCAGTTGTATGTAAGATAAGGGAATTGGACTGTTTTTTGAACCTGGAGTGACTCTTCTTAGGGCATCATATCATGAAGTTTCCAGGGGAGCCAAGAAGAGCGAGGACAATTTTTGCTGCAATTGCTAGTTTTTTTTTCAGGCTGGTGTTTATCATAAAGTTAACCGGTAACTGTTTTAACAGGTTTGGTGTTGCACAGAATGGTCTGATGCCCCTTGGTAGTCAGTCTCAGTCTGAGTCCCACTCTGGCTGCTCTGGTGACCTCCCTGGTTTTGCCTCTCATGCCTTTGTTCTTATATTAGGATTCAGCCCTTAGTTCAGCCAGTTGCCCTCAGCCCAGTGATGAGCACTGAGGGGAGAGGGCTCGAGTCTAGCTCAGCTGAGATCGCTGAGTTACAAACTACTGGTCATCTAAATAACTGCTGTTTAGTTTCTCAAAATATTTAGTCATCCAGCCAGGCTCATCAGCTCCCCCAGCTCACTTCAAGTTATCTATCATAATCTAGTTCATCAAACCTTTAAAATCTCTACTCAAGTTGCTATTGTAATTCTGGGCTGGTAGCCTTCAATTAGCTGTAGTGAGGTCAGTGTAGTATACTGCAGGCCAGGGCACCTGCTGACCAATACCATTCTTCTCTCCTCCCCTCTAAGCCTACTTAGAATAATCCCACAATCTGCCTCTCCAGTAATTAGTTTCAACAGGGTTTGCAGGTCTTAATGAGTTTTCAACAGTCCACAAAATGCATTGGGGATTGCATTCCTTCCCAATGTTTTCAGTGGCCTCACTACTCCTAAAAAGCTGTCCCAAGTCTCATGGTAAGGCTTCTACTTGCAGAACATGCCTTGCCCAAAATAATAAAAAAAACAAGATACAAACAAATCCCAAATGAAGAAAACCCATTTTACAGGGATGGCTTTCCCTTGCTTTCTGGCCACATCTTTAACCCTTCTGGCCTTATACACTGTTTGCCCCTGTGTAGCAAAATCTGTCCAGAGAGAGCTCCTTCTCCCTTCCTTTCCTGAACTACTATGGCATGCTCTGCTGAGGAGTGGAGTTTATAGAGCCCAGTGCTCCACTCTTCCAGGCCACAAAAGTCTAGCTCTCAAAGGGGCTTCTTCCTTTACCTTAGTCTTTCTTTCTTTTATTAGTAGCAGGGCTAGAGTTCCCTGTTACAGTAATTCATAGAAGATTCAACATTTCTCTTCCATAGGTGAATCATTCTTCAATTGCATGTGGCACAATGCAATGCTGTTTGGATACATCCAAGGGCATTTTTACATGTGCTCCAGGGTGGGGGGAGCTTTAATTAGAGTGGATCTTGGGAGCTGCTCTAATGAAAGTGCCCACAGTGCCTTGTATATTCAGCATTCCTTTGCTTCAAAATGGTGCCAAAAGTGCTTTAACTAAAGCTTGCTCAAAGAGCTATAGTTAAAGCGCTTCTGCTGCCATTTGAAGCATGGGGACACTGAATACATGTTATGCTGAGGCTGCTGGACATGTTCAGCACGCTCCGGCAGACTCCATTAATCAAGTCTGCTCCTGTGTGTGCTAATTAGCAGGGATCCTGATTTTCATATATTTACAATGTTAAAGCAATTTGGAAGCCTACCAGTGCCTCAATCACTATAATAAAATAAATTCTAAATACCTATAAATTTTTGCATTTGATTTTGGGTTTTTTATCATGGAAAATCAGAGCTCCCCCTGTCCCCTTTGCTCACCAGAATACAGGTCCAGGCCCCTCACTCCCAAACCATAGCCCCCTGGGCCCTGCTGGTAACCCTTGCCCCCCCAACCACAGCTCCCTGCTCCCTCCAGCCCTGCCAGAGGGGGCCTCCAGCACCTGCCAGGACTACAGGGCCAGCAGCTTCCTGCAGCAGCACCTGAGCCCCAGCTGCTGCCCGTGAGAGGTGGCAGCTGCTATGACCTGAGTGGGGAGCACAGCGCAAAGCCCAGCTCCCACATCCCAGTGGGTGGCATGACCAGAGCAGAGCCTGTGAGGGGGGCGGATGCAGGCTGCCCACTGCAGGTTTGGCCCCTGTTGCCCTCCCTGCAGGCCCTTCACAGCCCAGTGGGTGGGACCTGTTGTGCCAAGGCAGCGCAGGGCTGGGTGGGGAAGCTCTTTGCCCCTGCAAGCTCTGCACCACCCTCATGAGGTGTCCCCTGCCTGCCTGGCAGTGGCAGGGCCAGCAGTTTGTAGTTTGTGCTCCTCACTGCTGCTGGGTGGGCAGGGGACACCTTGCCAGGGAACTATGGGGCTTGCAGTGGCAAGGAGCTTCCCTGCCTGACCCCACTGTGCCCTGCTGTGCTGGGCCCCACCTGCTGGGATGCGGAGGGCCAGAGGGGATGGCAGCAGGATGGGGAGCCCTGAGCCCGCAGAGGCAGCCTGCCTGCCCCACCCCACCTTGCGCAGTGGTCTGGGGGCATGTGCCACCCCTGCCCCCTCCCAGGAACACACGTAGCAGTGAGGAGCCAGCCCCTGCCTGCCCCCTTGACGAACCGCCCACAGCACCGTCCTGTGCCCAGCCAAGGCCCTGCTGCCACGCATTCCAGCCCTAGGCCCCATGCACAGCCCAGTTGAGCAACAGTCCCAGCCCTGCCCAACTCCTTTTCTTCTTTCCTCCCTCCCTCCTTATAGGGGCCTCAGTCCCCCCCACTCCAAACTTATCTGCAGGAGCTGCTCTCCAGGCTGCCTGGTGGCCATGTGCATATACATGCACATGGTGCCCCCTGCCTGATTGCCCTCTGCCTACTCCCCAGCCCCTTGCAGGCTGGAACTCTGCCAGCCTGCAGAGAGTTCTTTGCAAAAGTAGAAAATCCATGTGCTTCTCTGTTAAAATGTTAAATCCACATTTTTCTCAGGTAAAAGGAAAAGTCTGTGGTTTTTTTCCGTTTTTCCATGGGAAATGGAAAACCCGGATCCCTGCCAATTAGCACATGTTAGAACACATGTTGGACATGTGTATAGGTGCCCCAAGTTTCTAAGTTAGTTTGTTCAGAGCTACCTTTTGAGTACTGGAAGCCATATAACCATTTTAGCGCAGTGCTGTGTCTGCAATAGTATACTTTTCTTCTCAGCAAAACTAACAAGCACCAACAGAACGTTTCTGATGCCAAAACTAGCTCTTTTAGAGCTAGCTAGCATATCTGTAGGGGACACTGCATTGTACTGTGTAGACATACAGGTTGTGCTACAGTGAATTTTGGCTTCATCCAGCAAAATCTATTATGCAGTAATGCTATCAGACTATGAGTGTTGTTGTATCTGTGATAATCCAAGAAATGTCTAAGAGGCAAGAATTTGATTGAATCATCTGTAGAGTTGGGAGAGCTGTTGAACAGGTTTTTGGCCATTATATGGTCATCTTAGATTCATAGATGTTAGGAGCTGGAAGGGACATTACAGGATCATTGGGTACAGCCCCCTTGCACTTGGGCAGGAAAGACTGCTGGGGTCAGATGACCCCAGCAAGGTGGGTGTCAAGATGCTTTTTGAAGATCGCCAGAGTAGATGACTACCACTTCTGGGGAGAGTCTGTTACAGAACTTCAGCGCTCAAATTGTGAAAAAGTTTTTCCTTATGTCCAATCTGAAGTGATCTTCAATCAGTTTGTCCCCATTGTTTCTTATCTTTCCTTAGGGTTTCTTGGTGTACAGATGCTCCCCTAGGCCCTGATGTATGCCCCTAATATACTTATAGGCTGCCACCAAGTTCCCTCTTCTACAGGCTGGGGACTGAAATCCAGAGTCTGAAATCAAGCTGGGGTACTAACCAGGGACCCAAGGTTTAGGAAGCTAGCAGAGTTCAAACTGAAGTCCAAACACTAAACTGGAAGGTTAATCAGGAATCACAGGTCAGGAAGCAAGTCCAGATCAAACCACAATCCAAACATCAAGCTGAAGGGTTAACCAGGAATTGGAGGTCAGGAAAGCAGAGGAATTACTGGGACAAGAGCTGTGCAAGGACTAGAGACCAGTAAGTTGTGCAGCACAGCTCAAGTGCTGGAGGGGTTCCTTAGGATCAGACTCGGAAGCAATCAGAGGGAAGGGGTTAGGTCTCAGCTGGAGCTGGTTAGGCTCAGTTAGTGTTCCTGCAGGGCAGACACCATTCTTAGTCTTGCTCCTGCAGGCTAGGACTCAGCTGGCCCTGGTTAATCATTGGGTCCAGCTGACTCAGTTAATCAGTCTGCGGGTCATGAGCCTCACTTAGCCTAGTCCTGACAGTGATCTTTTCTGCAATCCCCCTGGCCAGCACACCCATCTCCCCAGCAATTCCTGCTCTGTGTGCTGCCTCTCCCTCAGTATGAGCATCCTTGAGCCACTCCAGCCCTTGTCAGGCAACTGGGGCAGCTCAGGCTCCAGCTTCTGTACTTGAATCCAAGATGAGGCTTCCCTCCCCCATGTTGAATGAGGGGAAAAACCTCAACTTGACTTTGAGAAAATATGGTATTTCATAGATGTTTAGGGTTGGACGGGACCTTAGTAGATCATCGAGTGCGACCCCCTGCCTTGGACAGTAAAGAGTGCTGGAGTCAGGTGACCTCAGCCAGGTGCTTGTCCAGTTTCTTCTTAAAGACCTCCAAGGTAGGGGAGAGCACCACCTCCCTTGGAAGCCCATTTCAGATTCTGGTAACCCTTACTGTAAAGATGTTCTTCCTGATGTTTAATCTAAATCTGCTTTCTGTCAGTTTGTGGCCGTTGTTTCTAGTAACTCCAATGGGTGCCATGGTAAACAGAGCATCTCCTATTCCTTGCTGTCTCCCCTGATAAATTTGCAGACAGCCACTAGATCCCCTCTCAGCATTCTTGTGCGGAGGCTGAAGAGATCCAGGTCCCTCAGTCTCTCTTCATAGGACCTTAACTGCAGGCCTCTAACCATCCGAGTAGCCCTCCTCTGGACTCTCTCAAGGTTTTCCACATCCCTCTTGAAGTGTGGCACCCAAAACTGAATGCAGTACTCCACCTGCAGACTTACCAATGTCGCACAGAGGGGGAAGTATCACCTCCCTAGACCTGTTCATGAGGCACCTGCTAATGCATGATAGGGTGCGTCCCTGACCGAGGTGTATGTATTAGGGCTGTCTATTAATCTCAGTTAACCTGTGGAATTAATGCATTAATTGGTTCTTGAGTAAATTTTTTAATGTGTTAATCCTGCATATGGTTTTGGGGCCCACATGCAGACTCCACTCCCCTGCCTCTGACCCACAACCCACCCTGGCCCCACTTCCTCCCTCACTGGGGGGCCTCGATCTGCACCCCCCACCCTTTCCACTTCACCAACTTACTAATGCGATATTGTCTTTGTCTGTGTCTGCCCCTCACTCCCAAGTCACAGACCCCTCCTCCCCCAGCCCTGCTGCTGCCCCTCACTCTTGACCCACAGTATCTCTGCATCCTTCCAGGGTGTATGGGGACCCCTACCTCCCCAGGATCCAAACCCCACACACACACCCCACACACACCCCATCTATACAAAGTATCTGCATAATTTTGAGATTTTCTGCAAATCATTTTGAGTTTTTAGCTGTGCAATTAAAATCACAATTAATTGCAACTATTTTTTTTAATTGTGCAACTAATCATGATCAAATGTTTAATCATTTGACAGCCCTAATATGTATCATTCTTCTATCTGCATTATTACTTAACAAATACCCCAACCTATAGATAGGTCACACTGTGCTATTGGAAGTTCTGTCTTTTGAATAAGATATAGAGACAATGACCTGGTCCCTTGTGGACTTCATGGATCTTCCTTGATAAGATATGCAAAAAACAGCAAAGACAAAACTGCACTAGGTATTACTGACATCATTTTGAATTTCTTACATAGGAACACTGGAAATTTGTGATTGTTGTGTTACTTCACTGATTCCCAGATTTTAATTGACATATATGTGAGTGGTAAACTAGGATTAACAGGATACATTTACATATGTTAGACTACAAAGAGGTAGATGCTGAAATGCAAGGAATAATGTTATTCAGTAGAGTTGATGAAATGTAATGTTTTCATTTTATTTTTGGTTCCTAGAAAAAATAATTCACATAAAATAGAAAAATATTTGCATTGTGCAATTTTATATGTTTTTATAAACTTGGCAGGATTATGCATTAGGGAACTAAATTAATTCTCTGAAATGAAGCAAAAATATGTTTCATTTTTGATAGTGGGACATTAAGTGTTCAGGTGGGCTAGGTATATGATGGATCCAATATCTAAAAACCAACTTCAGCTTTTATGAGGTGGCAGTAGTACCACGAAAAGTGAAAAAAGCTATCTGCACTCTCAAAAAATAGAACTGATGGACAGGAGCCAAGATGAGATTAACTCAAACATGCCTTTAAATCATTATTTACTGTAAGACAGCAAGAAACAGAACATAAAGAAGCAAAGAGGAAGCCAAAAGTGGTAGCATCACCTACAATAACAACCTAACTTTTATGACGGTGAGCAATAGCGCTCATAGGAATAACGAGTAGAAGGCCCCCAATGTATAATTTCTTATTCAGACTAAAATCAACACGGAAACAACAAAATGTTAACCAAGCCTTGCCTTCCTACAAAACATAAGTGCCACAAAAGCTCATTCAGCATAGTCTCATTGACAAAGCCCCCTGAAGTTATACACATGCACAGACAAATATGAATGGACCTGTTTTTAATATATCACTTTGGTTAATTCTGGTGCAAAGTAGCCAAACATTTAAAAAGTAACAAAGAAAAAAGACTACATGCCTTGCTTGCATGATGCTAGTACTTAAAAAAATAAGAAATGATTAGATATCATATTGGGGAATGTCATAGTAAGATGACATCCCCTATTCTCCAGCCTGCCTCCAAGAAGAAACTTGCATAGATTTTAAAGCTAGAAGAGACATTTAGTTTGACCTCCTGCATAAAACAAGCCATGCACTCTTGCAGTAATTTCCACATAAGACACCACAGTTTCTGTGCACAGGCGTAGATCCAGAGTGCAGTGATACAGCTACACTCCCACCCCTTCCCCCTGCCCCACACACTTTCTGACCATGTGGCAAGAGCAGCAGTCAGAAACTTTAAGTCCCAAAGAAGGTAAGACTTCCCACTTCCCCCCGCCCCTTCCCATTTGTGCTCAGAGGCACATCCTGTCTCCCCTCCCTTCATAGAATCAGAGAAGTAGAGCTGGAAGAGATCTTCGGAGTTCATGTAGTCCAACCTCCTGCCTGAGGCAGGACCATCCCTATCCAAACCATCCTATACAAATCATAGTCTAAACTGTACTAAGACTATCGTCAACCTTGGTACAACACAAACCTAACACCCTAACCTGCCACCAGTAAAGCAGGGGAACCATGACAGCCAATGTTGTCAATATATGCTCAAGAGGTCCTGGGTAGAGGGCTAACCCCCTACTTCAGAGGAAGACAAAATTCCCCATAGTCTGCACCAATTTGACCATGGGGTAAAATTTCTTCCTGACCCCAAATATGGCAATTTGGTCTGACCCTGAGCAAAGGGGTAAAACCACCTAGCTAGAAACCTGTGGCTTTGGTTCCAGCAGGAGCATTGGCACACCCCAGTCAAAGTCCTCAGCCTTGGCTGAAGCCAATACCCAATGCCTCTGAGGAAGACTTAAAAACATGCTGACACATGTAGCAGAAAGCTGGGGAGGTGGGAGGGACAGGGGCAACTAGTAATACCCAGAAGCATGGGAAGTATCCATAGTAGAACATAGGCTTAGATCATCTCTGACCAATGGCTAACCTTTTCCCTTCCCCCACCTGCTGCTGCTGGTGTCCCTGCTGTCCCCTGGTGCAAGGGGAGCTTGTGTCCTGCTCCAAATGGACTGCACAGGACAGGCAGATTCCCCCTCTCCACACCTGCTCCCAGGCTGCCCAGACACCTGGGGGGAACAGGCATGGGAAGGGGGAATTCGCCCGCCACTGCTGTCTGTGCCCTAGTCTGAGACCAGCTCCTTTGCAGCCTGGCTGGAGTTGGACATGAGCTTCCCCAGAACTGTGGGGACACTGGCAGTGGGAGGCAGGACATAGGAGAGGATAGGAAGGGGAGGGGAACGTGCTTCTTAGCTCTGAGATTTAAAAAAGCCCTCCACTGTTCTTCCCATGCCACGGTCTACTTGCCTCAGTGTGGTATAAGGGAGATGAGGCTGGCAGCAGGGGCTGCAGCCACCCCTACTGTACTGGTTGCTGCTCCCGCTCCCTCCTCTGTTAAGTCCTGGATCCACTTCTGTCTACTTATGTGTGTTTTGAGAGATGAATCCTTGTTCTTGGAGACTAATTGCATATGGTAATATCAGATTTTCTGTGCTTTAATTGTCATAACATTGTCAATGTCATGCAACCCTCTTCATTGTTTTCTTCACCAGTCTGGAAGCATGGAGCTACAGCACATTTTTTAGAAAGACATTCAGTCTTGATTTAAAGAATTTCAGGGATGAGAATCTTCTGTTTCTGTAAGTAAGATTTTCCAATAGTTAATTGCCCTCATCGTTAAAATGTGCACCTGTCTTTTAGTTCTAATTTATCCTGCATCATCTCTCATTCAGCTTGTGGTTCTCTTATGCCTTTTTCTTCACCAAAGGACACTTTGCTATTAGAAATCTATTCCTCATAGTAGTGTTTGTAGACTGGGACCTAATTCTTAACTTTCTTTTGGGCTAAAGTAAATTGAGCGGCTTTCATCTCTCACTACTGGGCAGGTTTTCCAGACCACAAATCATTCTTGCAGCTCTTTTCTGAACCCTTTTCAGTTTTTCAATGTGCATTTTGAAGTAGGGACACCATTTTGTCTTCAGCTTGTACTAGGATACAGAGAAAAGAGTGAAGCCATTAATGTTTTCTGCCTCTAAAGCTGGAACTACCTAGAATCCCATTAGACACTATTTTCACTGAAAGAATTTAGGTTATTGAAAAAGACCTATGAAATCTCCCATATCTAAATATGTCAAGGGTACTGTTACTGCCATTCCAGGACACCAGCAGAAATCATATCATCATTTGACTGTTGCAGAATATATTTAAATCATTCTTGTATGTCTGCTAATAACATTACATTCAAAGGTGGTGGCTGCTGCTGATGATAGTTTTTCTCTTTTCAGTCATATAGGGCCACATTCTGTCACCCTTGCTTCACATTGAGTAGTACTGTTTTCTACATATAGTTCCACTGAAATAAGATACTTACAGGATAAAGTGTTACCCAGCCTCAGAATGGGTAGCAGAATCTAACACATAATGACCGTCATAGATGCAGATAGATAGGAAGAAAAAGACAGATTCCCAGGGAATTATATTTGACCAAACAGCACTGGTCAGTGGGTGGAAAGAAAAATGTTGTATCAAGTGTAGTTGGTGACGCAGCATTGCTTTGGGCTTTACTGCTGTCTTTATAATAATTCTTAGACCATCAACTGCCACTGTGAGCATCACACCAGCGCTTCTCTTGTTTTATACTCTACACTATTTTCAGAGGAAAAAGTTTCTGGAAAGTATTGTACAGGCAGTCCTCAACTTACAACATTTCGAGTTACAATGTTTTGCACTTACAACTTTATAAATTGACACCTTGTTTCAACTTTCTGATATCAATTTTGACTTTACAATGCTTGATCCGACGCCATGCCATGCCAGTGAACAAGTTTGCTGTGTTGCCCATCTCTCTGGAGAACATCTGTCCAAACTTCCTTGAACACTTTTTTTAAGAAAGCAGACAAGACTCCAGAAAAACCTGCAGCCAAGACTCCTGAGAAGACTCCAGCCAAGAACCCTTCAAAAAGTCCAACCAGGAGCCCTTCAAAAAGTCCAGCAAAGTCACCTTAAAGAAGTCCTTCTAAATCAATATGATTGCTATTTACAATATAAATACATTAATGTAGCTATATTACTCATTTATAGTTGATTGAGTACAAAATTCTTGGTTATTTTTGGTGAAAATAGGGTATTGGTACCTGGTTCAGGAACCAATCCCCCATTTATAACATTGTTTCCTATGGGAAAATTGGTTCTGAGTTGCGACGTGGTTTTCAGGAACCAATTGTGTCGTAAGTCCAAGGACTGCTTGTAATTCCTAGTTTGTAAATACTATTCCTTCTAGATGAAGTTGCACTAATACAGGGCTGTCCAGCTTCTAAGTGGCTGGGGCCACAGGCCCCTCAACCACACAGCATGGGCCATACACTTTTCTGCAGACAGCCATCTACCACACCACAGCTCCCCCTCTATCTAGCTGCACTGTGCCATGAAGCAGGCAACCTCTGTCATACTATGCAGGACTCCCTAAGGCTTCCATGGGCTCCCTCAGCCTTGCAGGCTACACTAGTCTGCCCAAATGGTCAAGGGCAGGGTCAGAAAGCAGAAGCTGGAGGATGGTGTGGGAGCCCAGAGACTCTGGTGGCAGCAGCAGGAGAACAATGAGGAGACTGACTCTTGGACTGGGAGCCTAGGGGCTACAGGTTAACCTCTCATGGGCTGCATGCAGCCCCCAGACAGCTAGTTGGACAGTTCTGCACTAATAGATGAGACGAGGCTAAAAAGTCCTCTTCATTATCATCTGTGATCTCCAGTTTCCCCTTCTCATCCATTTATAAACAATTTTCCCCATAAAACAAACAGAGGAAATATTTGAACACAAAATAGTTTCCACATGGTACGAAGTTATGTGTCTGGCAACTCTACAGATGCAAACAAATACCTACACTGCCAAAAGAGGTTTTTAGCTTTTGTTTCATACCCTGATCCCAAACTATGATCTTGTCACTTGGCACCTCATCTCCTTCAGACTCCTTTAATCAATTTACCACAGTACTACAAGTATCAGTATCTTATAGTCTGTATGCTAGGGTTGCAGTTGTTCAACCTACTTCATCAGATTGTTACATCAGCCCCATGGGTTTAATTAGGCAGCACAGGTTGTAAGTCTTTTCAAGACCCAGCTAGACAAAACCTTAGTTGGGGATGGTCCTGCTTTGAGCAGGAGGTTGGACTCAATGACCTCCTGAGGTCTCTTCCCACCAGAGATGACCCGAGCAGGATGCAGGGCCTGGGACAAATCAGCCTGTGTGGGGCCCCGCCCTTGGATGCAAGGAAGCCAGCAGAGAATTTGGTGGCGAGGGGGAGGCGGGTGCCAAGCACCCGGACATGAAGCCAGCAGCAGCACAGAGTCGCTACGGTCACCCCGATTCATCCCCTCCCCAGGGACAGCCCTGCTTCCCACCCTTAATTTTCTATGATTTCTATAATTCTAATTGCAAGGAGCTTATCTAGTTTTCACATCAGTGGCTGATCTCCTATGAACTTGGCTGTGACTTAAGGATATATTTTCTTCCTCTGGATTTTGAGTCTAAGCATATGCTTTGTTTGCTCAAACTTTCTTCTTTTGTAGTTTAATAGATATACTATTACTACTGGTAGTGTACAAACATGAAAGTCGAGGGTCAAACCTCCAAAGTAGTATCCACTAATTTCTCATACCTGCACTAATTGCCAGAATTTTTGTGGATTACATTAATACATGACCCAAATGGTAGGTGCTACCATAAATAAAGATACAGCAATAATTTTATCCTCCTCATCATCTCATTACTTAAAAATATGCCGGACTGTTAATGGGGAAAGTCACTAGAAAGACCTGGATTTTGAATTGTGTTCTGAAAACAAGCTGTGCTCCATAAAAACTCCTGTGCTGAAGAATTTTACTGCAAGGGCCATTTGTAGAGAATATTCTGACTCTAGCCCTGGAGAACTTTGCTCTAGTCTCCATCAACTGCAATGTTATTGAAGAGTAAGCTTGTCTCAGTGGTTTCAGACTGGGAAGCAGTCTAAGGCTGCTAGGCTTCAATTTGTTAGGGCTTTGGAGATTTGGTAGTAGGATAGCAAATTAGATCCAGAGGCAAATGCAAATACAACAGTGTGTGCAGATCACTAACATGAGGGGTAAGTACAGACAGTCAAAAAGCCTGAGGCTGAATTGATTCAGTCTTCTCAGGTTAGTCTAAACTGCATAGATTGAACTGATAAGCAAGTGAATAGACATTCACATTTGATTCTTGAAATACAGTCACATGCCTGCAGTGGCCCAAGCCAGAAGCTGGGGGTGCTAGAGCATGCCTCCCTGCTCAGCTAAAGCAGACAGTTTGGGCCAAAGCTAGCCCACCTACCCTGCGAAAGGGGCCTATGACGAAGGTGCAAAGCATCCTGGGGTGCTGGGAGACTGTGAGTTAACTTGAATCTGGAGGGAATCTGGGACAGAAGATCTATAAACTGCTTTAACCTAAATCAGTTAAGTCTGATGCTACATCCATCCAGGTTTATCTTAAACCAGTTTCAGCCATTTTGAAAGTAGTTTATGTGCACTGAACTTCTGCTGTGTTACAGATTTGAATTGGTTTCTGATCACTTATGCCAGTTTGTGTTACTTCTGTCCCTAGTCAAGGTGTATCTAATGGCCTTTCTTGCTTGTGGTATATTGCAGGACCTGGAATTTGGCCTTCACTTTTATCCCTGGTGAGAAATTGTGTTGAATATGGCAGCAATAAGGTGATGCTCTTTGTCTGGGAGTAAAGGTCTGGCATTGTCTTATTCACAATAAACTTAGAAACATTTCCAGCTGAAGCATTTCATTATATCTCTGTGCCAGCTTGACACATGTGAATGGTGCAAACAAGAAAGCTTATTTTGATTTTAACTCAAAATAAACATCTTTTGAAAAGTTGCTCAAATGTGTGATTTTGTTCCCTCGAGTGTATACCTTTCAAATGATAAACTTCCTATATATGTTTTATGCAAATTCTTACTGTATCAATAATTGAACTCATCTGGTACAAACATGAGTGCCCAAATACACAATGTGTACTAAGTGTTTTAATAGTAATTACTCCAGTAAAGTCACTGGAAGCCCTTAAAAGGATTTGACAGTTTCTCCACTCTCTTTCAGTGAATGTAGTAGCCATGCTATGCAGTTCTACATCCACTGATAACTCAGCAGCTGAGGAACTCAGTAAAGCCTGTTCCAAACTTCTCAGCTGTTGACAGGCTTGACTTGCTGAGAACACTGGTTAAATATAGCACAAGTGAGCTGAGCTCAACAGTCATTGCTGTAACAGTGTGTGAAGAGACCAGAAGAGGGGAAATACAATCTGAGAACTAAACTGCCAAAGCCTAACACCACCTAGCAACAGTTGAAAAAACTTTTAAACAAAGTCTGAGTGAAACACAGAGAGAGCATACCTCTTATTTCTCCTGACTGGGATTTCTCTGGGAAGAAACTACGTTCCTCTTCTGCTCTCTACCCTATTTCCTGCATTACTTCAGCTGCTGGTAGACCTTGAAAAGTGGAAAAAGCTTATCTCTGTGGTTCTTTTGGGCTGAATGTGAAAACTGCCTGGGAACTGTGTAGTATTGTGGGGCAAGCTACTTTGATCTTCTAGGAGTAAACTGTCACTGTAAAGGATATAATCCAAGGTACTTACTGCTGTCAGGTAAGACTGAATGATCTACTCCAAATGTGTTCTTTTCACAAGAAGTGATTTTCTTTGCTGGTCAATGTTGTTGGTACTTCTTTTTTCCTTTTGTGATTTATCTTCTGCATTATTTGAGAACTTCAGTAAAGAAAAGCTAGAATAAAAGAAAAAGGCTGAAGTATTTTCTGTTACCTTTTTAGCAGAGGAAAAAATATTGCTCAAACCATTTTGCGGCATGTACAATAAGATTACTAATAGTAGTTAGTAATCCAATGGGAAAAAGACTAGGAGAGTCACAAAACCTCATTAGCATTGCCACAGTCTGAAAGAAGAGACACCAAGATTTAATAACAAAATGGGTAACATTCAAACAGCTCTGGATTTGTAGCAAGCATTCAAACAGCTATAAAACAACTGATAACAGTTTGTCTGGTAAATCAGAGGAAATAGCTATACAGTGACTGCATTATTTGTGTACTTTGTGACCTAATTGCTTTCTTCCTTTCTGTTTGTAGCATAACTTTAAGCACTTTGGTACACCTGGTACATTTTTTCTGCTCCTTCTACAACAGCCTTCAGTTTCTTTGACTGTATAGTTTCGATGAAAGCACTTTTTTAATGGATTTGCTGTAGAACATCAGCTTCCTAAGGGATGTCATTATGTTTATTATATTTAAGTGATGTCAGAATATCAATAACTGTCTCTTTTAAAAAGGGAAAATAAATCAAAAGACAATTTTTAAATATTCTCCCCCAACAATCCACACAATAGAAAATGTTTATCTCTTTGAAAAGAATCTCTTTCAGCTTCATTAGCTGCCATGCAACTTAAGCAGAATTTGTTTAGCATGCTTAGTTTAGTTTATGCTAAAACTGGCAAAAGCTTTTTGGTCAAATGGAGAAATAATTATTACTGCCTCCCACCCTCCTAAGACATCTTTATTTTATATAAAAATGTACATATCCATAAATAATAATAAATTGTGTGGTGATTACAAATACTCTTCTCTTTATGATATCAATAAATAGACGAAGGCAAAGATTGGGAGGGCGGCAGTAAGAATTCAGTGTCTACAGTGAAAAAATTTTGCTTAAGAATAGTAATGAACTAATTGAGTCACCTTGTTTGATGCTCAGTGTCTACACTGAGTGAGAGTTGCAGGAAGACTAGTATTTCTTGATTTTAAGTAAAAGCATACTGGATTCATCCCTACATACTAGATAAGTTACATCAGTGCCATAATTTAACTGTGACATGTTTACAAATTGGAAAAAGTAGCAATACTCTGAAAGAGCTCTGACTTGGCCATGCCAGGAGATGTAACTGTCCACAAGCAAGTGAAAGAGATGAAAGACTGGAAATGGGAATAATTTGGAAAAGGCATTTAAAAAAAATTCATTTTTAGAAATATATTTTCTAAAAGAGGGCATACTACTTACTTAGAACTGCACTTAACAGAAACTGTTTTGCATAGGCTGGTGATTAGTGATGTCATAAGTTAATATTATAATTATTACACCATTACCATCATATCTTTTGAGATCTTGAGTAGGAACTCAACTTCTTTTCTTAACATATATATGTCTTGAGCAAGTCAGTTGTTTTTTGGAGAAAAGTATAGGGTGGGAAACAAAGAGTGCAGCAGTTCATTGTGTAATATTTATCTGGTCCCCCTGATGTGAGAGCAGAATTTACTTTACCCTTTTCTTCCCTGAATATGTTAAGAGAAAATGTGTTGAAAGTGGTTGCGAAGAAATAGCAAATACATGAATAACAATAAAACCTGGGGAGGGGGGTGGAGGGAATTTTGTCATGTAACATAGTATTGATACATTGCATTCTACTTTTTCTCCAAAATCTGCTTTTAGCAACTTCATTTAAAAAATAAAAATGTAGTTCAGTTTTTTTCATTTGACCACATATGAAGTGACTTTCAAATGGCTTGATGACAGCCTCCATCTAAGTTGTGACTTTCTACATCTATCTTCCTTCCCTTTCCACTTTATAATGGACAGGCAAGCTAAAATTATCCTTCTCAACAGGTGTCCACAAAGAAGCTCTGGGATTTTCCAATCAAATCTATGAACTATGTAACATGGTCATTCAACAGATGGTTTCATTTCTGAAGAATATTCAAAGCTATTAACAATCAGAATGAAACCAAGTTCAATTTTATATTAAATCAAAAAATAATTTAGTTTGTAGCAGTATTTTCCTTATACATATTCTCTAAGGAGACCTGGATATAAGCATGACCATTTGTTTACTCAGTTATCTTTTTTTAAAATATTTATATTACAGGGTCCTTATTTGAGCCACTGTAGTTCATGACCTTTGGGATATAAGTGATGTTGTATTTGGTGCCGAAAACCATGTTGGACCTCTTTCCTTCCCTGTCATTGCTAAAACCCTAGTTCATGGCTCAGTTTTCTCATCTTATCTATACAAACTTTCTTTTTTCTAACATCCCTTCTTCAATAAATCTAAAGTTGGAAATCTTTGTTTTGGCTGACTATTCTGACATTGCTTCTCTCCTTCAACCACACTGTAGGATCTCTGGTTTCTTTTTGCACCAAGTTCAAAGACCTTGAATTCATCTTCAAAGCTCAACGTAGTTCTTTGCCTGGCTACATTGGTTGTCATTTTCTCTCTTCCTCTTTATATCCTGTGTGAGTCGTTAATTTCATTTTTGGTATCATCTGGTCCTTCTTTTACTCCAGAGATTATATTAAAATAGTAATCTAATCTAGCAAATTCTGAGTCTTCTATAGAACACATCAGTGTAGATGCCAAGGCTCTCATTCTGCAAGGATTAAACCATAGGTAAGACTTCTACCACTCTAGCTATGTCTATCAGAGATGAGATCCCTGACCAGTATAGCTGTGCTGATAGGAGCTGATAGCATAAACACAGTTATACTGAAAAACTATTCTTTTACCAATATATCTTGTTTTGCTTAGGGAGAAGTGAGGATGGAGAGTTTATTGTACTAAACCAAGTGCAACTTTGTCAGCATAGCTGTTTCAACACTATACCGGTATTCCTGTACCGGCAAAAGGCTACTAATGTAAATACAGACTTAACTGTAAACTTGTTGGTATTATTTAACTCAACTGAGATATGCAAAGGCTTAAATTAAGCACATAAAATCCTATGCTAAATCAGAAGGCAGTCCTGTGTCTGTGAAGCCAATGAAAGTAGGCCTGCTTGCTGGATAATTAACACACAACATCCATTCACCTACCAGAACATTAAACAAAAATAGATTTGTATTTTTTTTTTCAAATAATCTTTTCCCAAGAGAAGTTTTACCTTTCTTCTAATTTCCTGTTTTCCCCCTTTCTTTCTCATGTTAATTAAAACTTGTAGACTCTCTTTGGGGCAAGAGGTTTGTCTTTCTACATGTCTAAAACACCATTCACAGCAACAAAGTACAGACACACTATGAAACCACCACCACAAGGGAGTGATTTTACTTAAATGAAAAATAAAAATTTTCTATTTCATCAGAAATATTTTGAATCTCTAAAACTAGGATAAAAATGAAAAACTAGAAACAGATAATTGGCTTTATGATGATACAATTTCACTTTGTTCTTAGAAATATTCTTAGAACATTTTTAACCTTCCTTTTATATTAAGCATAAATTCAGGTAGTTTTCAGTTCCAAAAAGCTATTCTTGATGCGTTAACAAGGATATTTTCCATGGGGATATTTCCTTTGATCTGTTTCTCACTGTCTTCTATTGAAAATACTTTCCCTCTTCCATATGTATTTTTGACACACTTCCGAGTCTTCTCATTGCATAAAACTGACAATAGAATACACTGATTTTTCAGAATCCAGTGTGGAGTGCAAGGTGTGCTGGGTATGTTTGTGAGACAACTGGATTGGAAACCAGTTATTTGGTAAAGGATTAGTATTTCAGTCAGCAGCTGGTCTGCTTACAGGGCTAGAGATGCTAAAAAATAAACCATTATTAATAACATTTGATGTTTACAGCAGCTGTGTGTGAATGGTGGTAGAGTTTTTGTATGAAATATATAAAGACATGTTGCTACTTCAGCATAGGCAAGATGATTTTTCTATTCATTTTACTGGAAGCAGAAATGAGCCCTGTAACAGTAACAGAAGACTCTAAGAGGGAATCCAGTTCCCCATGGAAAGCATAAATTATTAGATCAAGCATTTTTCACGATCCTCTCCCACCCCCAAATACTTTGTACTTTGACTTGCGTTATATTTGTTACCAGGTTTGCAAAACAAAACAGTCAAATAAATGCATGCATAAAGCCTTACTAATTGGGAATGAAGGCTTTTTTCCATTTAGGACATTTTATCTTTTAAGTGGTCACTGCTTTGGTTGGAGCACCTCTTCAAATCTTTTCCAGAAAATGTAAAACCACAAGCGCTAGATCCAAAGATGACTTGCAGAATTATAGAGGTTGCAGTAGCCATCAAAGTTGGCTAGGCACTTTCCAAACACAGAGGGAACAGTTCTGGTACTGAGGAGTATACAGCCTAAAGCACTACTATAATGCCTTTTAGTGCTGTTTTTGGCAGCATTTCTACAATACTACAATACTTTTTAATGCTGTTTTCAGACCTTAGCTATTGAAACAATGAAGGACTGAATTAATATAATAAGTTTGGAGATCAGTCATTTGGAACAATAAAACAACAATACTTATTTGCTTTTCTCAATTAACAGAAAATTGCTGCAGAATTGAAAGGCAAAGGAGAAAACAGGATTGTCTAATGGAAACCTCAGATCTGCAGATGCACCATTAGCAGCTAAAAGTTAATCACAAATGTGCGTGTGTGTTTAAAAGAAAAAATGCTTTCTGGCATTGCAGAATGCATTGCTGAGAGAGTGGGGTGAAAATATACACAGTTCAAGGAAATAGGCTGGAGCTTGTACTTTTTTCCCTTAAATGGGCACTCTTGCAGTTTAGCTGACATGAGCAAACCAGAATTTAGGGGGGGATGTGAATTTTAAAGACTTCTGTATAGGAAGTGAATGAGTTTGTTTTTCAAAATTATTGTACAGTAAAAACACTAAAAACTTCAATAGTACATGAAGTTACCTGTCCCATCCATGTATAAACCAATGGGATCTTTGAGTAAAAGAAAAAAGCCCTCTGTGTAGTTGCAGTACACCTTCTGAGCTAGACATATATTCCAGCAGCACTTTAGTACAGTTAGGGCTACTTTGATTCCTTTTCCTTTTTCGGGAAATTATGTCAAAATGTGTAATGTTGTGTGATTTATGTTGTTCTCAAGTTTGTACTAGTGAAAGACTAAAAGTAATATTTTAGAAGCAGAATCAGTTTCTTATCTGAAGCTAATTGACTTCTACAAAGACAGTAAGATTTCAGAAAGCTTTTTCTTTTATCATTCCATCGTCTCAGCTAGTCAGTGCAATATGGATGAGAATGGGATCACAGCTTCGTAAACTAACAATCTTAATTGAAAAAGCGGACTATACTGCTATAACAATTACCACAGTTGCAAACAGACTTTTTAGAAACTTGTACTAAACTGCTGGGTTTTTTTAAAACTATCATTGAAACTGAAAGGTGTCCCTTAGCTCGGGAATTTCCATTAAGTTCAATATACTGTATGTTTTTAGAAAACGTAAACCAAATTAATGCGACTGAAAGCAGTAGACTTCTAACATCAGTACAGTCAAATGGCTGCCAACTTGCCTTGTTTATCCAAGAGAGCTTTGTGAAAATAAGGTCTTTCCCACACACACATGAGTCATAGGATGTAATGAGGATAAGTAGTCTTTCTTTTTTCTTTTTCAGTTTTCTAATGTACTCACTCCTTAAGTAACCTGTTTTAGTCTATGTTTCTGTAATGAAATGAGATACAGGTTGACAACAGGAAAGGAGAAGTGGTGGTGAGTTCATGATGCTATTTTAATGTAGCAACCTGGGTGTTTAAGGAAATTATGCAATTTCCATTTATTGGCAACTTTTCAGTTACTGTGACGACAAACATACACTAAAGAAAAACACAAATGATCGGTTCACCAGTTTCGCTTTTGTATAGACAGGACACACTTAAGACCCTGGACTACCTAGCAGTGTGACACAAGTGACACTCTCTTATTACTTTTCTAGGGTATAATTTAGAGTTTAGACTGTTCTGTTACAAAACTGTGCCTTTAAAAGATGCAGACAAGGGCATAAATGAAAGGGTAGCAAAGTCCATGTGGTTAGCCATGAGTGGTTCACTGCTGTGCTGACCAGAGCATAACCATTTCAAGGCAGAGATCTGTCATTTTAAGTATACTCAAGTCCTGTTTATCTGAACCTCGGTTATTTAGAAATGTCATTCTATAAAACCCAAAAACTTGAATAGACTTTACTTGAATAGAAGATGACCCTGATTATAAGATGACCCTCCAGTAATTATATTCTATATATGAAAAGTTTATACATTTGTTATAATTTACTAGGTGTAGAATCAAATTATTGGAGATACGCTTTGAATTTGTCCCCCTTCCATTGCTAAAACATGGAAAAAAATGGGAGGGGGGTCAAGTAACCCCTTTGCCCTCTGCTTTCTTCCAGCTTTTTTCCTGGCAGCCCCTTCCCCCTTTCCTTGCTGTCAGACCCTACTCTTCCTGAGTACATGGAAATGAAGAGCAAAACTGAAAACAGGGCTGTAGCAATTTGTATACAGTACCCATACATATAGTTAATACAGAAATGATGCATGTCACCTTTCTGTAAAACTACTACCAGTTTTAGTACAGGTACTTAATAAACACAATTCTGAGCAGCAGTTTAATACTTAAATGTAGTACAAACAATATTTTTGAAAAAAATATATTCCTAAATATATAAATATATCACAATACCTCTACTAACCTGTCCCATGGCTGCTATGGCTCGCTTGACAGCCCAAACCCCATCATTGCGATTATACTGTACACATTCCTGTTGCAATATCCACATTTTGCACTTGCATGACTGCATGTCTATCACCATCACCCTTGCCTGTCACAAAGATGCAACCTCTCCCCTAGCCCCCACCCATTCCTGTCTATATCCCAATCCTTTCAGTCACTGTCATCATCATCATTTTTTCTCTTGTCAATTCCACTGCCGTTGCTGTCATCATTATTCTTGTCTTCATCATCGCTGTCTTCAGGGGTCCCACCTCTGAACAGTCCATGATAGTCCATCCTCTTCCATATTCCCACCACCTCTCCCCCAGTATCTTAGCCCAAAACCAAAGACTCATGATTTACCATAGAGTTCATTAGGCTAGGCTCCACCAGAGTCAACAGGATTTCAAGCTCAGCACTGCTCGGTATGTATGTACTCCAGTTCCACCCCCAACACCCCCAAAAGTTCCATGTGCCAATTAGTCCCCCACTCATGACTGGAACGGGGCGTTCTTGTTATGAAAAGCTTACGCACAGTTGAGGCACAGGGCAACCTGCTCTGGTTTCATCTCATGGAGGGCATGGAGGCTGAGAGAGGGGATGACAGGGATTCTGGGTGAACTATTTGGGGTCCTGTTTTGTAATGTTTGCCAGGCATTTAAAACTGGTGCAAAAACAGGAATCATTGGAAATGGGAAAGAAAAGCACAGCTCAGCTGTATAAGTGAAAAGGAAGTAAAAATGTATGCAATGTAGTGGGTCACCATGACTTTAAAGAGTCGATGCTGTGGGGGGCTGCATTCAGTGGACACTACCATATACCTTATTCAGATGCGCCACACTAATGTATCTTTGTAGAAGCATGCTTGCCCAATTTAGACCATGTATTTTATAATCCTTCTCAGTGTTGACTGCGTTTAATCAACTTCATAGGTTGGTTTCCATTACTGAGCACATGCTGCTTTTGGCAGGGGTTTAATAATAGATAATGTTTTTAATTAGGTTTCCTTGTATGTGATTATAAGATCAGGGGCTTTCCCTCGTGCCAACTGGGAAAAAATCACCTTGTATTTGAATAAATATGTGTATTGAACATACTGAATATTTGCTACTTGTCTAAAGGAAGTTAACTGTACTCATCATACCTCTGAGAGACTCTCAGGCATAACTATGGTTTTTCATGCGACCCCTCTCTTTTTACAACCCTAATTTCTCTGCCAGAGGAGAAACTTTTACAGGAACCATGTAGCGAAAAGAGGCTTAAATAATATTTACTTTGCATGGGTTAGGAGTTCAATCCTCATCTTGGGTAATACCCCTTGAAACAAACTAAAACACTAATTTTAGCCCCTGGGAGGTGAAATTTCATGTCAGGAATTCCCTGAGTAATGCCAATAGTAGGAGAGGGGCTTGAAAGCAAAATAATGTCTTCTGTATACAGAACCAGACAACAACAGAGCTGTTTAGGGCTGGGGTCTCCAGGCATTCTGCACATTCCTCAAATGCAAGTGTGAACCAGTGCCAGTTTGGGTGACAGAAGCCAGAAGAGAGAACAAGTCATAAGAATAGTCATGTTGCTAGTAGAGAAAGCTAGTATCACTTTTGAGCAACAACACTGCCATGTAAAACACAACCTTATCCAAAAGCCCATTTATCTACAATACTATCAAATCTTCTATCTTATTTGGATGAAAAAGGTTGGAATGCAGGAAGTCAAGAAATATCTCCTTGGTGGTAGCAGTATGTTGGTTGAGATCCATTCTTTTCACTGGACTGTAAGGATAAAGTGCATAATCAGTGGTGTGTTTTCTATCCACATTGTCCATAGGAATGATGTAATAATTTTAATAAGATGTTTAATAAAAACAGCAGGTGAAGTTTTAGTTTTCTTCTTCTCTGGTACTCTGATAGTTTTGCTTTCCTAGTTCATTTACATAGTTTTCTTTTTTTAAGGAGGTTTGCTTGTGGTAATCAGATATGCTTGAGTCCCTGTCTTCTTCGGTACAGCTGGATGGGAGAAGAAACATCTAGAATCATGGTGCTATCTACCAGAAAAAGAGGCAAAGGAGAGCAAAAGCCAGAAAATATATGTAAGCATAGTCCAAAAACCAAATAGTCCAGATAGGCCAAAAACTTAGAAATGGCAGAGGAGAGAGAACAAGTAGGGATAGAGAAAAGAAACTCTGAGAAATCCTTCCCTGATGATTTAAATTTCCCATATTGAACATCCTTTTTTATTCCTATCCTG
>NW_005841955.1:1664859-1680559 GCF_000455745.1 Alligator sinensis
TGCTGAAGAACACTTATCACATGTGGCAAACAGTATCCCCGGAATAGAGTTTGGTTAACCTGAGAAGCCCCTTAGGTTCTTCTGTGCTCAAAGTCTTATGGAAGCATCTAGAGCAGGGGTGGGCAAAATGCGGCCCGGGGGCCAGATGTGGCCTGCCAGGCCATTCTGTCCAGCCCATGGGGCCCCTAAAAATTTTAGAAAATTAATATTTATCTGCCTTGGGCTGCCTGTCATGTGGCCCTGATGGCTTGCCAAAACTCGGTAAGTGGCCCTCTGCCCAAAATAATTGCCCACCCCTGATCTAGAGTCACTTAGTGACTGGTAAAAGGGTAAAGCAAAGACCAAAATGTGGCCATATAGAACTCAAAGGGATGTGGTCAACATCCTTTCACCCAGGAAGTGGTTTACCAGAAGGTTTACCAAGCAGCTGACAAGCCATATCAAACCAAGAACTTTAACTGTTTTCAGAAATGAAGCTGGGAAAGGGAGTGGAAGGAGTTTGGTTTGGGTTCTTTTCAGCCTCTGCTGGAGGGTGGCGTGGGTGCGGGGCTCCAATTCACCCACCCTACTCTCCAGCGGGGACTGGGGAACCCCTAGAATGAGCTCCCTCCACTCCCTTTCCCCCCTCCCATTCTGAAAACTTTGCAGCTTTGCAGGAGCCATCGCTAGGGGAAACCAGCTGCAAGCGGGCAGCCAGCAGCTAGATTCTATTGCCCCTGGAACCAACAGTGAACTTCTATTTGGTCCAGGGGGACATTGCAACTCAGAAAACTTCCTGCAAAGTGTTCTCAATTACAGCGGGGAGCTGCACTTCCATCTGTATCCTAAGTTTGCTCTTAAATATGGTCTTAGAAACCAGGAGTCTTTTTTTTTTTCACTTTAGATAAGTGGTGTTCAACATCTAGCCCACAGAGGTGTCTTCTGGACTTCAGGGCTTGCCATTGGTTTGGAAATTTTGCAACAGGGGAGTGGTGGCAATTAGCAGTCCCTGCTCCCCTGCCACCAAATTTCTAAGCCCCACAGCCACATGACATGGCCCCATGTGCTGGATTGGGCCAGCAAGCAGGGCCAGTTTGGTGGGCCCAATCTAGCACAGTTGGGGTTATGTCTGGGGCTCAATCTGGCATGCATGGGGCTAGGGTAGTAGGCCTGATCTGGTATACGTGAGCAGGGACAACTGTAGGAAGGTGTGGGGCTTGAGGCAAATCAGGTGAGGGGCGGGGCTGCTGCTGCTCTGCCTGGCTCTTCTCCTGCTCTGTGGGGCCCCCCAAAGAATGGGGCCTGGGGTGGTCACCATGTATCACTTCCCTCCGAAAGGATGTCCCTGTATGTGAGGCTGGGACCTGTTGCAGCTCAAACAGGCCTGGGGGATGGAGCTTTTACCAACAAAATGTGGAGGGGAACCTTTTGCGTAAACACTATATCACAGATGTCATAGACCACATAGAGATGGTGTAACGGAAAGCTGGAGCCTCCTGTTACTTTAAGGGTGAAGGAGCAGCAGGGAGAGATCCAGGAGGGGGAAAGCTGCTACTTACGAGTGGCCAGGGAACAAATACCTGGGTGTTTACCTACTTCAAGTGATTATTACAGCAGAGGCCAACAGCACCAAGTTTCCCTGGGTTGAGCTGGCAAGCTAAATCGGGAATCACCTGCAGCAGCTTAGGGAATCGCATGGCTAAAATGGGGCATGGCTTCCAGCCCTATAAACCCAGAGCTTGAGTCAGAGCAATCAGTCCGGCTCTGGGAGCTGCTGAAGGAAGAGCTTCAGGGCAGGAGAGCTACAGCAGAGCTTTTAGATGATGCCGGGACTACTCTGGGAAAAGTACAAGTAGAAGGGTGCTGACTTGCAGAGTAGGAGGGAACTGAGTGATACAGCATAAGAGCTGGGAGTCTGGGCTTAGACCCAGCTGGGAAGGTGTGTTAAAGCCAGAGGTCTTGCTTTGGGTTAGAGAGTTACACTGGTGGTTTGGGTGAGACTAGAAAGGGGTGCTTTGGAGATCCCATTAAAGGCTGGGGTGAGTATGTGTTAATCTAAAACGCTGCAAGTGGTCAGGCTGAAGGCACAGACAGGGGTCCGGGATGCCAGCATTATCTGAGAAGGGTAGAAACAGCACAGAGGAGAGCAGAGCTTGGGGCCAGAGGGCCTGGAGTCTGAGAAGGGAAGATGGCTAAAAGCCTGTGAGAGGCCAATGGGACCAGGGAGCCCAGAGCCTGGGTAGGGCAGAGATAGAGGCCCTGGAGGGCCAGATAAGGGGCTAGAGCCCATAAGCCAGGTCTGGAACAGTGGGTCTTGGCTAAGGGACCACCTAGAGTAGAGGAATGGAAGCTGGGAAGGCTGAAACCCCTAAGAGAGAGTAAAGGCCTGATTTGGCCTTGTGGCTTGGGGACAAGTGTCCCACTGGATATGTGACATCTGCGAGGAATGGGCATGGCAGTAGGGGAAGTACACTGGCCATGATTAACCTATATGGTGATGGATGCTTTGGGGCACATGCAGGCCATGAGGGCCCACTTAATGGGAGAGACTGGTGTGACCAGAGAAGCCAAAGAAAGAGGATCCACTGGTGGGAATTGATTAGGGCTTGCTCTAAGACCCATGGGCAGCTTCCTTTTTTCAATCTCTTAATAAGAACAAGGCATGGCAGTCAAGGAATAAAGGGAGAATAGCTTAGAGATTGTGCTGGGCAGGAACCATATGGCCACCAGGGGGCATCGTGGCCACTGGGGCCCAATCCTGTTGTGTGGAAGACAGCTGTGAAAATATGGATATACAAAAACTTAATCTTGGAAAGCTAAACTTGAAATCTCATCTATGAGCAGGGGTGTAGGTTGCCCATCTATGAGCAGGGAACTTAGTGCCAAGCTATACCTGGCTAATGTGATGTTTGGTACATAAGAACAAGAGAGTTCCAGTGCTCATCCATATTTGCAATAGAACTCCTTGGTTAAGAATCCACTGCTCTTTAATCAATGTCTTTGCCACTGTGAGGGGTAAGTCAGTGAGCTTTAGGAAAATTACATTAAAAAAGGAAGAGGTAGTTATCCATGTTAGTCTGAAGCCAGGCAGGAGGTAGGCCAGGGTGGCACCTTGGCGATTAACTGGCTCAGAGAGATTTCATAGATTTCATAGACATTAGGGCTGGAAGAGACCTTGGAAGATCATCGAGTCCAGCCCCCTGCGCCAGGGGCAGAAAGTCAACTATGGTCACAGGATCCCAGCAAAATAAACATCCAATTTTCTCTTGAAGGCATTCAGAGTAGGTGCTTGAACCACCTCCAATGGCAGGCTATTCCAGACCTTGGGGGTTCGGACAGTAAAGAAATTCTTCCTTATGTCCAGCCTGAAACAGTCTTGCAGTAGTTTATAACCGTTCAACCTTGTCATCCCTTGGGGCACTCTGGTGAACAAACATTCCCCCAGATCCTGGTGAACACCCCTGATAAACTTATAGGTGGCCATCAGATCACCCCTGAGCCTGCATTTTTCCAGGCTGAAGAGTCCCATAGCTCTCAGCCTGTCGTCATAAGGTCTGTTTTCCTGACCTCTGATCATGTGCATGGCTCTTCTTTGGACTCTCAAGCTTCTCCACATCCTTTTTGAATTGTGGAGCCCAAAACTGAATACAGTACTCCAGCTGCGGCCTCACCAAGGCCGAGTACAATGGGAGAACGACGACCTGGGATTAGCTTGAGAAGCATCTATGGATGCAAGCCAGCATTTTGCTCACTTTACTAGCCATGGCATCACACTGAAGGCTCATGTCCATCTTGTGGTCAATGATGACCCCCAAGTCCCTTTCAGCTGTAGTGCTAGCCAGCGTAGCACTGCCAAGAGGTGTAAGCTTTTGTAGGTAATAGGCTGTCACCTATGAAAGCTCATGCCTTTCTGAATCAGCTAGTCTCTAAGGTGCCACCCTACCCTGTATTCAATGAAAAAAGGGAACAGGTTCCAAAGGGATCAGACAGATTGAGAGAGCTCATAACTTTTCTATTGCAAGTTCTAAAGGTTTGGAGGATAGAGCCTCTAAATTATGGGGGAAACCAGGATAGTGACTGCCTTATCAATGCTGAACTTGCTTAGAGCCTAGAGAATCACAAGTAGCATATGTCTCAGGAAACAGATACCAAACTTCCTTTTCCAAGTTCTAGAATGCATCCAAACTAAAAAGTCAAAAGTTCAGAAGCAGAATCTGGGATCTCAATCATAATATCTGGAAAACCCATCCAGAATTCTCCATTAATGTCATTGGAAGAAGACCCTTCTTAGTACAGACCCTTTTCTCTTAGTCAGATCTGATGTCTCAATTTGGGCAATCCATTTATTCTTGTGATGGAAAGATGAAAGGAATGTAGGAGGACTAAGAAGACATTGAGGATGCCTTAAATACTTCTGGTTGTGTTGGAGTGTTATTGTGGCCATGATGGTCCATGGTGTAAGGTCTCTGCACTGCATCCAGGCAATTAAGTCAGCAACATTCAGCTGCCTAAGCAGGGCCAGCTGAGCCTCAGCCTAGTGACTGGTTCTAACAGGGCTGCTTTAAGGAGCTCTTGCAGCACCTGGCCCCTGCTGCACAACAAACTGGCTTCAGTCTGCGAGTAGCTCTCACCCATGTGACTTCCCTGGTGCCTGTTCCTGCATTCCTGTCCATGGACACAGTCCCTAAACTTTGGAACCCTCGTTTGACTTTGATTTGCTTCCTGATGTTTGCTTCTGGTAACCCCTTGGCTTGGCATGTGAACCCTGGTTTAACTTTGGTTTGCCCCCTGACTATGGATGCTGGTAACATCCCCCAGCTCTAACCACTCAACTGAATGCTTCTGTGGGTCCTGGCATATAGAATATGTGAGAAGCAAGATTGTTTTGGCAAAAAAGCAGGGTAGATTTGCACCTTAGACTCTAAATCAGAGATGCATGAGCTTTTGTAGGCAGCAGCTTACTTCATCAGTTGCTAAGAAGCTGAAATAGATAACTTCAGATAGATGTTGAAATGGATAACCTAATTATGTAAAGGAATAAGGCTATTCAGAAGGGAAGGGAGGTTATTACCTATGGAGTACAGAGAGGTTAGCAGAGAGAGAAGGTAAATTGTAACAGGAGAAGCAAAGATTTTTGTGGGTAATACCTGTTATTGGACCAACTGCATAGTTGGGATAGACTTAGACAAGCTTTTGAATGCAATGCATTCTTCTTCAGGTCTGAGGAAAACACAGGGCTGTGAAAATGGTTAAGTTCCCATGGGTAACAGACAAGCAAATTGCAATGAAGCATGCAGAAGGCAGGGTCAAGTTGTATCTTATTAAAGACTAGTTAATCTCTAAGGCTCAACCAGGGTACCATGGTCCCCTAGGGTGCCTTTTAAGAGTGCCACACAATAGTAGCAGTGTTAGGTGTGCAAACACCTACACACGATGCACAAGATAAACTCAGAGATTTCAAAAAGAAATCCATGATGTCAAAAGCATTCAGACCTTCTGTGGTCTGTCTGAGTGCTTCGCAACAGAAGAATTTCTCTCTCATTTTTTCTGTAGTCAAATGAGTAAAAACTCAGAGCTCGTATTTTCTGAAGGTTATCTTGAGTCTAATAGGGTTGAGAACCATTGCTGTAAGGTGCTACATTGTCCTTCCTTCTGCCTGACTACAAACTAACACAACTAATTGCCTCTTCTGTAATGAGCTATAAAGCCATTGTCTTGTGTTTAGTTCACAGCTGTTAGTGTCCAGTAAAATTATGAATTTTTGTTCCCTAGCCTATGTTTTGAAGGTATTCTGTAGGTTCTCCTTTAGTACAAGGACTGTGATGTCAAAAGTATAGTAATTGTTCTGTGAAAAGTGTTCTCAGACTGGTGACAGGTGTTTCTGTCCTTTATCATTTTTCTGTGAGATTTCATTCCGGAACATAGTGGGTGTTTAGCTTCACTTATAGTTTCCATGATGGTATTTGGTGCACAAGAACAAATGGGTGTACTTGACACTAATAAAGGAATGAGGTTCTTTAACAGTGTTCCCGTGGGAGCAGCAGGAGCAAAATACCAAACTAGTTTTATGACAGAGCTAGGTCAGTTTATGAAAAGGATTTTAAGATGAGCTGTGTCTCATAGTGGGGGCCTGGACTCTTACTCTATGAAGCAAAGGACCCTTCCACTCCTATGCTTCTATTCAGAGTCCTTACGTGACAGCAATACATTCTCATGATCCTTCATACAAACAGGTGCATGTGAGTAACACTGGGTTGTTTTCCTTGTCCTGTCACATCTCTCCTGAGTTAGCTGCACTATGGGTGTGTCTACATGAGACACTTTAATGCTCATACTGCGCAGTAGACTTCTGCACAGTAAAGCGTCTCCATCTACACATGCACACCATTTACTGTGCAGTAAATTACCCTACTGTACAGCTAGCTACTGCCTGTAAATACAGGTAGTAAACTAACTGTGCAGTAGATACTGTGCAGTAACATTCATGTAGATGCTGACCAGGAGCAAATTTGCTCCTGGTTAGCCTAGTCATCAGGGGGCCACAGGGAACAGGGAGCTCTCTGTCCCTGGTTCTGGTGCTCCTCAGCTCCCCAGCTTCCCCCAGGAGCTGGGAGCCGACCAATACTGGGACTAGAGAGCTCCCTGTCCCCTGTCCTGGATCCCAGGTGTGGAGCTGGCAGCTTCGAAGGGCAAGCAATCCCCTGGAGCAGTTTGATGTGGTGCAGAGCTGGCTGCTCTGGAGAGCTGGTGAGGTCTGGAAATTCAGGCTCCACCTGTCTCCTGGAGCAGCTGCACATATTGTGGAGATGGCTGCTCCAGGGAGTGGGTGGGGGTTGGGGATCCAGGCCCCTGCCTGTCCCCCAGATTAGCTCCAGGGGACAGGCAGGAGCTGGATTCCCAGCCCCTGCTCATTCCCTTGAGCAGCCAGCTCCATGCCAAGCAGGGCAACTGCCGGCAAGCTCCAGACACCCCCAACTGGCATGAGGCTCACTGGCAGCTGCCCCACACCTGGGACAGCTCCCGGCAACCCTCTGCTGGGCAGGGAAGCCCTGCCAGGCAGGGGGATTGCTGGCAGCCGTGTCCTGATGGGCACAGGGCCAAGAGAGCTCTTCCTGCTGCAGGGGCAGTTCTCTCCCAGCCCCATGCACATCAGGTCCCCTCCCGACGTGCACGGGGCTAGGAAACAACTGCCACTACAGCCAGCAGAGCTCTCCTGGCCCTGTACCCATTGGGACCTGCCCTGTGCCCCTTGCCAGCTGCTGAGGTAGCACCCAGGAGAGCCTGGAGCCACTTCCCCCCAGCTGTTGCAGGGAGACAGAGTAAGGTGTAGGAGCAGCCCTGTACTGGGATGATCTCATTGGTAGCAAATCTGCTCCCAAGAGGAAGCATGTGTAGACATACTCCTGGGAAGGCTTACTGTACAGTAAGCCTACTGCAAATGAATAGCATCTGTAGATGTGCCCTATGTGTATGTTTAATATTGCTATTTTCGGTCAATCCTGAGAGCTCATCTTAATCAGCTCAAGTTACGTGAGCCAAACATTTCTGTCTCAAGTACTTCTGGGAAACGATCTGTTCACTATTATGGGCTTGAACTCCCCAGGTTGAGGGTTGGACTGATGTGCAAGAAGTAGGCACCAACAGCATTTCTGAGTGACAGTTACTGTGACTTGTGCTTTGTAGGAAACCTGGTGCTGTCAGAGCATGTTAGACATGCTCCAGGGTAGACTTTAGATGCCCTTCAGTTCTGATCTGCATTACAGCAGTTTAGTGTCTACCTGTATGAATGGGATTGCTTCTGAGAATGCTTAGAGCTCTAAGTTTGGGTCTCTAAGGCTCTTTTAAGGCTAATAGGCATGTAAGAAATTTGGTGCCTAGGCAGTTTTGCAGGTGTTGCACTGGGGTCAGCCTGGATTGTTTTTTGTGACTGTGGCATTTAAATTCTGCCTAAATCCTATTTAAGGTGACTCATTTACAGCTGGCTCTTAGTTGCTCTGTGACTCAGTTCTTCCTTATGTCCTAGGGTGGTGAATACATTGAGACACCATTCATTATTGTAATATCTGGGTGTATAAACCCCAAAACTTAAAGCGATTAAAAATATTCCTCATTGGAAAGCAAGTTCTCCAGGCAGGGGAGGGAACAGAAGCTGGGTTGCTCTGAGTGGCAGAAACATGTAGTCTAAGAGGTGGCAGCTAGGCTGGACAGCCTTATACTATGAAGTAGAGGCAGCGAATAGTTATCCAACATTGCTAAGGCACTAATGAAGAAGTAAAAAGGACCTGAGATGTCATCAAGATGCTTCATTGACATAATCCAATGAAAATAAAAACTGAAGTAAGGTGAACACTAAGGTGTTTTAGGAAAACACTCCCATTCGTTCAACTGAAATAGAAGGGGTCTACGGTTCAGCGAAGGCCCAGGCAGAGTTTGGTGTGTTTGTTTCTGTGCCAACATGTTATACATTTATGGAAGTAATTCTATGTAAGAAAGGCAGCTCTGGCTCTCCATTTAGGGTGTGATGTGTTAAGTTGTGTTTGTGATCCCAGGCTGCAGAGCAGAATGGGGGCTGTTTGTTTCTGCTGTGCTTCTGGAACTTGCTGGTTACTACATGGGTCTAGGAAATAATTTTTCTCCCTCCTGTTGATATAGGTATCAGGGGTTTGTTTTCACTTTTCTTCAAATTGCTGGGTGTTGTCTATAGCCAAGGCTGAGGATTTTGACTGGGGTGTGCTGGTGCTCCTTCTGGGACTAGAAAAACCTTGAAATTCCTTGGCAGAGGATCTTGCCATCCCCTTAGGGTTAGACTGATCACCACATTTGGAATCAGAAAGAATTTTACCCCAGGATCAGATTGGCATGGACTGCTGCAGGGTCTTTTGCCTTCTGTAGTGGGGGGTATGATCCTCTTTCTCAGAGCTATCAGGTGTGTGTTTAACAATCACTTCTTGTCCTTGCAGCAGCAAGACATTGGCAATGACCTCAAACCCCTGTGGAGGTTAGGGAGTGCTTAGTGTTTTGGGGCAATGGGCCTAGTCATTGTGGAACAAATTTGTTTGTAAGTTAGACAGGCACTTGTCTAAGATGGTATAGACAGGGATGATCCTGCCCTGAGCAGGGGCTTGTTGGCCCTCCTGAGCAGAGGCTGGATGGCCTCCTGAGGTCCCTTCCAGCCTCACTTTCCTATGATTCAGTGATATATTCTATGATATATCATAGAATATGGGGAGAAGGGTCTGGGGAGACGGGTAGGAGGTGCTGCTGGGTTTGTTGCAGGGGGGCTGGTGGATCCATGGGGGGGTGGGGGGGTGTTGCCCATCTGGGGTTGAAGGTGTTAGAAAAAGGTTTGGTCGGAGCTGGAGGGATAAGAAGAGTGCAGCCCTGGGACTGAGACAAGTATCTCAGCTGTCCCAGCCCCAGGGCTGCACTCTGAATGTGTGCAGACATTTGGGAGATCAGGCTAACCCGTTTTCAGCTTAACTTGGTTCACTGCTTCTGGTGAATTAAGTTAGATTGGGCTGGCCATTTTTCACCCAATTTAACTTCCCTGAACCCTAGTTAGGTTAATTTAAATGTGATGTTTGTACATGCCCTTAAGGTCTTGCACTTTAAATTTGCTCAAGCAATATTTCCAGTTCTCATGATTCTATCACAAATCTTGCAATATTTAGCAGGCTTGTTAGATCCCAGCTCCTGGCATCAAGTTATTAGATGCTCAACTTTCATGTTTAAAATGCTTCTAGCTATCATAACTGCACAGAAAGCTTCTGAATGTGAACCTTAAACTTTCCTACACCAGAAGGCAAATAAAGAGTCTCGAATGTCTTGCTTTTAAATCCCATATTTTAAAGCCTGCCTCCTAATAGTGAGATCATGACTTAAATTTTGACTGGTTGTGGTTGGTCATGCTGCTAGGAAGAAGGAAGAATGAGTCTTATCACAGTGGAGGGTCCAACATTCATGTCTTTAACACTACAGAGTAGCCAAAACAGGGGCCCCTGGCAGACATTAATTGTGTCTGAAGTACTAACACAGTCAAATGTTCATAAAATTAATGGTGTGATTAAACAGGGAAAAAGCCACAAAACTACTACACAAAATATTTAATAACTTTGTGACTGATTCCTATTGCACTTTAAACTGAACATGCAGTCAGCACTGATCAGCTGATTGGTGCTCCTAGTCTCAGAAGCATATGGAGCCCTTCGGGACTTTGGTACACTCACATGGCTGGGAGTATCAATCAGCTGATCAGCACTCCCAGCCAGAGAAGCACATTGAAACCTTTCGCTCCTGTGTGTTCCTGCAGCTGGGAGTACTGATGAGCAGATTGACGCTCCATGTCTCAGGAGCACACCAGAGTCTTGAAGGACTCCAAGGTTGGGAGAGCTGCAGGTGACTGGTGCTCTGAACCAGGTGCACAGGGACCTAGTTTACTAATTGTTGGTGCAAGGGGAGCCCAGGCTCATAGTGTGTATAGTATGGCAGAAAACGTGATTGTTGGGATTGCAGGTCAGATCTCATTGAACCTTTAATTGGACATTTGTCAGGGATCAAGGAGTCATGTTTCCATGTGGAGAAACATAGAAGACAACAGATCTGCTATCTAGTATTGTGCAAGTTCTGTTGCACTTTAGTGGGAGCCGCAACTGCTAGGGAAAGCTGCTTTCAATAGAGACCTGCTGGCAGGATCCATGGAAGAGATCTAGGAAACCATCATTACCACCCACTCATCACCACCCTGATAGCCTCCTATGGGACAGTCATATGACCATGCTTCCTTTTATTTCACAAATAGGCAGGTTCTTCTGTGTTCTGAGCCAATAAAAACAAAAGATAGAGGTCTATGTGCGTATCACCCATCTGGAAGAATAAGGGGAAACCCCAGGTAGCAATCAAGCTAGCACTGTTCAGAGAGAAGAGTATGGACTCACAGCTCTCCTTTGAACAGGAGTGTAAGCTACTGGAATTGAAAAACCTTTCTGTGGTAAGAACTACTAGAGTAGGGTGTGCAGGGGAGAAGGCATACTGTATAGGATAAGAGAGGAAAGAAATGAAGATGTCAGACCAATGTATTGTGTTTGGCTGTGAGAAGGAGGGGAGAGGGAAGCAAGAATTAGCAGCCCTCTTCTAGAATACATAACTGCTAGCATTATGGCTCCATTAACAGTCTCCGTCAGCATGGCAGGTACACAGCACCAATAATCTGAGTCCAGAGTGACTAGTTTTCTAAATCCAAAGAAACTATAAAGTTGTATAGCTAACGTTATAGTGTCTTACTAAAATGCAACAACCTAAATGTGGAGAGAGGCTACCAAATGCTTAACAATACAAGAGGAATTCTGCCTGCTGACGTAACTGCAATGCCCCTATTATGAAAAGAGCTTTGCTATTGTCCTTAATATTCTTACAGACTTCATCCGACGCCCTCTGGTTGGTTGGTTGTATAGCATTCTGCGTATCTACCATGAATGGGCTGAGTTGACCCTCGGGATTTGAGCCTGTTGTGCCATTGGACCTACTTCATTTTCCCACTACACCCTGTTCCTTTTTGTTCTGCTTTCTTGGCAATGCCCCATAGGAATCTGAGAAGGGGACAGCTGTCCATTTCTTCATTACTGGGTCCCCAATTGGATCAGGTTTTCTCATTGAGTCAGACAGCTCTGAGATGCTGGTAAACAACTGAGCTTATGTCCAGAGATGATATATACATCACATATCTGATGCTTCTGTGCTCCTTGGTCTGTGTTCAGAAATATTAAGGCCTTGTGACTCATGGCAGTGTCCCCAGTTGGGTTGTACTTCATTAGCAACAGCTTGCAAATCATAACCGCATCATGTTTTCTGCGTAGTATTTTCTAAACAGCAAAAAATGAGGAACCCACACATTTTATTACTTTTTGGGGGGGCTTATGATCAGAAGAAAACTGAAGTTTATTATATTACAGAACGATAGCCAAGAAGATGGAAAAATGTTTTGCTTTTGTAATTTTTGTTTATCAGAACTGAGTTCAATTTAAATATATGTTTAAAAAGGAACATTAAATGTTACTGTTGCTGAAAATTCTTTCAGCTTCTGCTAAGGAATATAAGTGCCATTTTACTAGCACAGTGACAGTAAACATCCTTAATAATTGATAATCACCCTTAATACTAACTAAAATAACAGTAGGGCTACAGTAGCTGAGAATCTTAAGTAGGCCAAGTTATATTACTGTTGGGTAGCAAAGTACCCATAACCTCAGCTTGAAATACTCCTGTCTTGTGTATTTGCATTTCAAACATTTTAACGGCAGCAGTATTATCATCCAGGTCAAACCAGACTTTAAAATAAACAGACCATGACTCTTAATGGGGTTCGTTAGAAGGAAACACTGTCTGACTCTGTAGTCTATTTTGGAGTTGGGACTGCTCCACTCCCCTGCTTGTGGTATGATGCAGCTGCTGTCTTCAGTATTTTTGCTGACAGCTACAGCTGACAGATACCATTTCAGTTCACCCCAACATCAACACTGCCTCACGGCTTCTTTGACTAGCTGCTTGCATCCTCATGGTTTTACCTGTGTATTATACAACTGTTCTTCCCCTTGAGCTAACAGTGCAATTATTTTCACTGCTACAAACTTAAAGGAGCATGTTTCTGGTGGCACATTGAAATGGACTTATCAATTGAAAATCATAGACCAATCAGCTTGTGTACAAGGAAGAAGGGGATGCTAAAATTACAGGGACTGATGACAGGGGACTCTTGTCAGTGTGCAGTATAGGGCTGTCTTCATATGGAGTAACACAGAAGGCACGACCTTTTTGATTTATATTCAAGTAAACCAATTACTAAACCGTTACTACTGGCAGTAAAAATAGCCATAGTAACATTATATGCTATTATATTGCATGTGATGGAATAGCTGGTGGTGATTTGGTCCAGGGGTTTTGAAAGGGTAAAAAAGGGCTTGGGATTCCCTTTTCACACCAATCAGACCCCAGAGACTCACCCTCCATGTCCCCTGATTGGCCCTTCAGGTCACCTGGAGGGGGATAAAAGGGGCAGCGCAGCTGACTCGGAGGAGACTAGTGAGGGACCGCGAGGAAGGAGTTGCAAAGAGCTGTGCCAGCGGGGCGGGAGCAGTTGCCCCAGAAGAACCTGAAGGAGTGGGACCTGCAGGCAGCAGTTGGACCCTCAGCAGCGCGGGGTGTGGCTGGCAGGAGAGGCTCCCCGCTGAGCTCCAGGATTCCCCAACGAGAGGCTGCAGCCAGCAGGGGAGGTTCCCCCATCCAGTAAGAAGCTGAGCAGTGACCCAAGAGGTTCCCAGCTCTGCTTCCAGCTCCTCCAGCAAGAGGCTGGGAAACTTGACATGAGGCAGGGTCTCCTGGAAGGTCAAAACCCCTAGCAGCATGGAGCAGGCCCAGTACTAGTGGCTGTGTGGTAGAGTTTCTGCCTACCATGTGGGAGATCCAAGTTCAATTTCCAGCTGGGTCAAGTAGGGGTGTGAGAAGTGACAGGGAGAAATTCTTGTTGCAGTGGAAGGGGGTCATTGTGTTTTCCCTCTTCCCCCACCCCTCCAGGTTCCTATGCCCTATATCTCTTGTTATTTGACGTTTTGTGTTTTGTAGTTTCCCACTACTGCTTTTCTCATTAAAAGGTATATGGTTAAGTCCCCACTGGTGATCTGGCTTTGCTCTGTAGGGGAAGGAGGGTCCCTACACCTCACACAGCACTCATGCACCTGCTCTGATCCCTTCAATTGGAGAGGGGGTACCTCTTGGAGTACCACCCAGGTTACATGCATATCTACCCACACATGACTAACTGAAACAATGATAGGTTACCCCAGCTAATAAAACGAAAATCCCCCCAGCAAGCATAATCTAACTTCTTGGGTAATAAAAACTTTTTTAATACCCAGTAACACACTAATACCCTTTGATTCATGCAACAAGGGCAACCAAAGGTACAAAGAGAAACTAAGTAAGTTAGTACTTTTCAGCTCAGAAAAGAGATGTTTGAGGGGGGTATGATAGAGGTTTAAAAATAGTAAATGGTGCAGAGAAAGTGAATAGGGATTTTTTTTTTTACTGATTCACACAATACTAGAAGTAGGGAACATAAAATTAAATAATTGGGTAGTAGGTTTACAACTAACAAAGGAAGTTCTTTTCACACAGCAAATAATTAACTTGTGGAACTCCTTGTCACAAGAACCAGGTACAGGCATTATACTTTTACCAGTATAAGTGATTGGAAACCAGTCTATATCCATAACAGAACAGAAGTTTGGCACTCACAGGCTGGTTTAAAAATGGTGGAAACTTGTCTAAGATTTGTTCCCCCTCCCACCCATGCTAAAGGCAAATGTAAGTTTAGTTTGCTATTGATCTATAAACTATGCTGCTTACAGAAAACTGCATAACTTAGATCAATTCTGCATCAGACTTTTTGCATATCTATGCAAGAAGTTCTGGGGGCTGGTAGCTTAACTCAGTTCAAAAGGAGATTGAACCAATTCTTGGAGGAAAGGTTAAACAGTATGTATCGATATGGCACATAGCAATTCAGCCTCTGAATCAGAGCTTCCTAAACCTCTAAATGCTGGAAGCTGCAATGGGAGAGAAGCAGGGATTATACACACGCCCTGTTCACCCTCCCTTTCAGGATCTGTTCTTTACCACTCCTTGTGTGAGACAGGATATTGGGCTTGATAGACATATGGCCTGAACCAGTAAATGGTAGTTCCTATGCAGAGAGAGGACACAAATCATGCCCCACTCCCCTCTTTTTAAAGAGGAGGGGTTAGATGCTTCAGGGACTGGGACCCAGCTTGCAGCACTGATTGAAGGCTCTAAGAGTAGAGGCAATGGGCATCAGCAGGCTGGTCAGAATGAAGCTAGGAGGGAGAAGTGCATCATTCTCCAGTGTACCATACAGAGATTGATTGGGAAAGTTATTACAACTAGACCTGTACCAGTAAGTCTAGGGACAGAACTTACCCATAAGCCAGTATAAGTGATTGGAAATTGATTCAAATCTGTAACACAACAGAAGTTCAGTGTACATAAACTGCTTTCAAAATGGCTGAAACCAGTTTAAGATAAATGTATATGGTAGAGGTGCACCAATACTTTGGTCTGATATTGGATCGGTACCGATATAAAGAAAATTGGCTGTATCGGAAATCAGCCCAATTTGGCCAATAATTGGGCCAACAAATGCCTGTGTGTGTGATGAGGGAGGGGGCAAAGGCAAGGGACAGAGCCATGGCTTGTTCGGAGCGGGGTAGCTCCCACTGCTACACACAACCTGGGAGGGTATGGGGGGGTATGTACCCCCAGATCTGCATGGGGTGCATGGGCTGGAGCCGAGGCTGTGCCAGTCTCTTCTTGCAGGGGGTGGGGCTATGGATGGGCCTTGGCCACCTCCAATTTCCCCATACCTCCCTCCCAGCACTGCCGCTTGCCCAGCACAGCCTTGGCTCTTCCTGGCTCATCCCCCACCTCCCCTCATGTGCCAGGATGAGTTGGGGCTGTGCCGGGTGCACGGCAGCAGTGGTACTGGGAAGGGGCTACAGTGAAATTTGGGGTGGCTGCAGCCCCCTCCATAGCCCCCACCTGGAGCACCGCTCCTGCTGAGAAGAGCCTGGCACAGACCCAGCTCCAGCCCACAGCTGCAGCCCACCCACCCTATGCAGATCTGAGGGCACATGCCCCCCCAGCCCCCGCTCTT
>NW_005841955.1:1680698-1681548 GCF_000455745.1 Alligator sinensis
TTCCAGGGTGCATACAGCAGCAGGACTTGCTCATGGGGGGGCTTGATCTGCCCCCCCAGCCTCTTCCCTTCCCCCTCCCCTTCCACCACAACAGACTTACCAGCTAGAGGCAGCTCTCCACACTATATTGGAAATTGAATGGGTATCAGCCAATATGCCTCCTTAAATATCAGTATCAGCCCCAAAAATCCCTATCGGTGCACCCCTACTATATGAATGTAGTATCAGACATAACTGATTTATGTTAAATCAGTTTATTGAATTTGTCCCAGATCCCCTCCAGATTCAAGTTAACTTACAGTCCTCAGCATCTCAGAATGCTTTGAACCTCCCTTGCAAACTCCTCCTTGCAGGGTGAATGGGATAGATTTGGCCCAAGATGTCTCCTCCAGTTGAGTCTGCTCTAGCACCCCTTGGCTTCTGGCCTGGGCCAATCTAGGCATACAGCTGCATTTTCAGAATGAAAAGTGAATGCTTGTTTCACTTGCTTATCTGTTCAGTTTATGCAGCTTCAACTAACCTGTGAAGATTGAATCAGTTCAGCCTCTGTTTTTTTGAAAGCCTTACTTAGCCTAACAGTTTTTGGGTTTTTTTTATTTCAGCAGCCAAACCAAAGACTCGTTACAAAAATCTTTCTTTGGGGTTTATTCAAAGCTATTTTTCCCCTCCAAAATCAAAGGGCTAGATTCACAAGAGGACTTGATATACTCAAATGTTTCTGGAAGCTAAGAATGGAACCTAGTTCTTCCAAGTAAGAGTGTTAGCCTCCAGGCCAACACAGTCATTTTCAGTCTCTCTGGTCTGCTGTTTAATTGTTTGAATAAAGTAGAACAGCTCCAGTAGGAAAGAG
>NW_005841955.1:1681558-1689102 GCF_000455745.1 Alligator sinensis
TTATCCTATACCCACTAGTTAGAGAGTTCTTCTGGCAGGTGGGATATATTGAGTTCTAAGTCACATAGACCTATTCATTAAGGGGGCTTGAAAGGGGGCTTGAACCCTCCTGCTCCTCACTTCTGAATGGCACTCAAGTCATTTTAGAAATCTAGCCTGACAATCTAAATGTTTTAGAAATGTACTCTTTCAAAATTTCAAAACGTCTGTGTGTGTGTTTTATTCAGTCCATGCCATTTGATGATTTCAATCCCAACTTGTATGTAGTTTGAGGTCAATCAATGTTGTGTTTTTTTGGTGAATGATCTATTCACTGAAAGAAAAATACTCATCCCCAGTTGGAACCCCAGAACATAATGGAAACCTTGCATTGCTATATGCCCTGTGGTAGGTATCATTTTTTAGGGGCAGTCCTTAGGGTTTCTGCTAGCTGACATAGTCCTTGCAGTGTGATTCCTGTGGAGCTGTATTGCCAAGGAATAGTTGGGAGGAGGATATCCTGGAGGCCTAGGATTAGCATGGCCCCAGCCTTCCCACCAGAGAATCTGGGAGAATTAGTGCCTGGCTTCATGTTCCTCTCCCCCTCCCCAATATGCAGGAAAAACAAGGTCAGAAATAAACAGAACCTTATCATTAAAAAAGCTGCTGTCAACACAAATAAGTAAATAACAACATGCCATGTTGTACATGTGACCTCAGGTTCCCCTATACTTTGGATGTCACTTTGAGGTACCATACTCTGTAGCGATTGAACTTCTGAGAAAGCCTTAATATTTAAATTACATTTCAGAATTGTCTTTTTGTAAGATTTACTCCTGACTATTTCTCCCTCCACAGGCTCCTCAAGAGTGTCAGAAACTAAGTTACCTTTGCTCTTCTCCTACCCTATCTTAGTACTTGTTTAAGGATAGATCTATGTGAAAAGACATCCTGCCTTGAATAGCTTGTATTAAAAATTCAAGTGTAGTTTAAAAGTTTAGAATTCCCAAAGACAGCAGATAACGCTGGCTGAGTGTCAAATAAACACATCTTAAAAAATGCTGTCATAAAATGTTACAGGCAGGAAAACATAAATTACGGATGTTAAGTTGTTCTCATGTATTTTTAAAGTCCTGCCAAAATGGAGCTTTCTCTTCAGATAAAATGAAGGAGCAAACTTAGTAAGTTTGGCTACAATTGTTATAAGAAATATTTGGAGTGTTTTTTAGTGTATCTTTAAAAAATGCATTGCTTAATGTCCCAAAGAACTTACCAGTCAGGGACTTCTTCCTTCTTCTCATACAATCAAAAAATATAACAACCAGAAGAATTGCAGCAAAGGCAGTGAAAAGGATCATTTTATTCTGATGGTTAATTTGCAATGAAAAAAAATTAATTAAGAACCTTTAATCCCTTACTTGTTCTGTGCTTTCCAAGAAAAGCATGTCATTTTGAATGTACCCTGAAAGTTGCACCCAAAATCTATAAATGTGGAGTCTGAGTAAAATGAATTAGTTGATAAAGCATTTATATTCATTCCTATTGCCATATAGTTCAGATTTAGACCTAGCAAGAAAAATAATTGATTTTAGCCACAATTTCAATTATTCTTAATGAGGCTGGTTTAGTAGTTTTTGTTTAAGGGTATTTAGAGTTGGGAGGCAGTAAGTACAAAAACATGGAAGGTTTATCTGAAGTTTGTCCCCATTTCTTTAATTTAGAAATCAGGCTGGAAATCTTTCAAGAAACAAATTGAAGGATTTCCAGTACAGAACTCATACTTGAGTTAAATTATAATTGGACATCATCTAGGATAGCGGTGGCCTGCACATACCTTCCAAGTGGGGCTGCTGCTACCACTGCTGCAGCCTCCAGGGGACCTGCTCAGCTTTCCCAGGGTTCCGTTTGTCCCGCTTGCTCTGGGCAGCAGGTAGGGAAGCTTCGGGAGTGGGGGTGGGGACAGGGGTGGGAGCTGTAGGTGGGCAGGGGCAGGGAGCATGGGGCTAGGGCTGGTGGCAGCACAGAGCCCACACCAGGGGAATTAACATACAAAGGCATGAGTTTAACAAAGAGCCAGAGCAGAGAGGATTTATGACATTGGGGAGCGGGTAGCAAGGCCTATATATATGATTGACTGACACTTTTTATTATGAAACCTAGTTTTCAGTTGCTGATGGGTTTGCCAGACTTCAGTTGTTCACAAGGTAATATTCCAAGCTACCCAACATCCTTATTTTTATCTAGTTTGTTTGTTTTTGAAAGGTTTCAACTGAAGTTCTTCATCCATTTCCAAGAATCAGGTCAGTGCAGGGATGTCAAAGATCTGGCCCATAGAGCCATTTCACCCAGTCCACAGGGCTCCCAGAGGGACCAAGAATGTGGGGACACGATGAACAGGAATAGGGCCTGCTGCCAAATTCCTCACAATGGACCCCTAATGGACAGGAATAGTGATAGTGGAGGGAGTGAGTGGGTAAAGAGCGACAGCTGCATTAGCTCCTACTGTTGCTGCTCACACCACTGCTGCTGGGTCTGGATCAGGCCTGGGAGGCTCCTTTCAGTTGGGATCCAGCCCCCAAGGTGTTTCATAGTTTGGATCCAGCCCAGGGGTGCAGGTGAGTTTGACAGTCCTCAGTTACAGGAAAAATCAGTGCTTTGCCATGTTAGAAAAATACATTGCAAGTATGGTAAAAAGCCCCAGCACCTTCATGTTTTGAAGAATGGACTTGAAATTTGGCAGTGGGGTAGTTTCCATTTCACAGGAATGGCAAAAGACTCTTCCCTGATAACTGTCCCCATTATAAACCTCTGAAAAATGTTGGTAAAGTCTTAATTGGCAACTACATTGGCAACTAAACTATCTGAAGAATCCACCTACATTGGGCATTTACCATCTCTGCACAGCTCTTGTGTGCCAACTGGACTGTGCAAATGACCCTCTCCTGAGTATAATGCATCCCAGGGTTAAAAGCCTTTTCTAGGAATTGCTCTCTCCTCTGCCATAGGCTGCTCTGGTGCTACTAACACCCTTGCAACTTGAAGGTGGTGGTGGAAACTGACTTAATCCAATGAAAGGGAGGAAAAGAAAATGCAAAGTTGGGATAAGACTAGAGCAGGGGGTTTCAACCTTTTTAGATCACTGTACCCCTGGTGGCCAGAAGTGGAGTGGGGGTGTGTATGTGGCAGGGCACTGTTGGTGCCTGACACTTTAAGACTGGGGCCAAGCAGCCAGCAGGTGCTTAATTGCAGCGGCCATTTTAGAGCTCTGGCCGCCCATATAAACAGGGCAGTTTGCTTCTGGCAGCCCAGGTGCAACATTGCCTGGCTGCAAGGCTTCTTGGAACATCCTAGAGGTAAGGATAGGAGCTGCAGGGGATAGTTTGGAGGCTTCTGGTACTATTGTTGAACCATAGAGTCTATAGGGCTCTTTGGGCCACCCCCGTCAGGTGGCCGATGGTGTTGCCGGCACCCGGCTGGTAGCCGGGCAGGTCTTTTCCGGAGCAGATTTTACAAAAAAATTCTTCGGGGGCGCCACTCTACCCAGGTAAGGCGGCGGGGGGTGGCTGGGCTCCCGACCATTTAAATAAACATTACGGGGGACAACTTATAAGAAATTGGAGGCTTCTGGTCCTGGACATGAACTAAAACTGCATCCTGCTGGGAGTGGGTGGCCTGGTGGGCTCTCAGTGGCATGGCAGCTGCTAGGAAATGCCAGGCCAGTGATTACCCAGGTGAAAGATGAGAAAGGGTGCCTTAACCCTAGTCCTCACCTTCGGGTGGGTTTCCGTAACAGCGGAGGCAGTTGGGGGCCAGGCACAGCTGTGGCCACCTGAGCCCTGTGGGGGTGCAGGACCCCAAGGAGTGATAGTGGGGGCCAGGCATGTCTGTGGCCACCGGAGCCCTGTGTGGGGTGTAAGACCCTGAGGGAAGGTAGTTGGGGCTGGGCATGGCTATGGCCACCTGAGCCCACTGGGGAGGGAAGCCCCATGGCTTCAAGTGAGGGGGGCAGAGATGAGTAGCCCTGAGTGAGGGGGCAGAGATCTAGAGCCCCAAGTAAGGGGGCGGTGTGGAGCCCCCAGTGGGGAGTATGTCTCTAGATGCCTGAGGCTGAAGTTTGGGCCAGAGGCTGAGTAAAGGGAGCTCAGCCCAAGAGAGAGGGGTAAGTCCTGACCCTGGTAAGTTCTACACTGCTGGGAGACTGTGTGTGGGTCAAAGGCAAGATCTAGAGGGAGCACAATGACATGCTGCTCCAGGGGGGAGTGAGAGTCCTTGTGAGACCCTGGAGCACCAGTCATGGTGTGAGGTACTCCATCTCCCACAACCAGGTGGGTTAACCTCTAGTAGGGGCCAGAAGGTAGACCCCAGGAGCAAGAGTGGGGCTAGAGTGGCAGAGGCCTGACACAGAGTACCCTCAACTGGTCAATGCTGGGGCCAGGACCAGAACGGTCAAAAGGGCCAGGGGCCCACCATGAAGGATGCCCAGAGCTGGAGGCCTGGGGTTCCAACTGGCCTTGAAGGTGAAGCCAGGGCCTGTGTAGCCAAAGGTCCCAGCGGGACCACGCCAGTGAGGGGAAATCGTTTCAGGGAGCTAGACAGCCCAAATGAAGGCAGGATAGGCTGCCAGAATGGAGGGATTTTAGAGGGGTCCTGATTGGAGGATTCTGAGGCTGGTGAGATCAACAGCTGGATGCCATCTGCGAGGCATGGGCTGCGGTGTAGGGGAGGCACAGAGCTGCAGATAGTGCCCCCTGGCATCGGGGCACAAATGGGCAGCCTCCCACCTTAATTAACATCTTGATTAGTTAAGAACAAGGCATGGCAGGCGAGTCAGGTGGGGGGCATAGCCAGAGGCAAGTGAGGAATCTAGCACTGTGGCTAGGTGGGGAGTCCCACTTTGCCACGGGGTGTGGGGGTGAACACAGAGGGACAGCAGTCACTGCATGCAAGCTTCCCCTGTCCCCCGCATCTAGCCAGGCAAATGGTGTCTGAGCAGCAGCGCGGAACGGTGCTCTGTCCCCACCCACCTGCACGTACCTGCTAGGGCCTTTGCAGGTACGCCTGGTTGACAAGCCTTGGACTAGAATGTGAGAATAGGATTGAGTAAGGGTCAGGTTCTTGAGGTGAGAGATGGGGAGAGGAGAGCAGAGGAGGCCTAGTTAGGAGAATGTATTTTGGAAATACACTGATATGTATTTACATGAAACTATATATAAAGGGCCATTTATCATCCACTAAAATTGGTTTTATGCCATGTTATGCCCTACCTGATTCCTGAATTCTTTCCACACATGAAAAGTGATAAAGATCCTCCTCTATTTTGATAGGCCTTGATGTCCCAATGACTAGTTTCTTTTCTTCGGCCCATTGTTAGTCTGCTACCCCTGGGAATTTATCTTCCTCCTCTTCTAATGTTTTTTACTGTGCTGTGCTGGCTTTTATTACTGAGGCCTGAAGAAAAATTTCTTGCATTTGAAAGTGTCTAATTCGATCCTAACTATGCAGTTAGTTCAATAAATATATCACCTTAACAAATCCTTGCCCGTCACATTTTTCATCCAAAGTAGTATTATTGCTCCTCTATATCTTTGCCCTAGCTTTTGATCTCATGTTAAAGCATAATGGCTGCTGAGTTCTCTCTCCTCTCCTATTGCTTATGGCTATGGACCTACCTAAATTGTGGTGAGGTAAAGGGATTTTCGTGCGCTGCTCACAGTGTGTGGACCCAATTTTGCATTTTTTTCATTGTGAGCCCCTCCTCCCCACTGATTTGCTGAGGGGCCCTGGCAGCCCCCACCCCTGCTTTCTGTTAATTGGCCAAGAAGCAAAAAACTGTGGCAGAATTAAATACCAAACTCTGCAGAAATATCAAATTAATTACTGCATTATTATATATGTAAGTATTAAATTTAAATCTAAATTGAAATAATTATGACTATAAATGTATACACAATCTCAAAAGAAAACTGTTCCTGCAAAGAGGATAGGTACCAGAAGGGCTGGCAAGCTCTCCTGGCGTAATAGGGACATTGTGGTCCTCTTAAAAAAGAAAAAAAGAGGTGTACGCACAGTGGAAGCTAGGGACAGTCCTCAAGGAGGACTATACAACAGGGGCCAGCACTTATAGGGAAAGGATCAGGAAAGCCAAGGTGGCGACAGAGTTTAGGTTAGCCACGGGAGTTAGGGACAATAAATTCTTCTTTGGGTATGCAGGCAGTAGAAGGAAAATAAATGGAAGTGTGGAACGCCTGCTTAACACCTCAGGACAGCTGGTAACCAACATTCAGGAAAAAAACTGAACTCCTGAATGCCCACTTTGCTTCAGTATTTCACCGGACCAAGGGTAAAGACAAGCAAGATAAGGCTTATAAGGGGCATGCCGGGAATGACAGTTTTCCCCACTGTGGATGCTGAATGGGTGGATTACCAACTAGAAAAGCTAGACATTTATAAGTCAGCAGGACCAGAGTGCTGAAGGAGATGGCTGAGGTCATCACGGAACCCCTGGCAAAACTCTTTTAGAATTCATGGCACACAGGGGAAATCCCTGAGGCTTGGCAGAGGGCCAGCATTGTGCCCATCTTCAAGAAGGGGAAGAGGGAGGACCTGAGCAACTATAGGCCAATCAGCCTACCTCTATCCCAGGGAAAATCCTGGAAAAGTTCATTAAAGAATTTTTGTGCGATATGCTCACAGAAGGTAAGATTCTGAATGACAGCCAGCATGGCTTTGTCACGGGTAGGTCTTCTCTTACCAATCTTATCTCCTTTTATGACCAGGTCTCTCACCACCTGAACACAGGAGATGAGGTAGACGCTCTATACCTAGACTTCCAAAATGCTTTTGATCTAGTATCCCATGATATCCTTGTGGGAAAACTGGAAGATTGTGGGCTCAGCTGCTTAATGGTTCAGTGGGTGGGAAACTGGCTACAGGGTAGGACCCAGAGAGTTCTCATAGTTTCATAGTTGGTAGGGTCGGAAGGGACCTGAGGAGATCATCTAGTCCAACCCCCTGCCGTGGCAGGAAAGAGTACCGGGGTCAAACGACCCCAGCTAGATGTTTGTCCAGCCTTTTTTTAAAGACTGCCAAGGTAGGAGCCAGCACCACTTCTTTTGGAAGTTGGTTCCAGGTCCTAGCCACCCTGACAGTGAAATAGCACCTCCTAATGTCTAGCCTGAAACTACCCTCTGCTAGCTTGTGCCCGTTGTTTCTTGTAACTCCCGGGAGTGCTCAGGGGAACAGGGACTCTCCCAATGCCTGCTGGTCCCCCTTGACTAATTTGTAGACTGCCACTAGATCCTCTCTTAGCCTTCTCTTTTGGAGGCTGAACAGGTTCAAGTCCCTCAGCCTCTCCTCATAGGCCCTGCCCTGCTGACCCCTGATCATGCGGGTGGCCCTCTTTTGGACCCTCTCCATATTGGCCACATCTCTCCTGAAGCGCAGCACCCAGAACTGGACGCAGTTCATGAATGGATCTGTGTTGTCCTGGCGCGAAGTGGCCAGTGGTGTCCCTCAGGGGTCTGTGCTTGGACCAGTGCTTTTCAACATCTTTATCAATGATTTGG
>NW_005841955.1:1689602-1690804 GCF_000455745.1 Alligator sinensis
CAAGAGCCGGGGGCCTGGGGTCCCGACTGGCCTGGAGGTGGGCCAGGGCTGGTAGCCAAAGGTCCTGGGGGGGACCACACCCGAGAGGGGAAAATGATTTTGGGGGGCTAGTAGTCTGAATGAAGAAGGAGAGGCCGTCTGACTGGAGGGATCATGGAGGGGTCCTGTTAGGATGATTCTGGGGCCCAGCGTGGGGGCTGGTGATTATGTGAACATCAAGATGCCATCTGCGAGGTATGGGCTGCCGTGTAGGGGAGGAAAGGAGCCACAGAGAGCACCCCCTGGCATCGGGGCACCAAAATGGGTAGCCTCCCGCTTAATTGACATCCATTAATGAATCAATTAACATCAAGGTGTGGTGGGCGAGAAGGTGGGTGGTTGACCCAAGGACAGGTGGGCGGGCCACAGAGATCGGCCCTGAGTAGGCCCCCTGTTACAGTTGGGCAGACTGGAACCAGATGAAGTTTAACACTTTCAAATGTAAGGTGCTCCATCTGGGGGCAAACAACCCTCAACGTACATACAGGCTTGGTGGTAACCGCTTGATTTGCACCATGGCCAAAAGGGACCTAGGGGTAGCGATTGACCATCACATGAATATGAGCTGTCAGTGTGAGGTGGTGGTCAGCAGGGCAAATAACATGCTGGCATGCATCAACCGATACATCTCATGCAAAACTAAGGAAGTGATATTCCCACTGTACTCAGCCCTGGTGAGACCACAGTTGGAGTACTGTGTCCAGTTTTGGGCACCGCACTTCAATAAGGATGTGGAAAAACTTGAGAGGGTCCAGAAAATTGCCACCCGTATGATTAGGGACTTGCAAGGCAAGCCATAGGGCAAGGCAAAGAAAGGCTGAGGGACCTGGGCTTCTTTAGCTTAAAGAAGAGAAGGTTGAGAGGGTACTTGATAGCAGCTTACTGCTATATCAGAGGAGTGCATCAGAACAGTGCTCAGTGAACAACTGTTCGCTAGGACACCCCCGGGGAAGACCAGGACCAATGAATACAAACTCCTGGAAGGCTGCTTCAGGCCTACCAGGAAAAACTCCTTCACAGTCAGGGTGTCCAGACTGTAGAATAAACTCACTCCAGAGGTGGTGCAGTCACCTACCTTGGAGGTTTTCAAGAGGAGACTGGATAGTCACCTTGCTGGGGTCACCTAACCCCACTTGTCTTCCTGCCTAGAGCAGGTGGGGGGG
>NW_005841955.1:1690816-1695520 GCF_000455745.1 Alligator sinensis
GAGGGGGGGGGGGGGGGGGGGGGAGGCTGGGCCCATTGTTAGGAGCTGGAAGGGACCTTGCAGCTCAATCTATGAATTGTAACTAATATCATCATAATTAATACCATTCTATAGAAAGTTTAGTAATACTAAATAATTCTAACCTTGATAGAAACATTTCATGTTAGTTGTTAAACGCTAGCATACAGCATTCATTGGCAGTTGCAGCTGACATCCTCTGTCTGTGCAGCCTGAACACTTGTCCATACACTGAGCTTGCATATTTTGCATCCACTGAATTGGTTGGAATGGTAAGGCAATGTGTTGCTAAGTTGTAGGGACGTAGAAACTGATCAGAAACACATGCCCAAAACAGTCACAGTCAAAGGCTTCTGACACTCTTTGACAGAGTTCATGTAAGCAGCATGTTCCTTATCATGTTCTTTCTGCCATTCAAGGATTGATTTCAGTAGCTGAGGGTCAAAATTCAGAAAAGGCACCTGATGGGGTAAAAATGTGTACAGCACTAAAAAGAAGTCAGTCAGTTGTTTAAACTGTGGTGGTAGTGACTGATTGTACTTATAGTACTGCTTCAACTTTTCAGGTATTACCTGGACCAGATCTTGTCTCTGCTGTTTTTCATGTTGATAGTTTGAAAGTTGTTGTGATGCCATGTCTTCAGCCCAGCTTGCCATGTCTACATCCATCAGATTGTTGTGTGCTTGGTAGATTAAAGCCTGCCAACTTTCAAACCAGGTTAAAAGCTCCATAAACTGGATTGTATTTTCAGCCACAAACTTAACTTGATCTTCAGTCTCCTTCGCTACAGCTTGTGCCATGGTATAAAAATTGACAGACATGAGGTGAAACAGCTCTTTTTGAAAAACAGGCTTGTTATGGTCTATCCAGCTCCTAGGTGCAAATTAAACATGCAGCATGGAGTTATCTTGGGCATCTGTTGCTTTGTCTGCTACAATCGAGACTGATTCATATTCTGCCAATAGCGATGTTGTAGACTGAAGATGCAAAGCAATTACCCCTAGTAGATAATCTTGGCAAAGCTTGTTTCCACATGGGAAACTGCCAGCATTTGGCATGTGTTTGTTCAAGTAGTCCCTTGCTTTAGGGTTATCAACTTTCTGCAGAGGAATGTTGGCGGCTGTGAATGCCTCCACTTGTGCAAATGTAGCCTCTCTTGTCCAACTGCTTTCAGTGGTTCTTTTAAAGATCGAGGACACAGTCACTTGTTTCTTGCTCTGACCTTCAGCGTCTGTAGCAGCTTTTCACTTTATATTCAATTTGGACTTTAAATGCCAGTCAGTGCTATTTTTCTTTGACACATCCAGACTCACGTTGCACAATAAACAAAATAATTTACCACCATCTGCAGGTAAGACTCCTACAGGGAACTGTCTTACATGATACTGAACTGAAATATATTTAGCTTTCTTGGATTTCTTTTCATTCATCCTCTTCTGCAGCATTACATCTGACTTCTTAAAAGATGATGCCAAAACCCTTTCGCTTTCCTGACTGGCCCCCTCATTAAGTCTATGTTACTAGCTCAGCCTCTTAGTAGCTCTCTCTGAAACCATGTGTTCTATGGCTGCAGGGATTGCCACGCTTTCTTTGTATTCCAGTAAACTTTAATTTTTGGGGGGGCAATTCTCTGCAAAATCATAGGAAATGCCATTTTTCACGGTGATTTTTGCAGTTTCTGTGAAAATCATGAAACTGTGATTTAAGTAGGTCCCTATGTATTGCTGTGTGACTTAATGTGTACTTGCTCTACTGTACAGTACCCTTGCATCTGCCACGTGGGGGCTCCCATTTTTAGTATTTCAGGCTCTCACCTTCATTTGGGGGTGGAGACCCTGTGTTACCTCTGGGAAAGCAGGAATTTACCCAGGAATCACACCAATGCCTATATCGCTATAAACTCTTCTTTTATCAGCAACAATCACCTCAATAAAGAAGAACTGACTCAGAATCCAAACTGCCCCAGTTCCACTGTCAACAGTGTAAGCTTCAAGTGCCAGGTCCAATTCTTTCTGTGTTTGACACGTGTAGTCTAAATACTGCCCTGGATTTCTCTGAGTGTCAGTTTCCCCATATATCTTGTCCCTAAGTTAACCTGTCAGCTTGAGTTCTGGCAGAACCATTTTCTGTATTCTTGCTAGCAACTCTGACAATCAAATAGTTGTATACTGCCCACCTCCAAGGGATATACAGAAAACCACACTTGTGCCCAGTGCTATCCCACTCTGTCTTTCAGGCCCTGATCAGGGACATCTTCCATTTTTGCTCTAGCCAATTGTTGTGTACTATACACTGTAGGAGTTATGGGACCATGTGCTCAACCCACATTGTCTTTGTACTAATAGAGCTTCACTATACCAGACCTTCTCTTCTTCCCTTCAAACCCATACCCAAGAAATTGGTGAAGGACTTCCTGCCGTTTGTCTACCTTGTTTCTTTATAGTTTCCTAAAAATCCCAAGATTTGAGGGCAGGGCCAGCTTTCACAACTGTGTTAGTACTTTCTAGCTGGGAATTCACACCTCCATATATCACAGGGTTTACTTCCATTTAAAAGATACATAGCAGTAGTCATATGGAAACAACTGTGGATTTGAGGAAAACACTTTCCTTCTGTCCTTAGGCTGCTTATCATGATGTCAGCTGAATATCCACATAAAATCCTCTATACAATAGAGATATATTTTATTGTTATATGGTCAGAAGATAGAACAGAAGTATCTAATTTTCTTCCAAAACATCTAAATCTTCATCTTGCTAAAGTACTTCTGGCTTTAGTGCCAAATACTGAACTAACAAAAAATTAATTATGTGGAATTTAGTGAAGTCATTGTATAGGAAAGTATTTAGTAGCACATCAGAATGGCAAAATACACAGGAACTTAATTTTTCTATTGGTAAGATGAAAGAAATGACCATTTAAATGTTGTTTTAACATCATTTCTGAAATTTGCCTCTATTAGTTGCTACCTTAAACAGGCAGACTGGCTTTTTGTTCTGCTACCACTTTATGGGCATAAAGACAAGAGAATTCTTATGATTCTTAGAGATGGATAGTTCCATCTGAAATGCTAGTATTGCTGAACACAGAGCTTAATACGATGGTCAAAAGAGTCAACTCTAATAATGCCATGCTTGTTGGATCTTTTTAGTTGCTTATTGGGTAACTGGTGCATAAGACCAGTGTGCACAGAGCTACACAGCAAATCACAGATGAGCCTTTATCTCAGTTCCAAAAGGGATTGTGTGATTGTAAAGAAAATTCCAATATTTTAACTGTGTAAGTTCTTTAACTTTGTGTTCTCTGACTGTATATGGATACATTGCCTAGCAAAATGGAACCCAGATTGGGATCTCTAGGCGCTACAGCAATGTAAACCATAATTCTAGCTCCTTGGTAGAATGAAGGGTAAATTTGAAAAAACAGAAGTCCAAGATCTTAAATCATTATTGAGCAAATCTCCCTGTTGGCTTCAGAGGCATGAGATGGGGCTGTGGATTGAGAGTGCATAGGCTCATGGGAGCTTACTTTACTGCCATACTCAGAGAATAATGAAGCTTCTAGCTGGCCAGTTAATGGACATACAAAAAACTAGAACTCTTGTTTCCAAAACAATACCTTTTATTAGACCAACTGGGAAATTGCAAGAAACTTGTCCTTTTCTGCAAGCTTTTGGGATCAAAGTCCCTTCATCAGGCTCTGGGAAAAATATAGATGGTACAAAATGGTAAAAAGTCCCCATGGGCAGGAAATAAACTTCATTTTTGTGCAGAGAGAGCTGAAGATGGAAGGCTGTCCCTCTGGGTCCATAAGAGTGTCATTGTGAGCTGTGCTAAGTAGCTCTTTGATGTGTAGATCAGGTTGAATTTTCCCTGGAGGTGTCAGATGGTAGGCAGGGAGGTAAAAAATCTTTCTTGTTGTTCTGCAATGAAGTTTAAAAGCCAAAATCAGCTAGACAATGTGGAGTAGAGGCTACATACTGCACAGGGCAGCTGGGATTTTAACTAGGTCTTCCATGAAAAGGAGATCTTGAGTACAGTGAAAAACTGTCATTTTAATTAGCACATGTAATTAGCATGAATCTCTGTAATTTTTCAGATATTAAAATATTGTAGCAACTGAAGAAGCATTTTCTGGACCTTAAAATGATGGCTTTGTAAAGGTGAATTACACTGCTGATACCTGTAGCTTATTCTTGTCACTTCAGCATTGTGATGTAGTAGATGACAAAACAACCTGAAGCAAGGAAATGGTTTCAGCACTACTTCAGAAGCTAGAAGTATGTCACTAAAGAGAATATGAGGAGCAATAGTTATATTAATAAATGTGACTCCCTGAATAGATATAATGATTTAAACTCTTGGTGTTTTAAAACAGTATAACTTTTTCTTTTATGAATGCAGAGTTTAAGGACATTCCTGAAAAGAGTCCCCATTTTCAAGAAGGGGAGGAAGGAGGACCCAGGCAACTATAGGCCAGTCAGTCTCACCTCCATCCTTGGCAAAGTCTTTGAAAAAATTATCAAGGCTCACATTTGCGAGAGCCCGGCAGGAAAAATTATGCTGAGGGAAAACTAGCATGGGTTCGTAGCAGGTAGATCATGCCTGACTAATCTAGTCTCTTTTTATGACCAGGTTACAAAACACCTGGACGCAGGAGTAGGGGTTGATGTCGTTTACTTAGACT
>NW_005841955.1:1696465-1712247 GCF_000455745.1 Alligator sinensis
ACTCTTTCCTGCCTATGCAGGGGGTCGGACTCGATGATCTATTGAGGTCCCTTCCGACCCTCATATCTATGAATCTATGGCACTTCAGTCACGGCATGCAAATGATTTGAAGCCCTAGTGACAGACAGCATTCCCCCTTCTTAGACATGTCCATGGGAAATAAGTAGACTTTAGGTTTAATTTTAGGCATAGCAAGTGCTTTTGAGATAACAACATTTTGCAGTTCGTCATTGTTCTTTTCTTACCCTCTGGTTCTTTAAATATTCTGTTACATAATAACAGCTTTCCTGTTTGAAATGGTCATGGGGAACAATAAATCTCTCCTATGAATAACCAATTACAAAATCCATGCCAGATTTTCAATACTATCAAATCCTGTGATTTTAGTATACTTCAGTTGAAGTTATGGATGGCCTGGGACTCATGTTATAAAGTATGAATTATAATATTCATTTGCTCTTCAAATAAGCGACCTTTTGTACCGTATACAAATGCAATGTAATATGCCAGTTTGTGTTGAAACAATCCAGTAAAGATATCATTCATCATGAAGTGGTAACAAATTTGGGATAGATTTTACATGGGATTAAATTGCCATACTTCATTGATTTCATAGAATCATAGAGAAGTTGGGTTGGAAGGGACCTTCATACGTCACCTAGTCCAACCCCCTGCCTGAGGGGGATTCATGGATCATCCCTATCCAAACCAACTTATAGTTCCATTGTCAAACGTATTAGCAAAACTACACAGTCAACCCTTATACAATACAAGAAATAATACCCTAACCTGCTCCAGGTAAAAAGGGGGCACAATGGTGGTCAGTGTCCTACTGCTACATAGGTTGCTAAAATATACTCGAGAGATCCAAGGAAGAGGGCCACACACCATGCTACAGAGGAAAAACAACAGTAGAACTACACCAATTAATATCAGCTAGGGATCTAGCCTTTTGTTTTAAAAAAAATATATGCACAAACATTTACAAAGAATGAAATTTACTGGTGCTAGTAACAAACCTTTGCCTAATTGAACATGCACATGCTCATATAGATGGCCATGTGAAACTTTGCTTTATCATGCTTTAACCACTTAGATTCTGCCTACTAACTGATCCCTCCCAGGGCTGTTCTTACATCCCAAATCAGTGAACACCTAATAGATGCCATTAAAAAAAAGTGTTGCCAGAGAAATAACATGGAATTATAACAAGATGTGGAATTTCCCTCTTCCCCCACAAATTACATCAGTATCAAGTACAGGAAAAGAGTGGGCCCTATGAGAGCTAGTCTGAGCCAGACACATCCTTCATTCCTGAGGGTGAAGAAGGGTTCCAATCTACCCAGCATATGATATTTTTGCCTTGGGTCCTAAAACTGAAATTGGCAGCACCAGAGTCCAGATTCCTTCCCTGAAAACATTTTCTCCCCTTCAGTGAGGATGTCCCCATTTCACAATTTTTTTTTTTAAACAAACCAGAATCTAGTGTGCTTGGTTCAGGGGGATTTCATTACAAATTTTACTGTCTGACCACCTTGTTATTCACCATTTTTGGAGGTGAGAGATTCACTTGTGTTCTATCAATATTTGGCAACTTCATGGAGGTGGTGTGTGGGTGTGTCTCAACTTCAATGCTGTTTTTTATGTGGACATCTATTAGGAGCACTGCCAAAACGCCAATTAATACCATATAAGCAATTGAAAACTCACAGGAATGTAATTACTTTTGATTACTACCAACCTGGATAAGATTCATACTGGAGAACTTAAAGTGATTGTTTATCATGGTCAGTGCTTGTCATAGCTAGTACAGTTTCTTATTTTGTCTCCTTAAAATGTAGTAGTGTACAGGGACCATTTTTACTAAACAAGATAATATGATTTACGGACTTAGTGAATTCTTTGCTTTGTTTAAGGGATTCAAAATATACAGCTGCTGCATATTAAGCAGTAATACATTAATAAAAGGTGGGGAAGACTAATTTGAGTTAAACAGTGTCTTGTGCTCTCCTATTCATGGATATTTAAGAATCAGTACATTTTCAACTTGTTGGAATATTAATAATGTAATGACTGTTTTGGTGCTAGAGTTAAAATATTTTTATAATAAAGTAGAAAATATGTTGAACACTTAGTGGACAGAATTTGTGGAAGACAAAATTATTTAGGTCAGATATGTACAGAGTGGACAGTGTGATGGTAAATAAAAATGTTACCAATTACAAGGGAGTGTGAATGAAAGGAAAATATTGGGTCTGAATGAAATAAGACCACATAGGAAAGAATGTAGGACATAGGACTGGGAAATAGGGACTTCCTGGTTCACAGAGTCTGGTCCTCAGTCTGCTGTCACAGACAACTCCATCATATATCTTTTCCTAGCTCCCTCTTAAACTTAGGTTCTTTGCTTCCACTTGGAAATCTGCTATGGATCCCCATTCCTCTGATTGGTAGAAATCTTTTCCTAATTTCATTGTCAGTTTGCACCCATTTGTTCATGAAAGATATCTGGGCACTATTGTGGAAAGCTCAAGGAAATTCTGTGCTCAATATGCAGTGGCAGTTTAAAAGGCAAACAGAATGCTAGGGTATAAATACACCAGTAGTACTCAACCTCCAGTCTTCAGGCTAAGTCCAGCCCACAGGGCCATGGGCTCCCCATATGTCTAGAAATTTGTTGATGGGGCAGCACTGGCAACATTAACTGGGTCACTGTTTGCTTCGCTGTTACATCTGGCACATGGAGTTGCTGCATGGTTGGATCTGGTATGTGGGGCCATGCTGGTGTGCAAGGGTCACTGCATTTGAATCAGGTGTGCGGGACCAGATTCGGTGCATAGGGTTGCTCCGCAGCCAGATCCAGCATGTGGGGGCCAAGCAGGTTCAGGGGCATAGGCAACTGGTAGGGGATGCACAGGGGTGCCCCCGCCCCCACCCCAACGGGGCTGGTGCCCCTCTGATAGCCGACACTGATGCTGTCAGTAGGGCTGGTGCCCCCCTCCCCCCCGACAGGGCTGCCGCTATCGGCGGCTTCTGCAGGTTCACCCCCAGATTCAGGAGGCACTAGTCACTCATGTTCAGGAGGTTGTCCTACTAGATCCAGTGTGCCAGATTGCTGTCGTGGACTAACCCCACTCGCCAACTCCACCACTCAGCCAGCCTACAGGGCCAGAACATTGAGCACCCTGATGCACGTTATTTACAAGGCTGTTATAGAAATCAGTAGTATGCCTTCACCTAGCCATATTTAGTTCTGGTCAGCATCTTTAAAAATACATAATAGATATAAAAGGATCCAAACTTTGTGGTGAACTATTTAAGGGCATGAGAGTGATAAGCTCTCAGTCTTTAGTTTAAATGAGAAAGGAATAAAAAGGAACATGATGTAAATGTATAAAATAACAAGTAGCATAGAAATGATAGCTCAGATATTTCCTAATGGTAAGAACAATAGTGGGGAAAAAAAGCTGCCTGGGGAAATTGAGGAAACTCCTTCACTGGAGATTGTCAGGAAGTGACTGGACAGATATCTGTCTGGGGTGCTTTGGAATCACAAATCCTGCATCTGGGCATGGAGTTGGGCTAGATGACCCTTGAGAGCATTTCCAGCTCTATGATTCTGTGATTCCATTTATTCTTGCTCATAGTACATGTAGCACAATGGGCCTGTAGTAAAAAATGAAAGGTAATAGATTTAAAACATAAGAGGAAATACCTTTTTTAATAAAATACATAAATCAACTTGTGTAAATCTGCTACATTATTAAAAGCTAGGAGCTCAATAGGATTTTAAAAGGATGATTTATATGAATAATAAACAACAACTACACAACAGACAAAAAATCCTTTTAGAAGGAATATAAACCTACATGTCTAAGGGCACAAGTTAAACATTAGCTAGTGAATGGTAGGAAGAGACCTCTCCTCTGGTCAGATTTCTCCATACAATAGGCTTCTTTGCTCTAAAGCAGTGGTTCTCAACCTTTTTCATACTGGGACCCATTTGCCAAGATCAATAGCTTGTCTTGACCCACACAACCTCCGCCAGCCTTGCGGGTGTCCAACCCATAGTCCCCTGCCCCCCTGGACCATGCTGGGGCCTGTCACTCCCAACCCACAGCCCCCTGCTCGCCACCCCCCAGTCCTGCCGAAGGGGACCCCCATCTGCCTCTGTCCTGCTCCAGCCGCAGTATAGTGGCTGCAGCAGCTCCAGCTCATGCAGGTGGTAGTGGAGCATGTCTGGACTAGCACAGGCTGGAGGGAGGAGGAGAGGAGACCTGTGGCACACCCACCTTGGGCTGGGGCTCCTGTGCCACACCAGGCAGCCTGGTCATGGCCCCTCCCATCCCCCCGAGCAGTGTCTCCCAGCTGCTCAGCCTCCACAAGCAGAGGCCCTGGTGTCGCCATCCCAACTACACAGCTGCCCCCTGCCAGCCCCTTCCCTTGCTGAAGGCGCAAGTGCCTTTCCCGTGCCCTGCTGCAGCCTGGGTGCCCGGCCACTTTCCCCCAGTGCCAGCAGGCACCTGTCCCCCCTGCCATTCCCATCCCCTCCACACACACTCATACACACCACCCCTCCCTCGACAGTCCCCAAGCCCTGGTCCTCCAACCCCCTCTCTACATACATTTACCTGCATCTGGCTGCTGAGGCTGCTCCCATGACCCTGCCTGGCTGCATGCTGGCCATGCCCCAAGCAGCCCCTCGAAGGCTGAAAAGCTGTCAGCCTGCAAGGGGAAATGCGCTTTTGCACATTTTTCTGGCACTTGCTTGTGACCCTTTGAAATATTCTTGTTATCCACTTTTGGGTTACGACTCATAGATTGAGAAATGCTGCTCTAATGCATCTCAGAGACACAATACTGCAGCAGCTTGACTATTGCTTCTATCTGGTGTAACAAATCCTTTATCCCAGTGATGTCCAACTCATCTGGCTCCTCAAGCCAGATAAGTAACATGGGGCTGGTCCACAGGCTGGATCCAGTGCATGAAGCCATATCATCTAGTCTGTGGGGGTGGAATTTGGCAGCAGCACCATTTATAGCTGTGGCTTGCAGAGCCATAGCAGCCGCTATTCCTCCTGCTATCAAATTTCTAGCCCCCTGGGCCAGAAGACGCAGTTTTTCACTCCAGTTCCTGCCTGCAGGGCTCCCAAAAAAGGTCCTACAATTTGTCCCAGGACCCATGGGCTAGGGACAGAAGTTCCACATAAACCAGTTTAAGTGATCAGAAACTGGTTTAAACCTGTAACAGAACAGGTGTTCAGTGCACATAAAGCAGATCCAAAATGGCTGAAAAGGGTTTGAGATAAACCTGGTTGAATGTAGTATCTGACTTAACTGATTTGGCTCAAACTGGTTTATGCAACTTCTGTCCCAGATCCCTTCTTGGTTTAAATTAAACCAGAGTCCCCCAGCATCCTGGTACGCTCTCTGGGTTGGGTTCTCTACTCCAGGGGAGCAGGGTGGTCCCTGCCCCTCTGCTCCCCAGCCAGAGCAGGGAGATGCAGGGGCAGATGCCAGAAGGGGGCAGGAAGAGGTTTATTTCCTCTTCCTCCTCCCCCATAGTCCCACTGGAGTGGACCGGCATGTCTCCACTGGCTGCTCCAGCAGCAGGGGTGTGGACAGCCCTGGCAGTAGCCTGGAGTGAACTGGCCAGAGGTTTAATTCCCCCTTCCCTGTCTCACCAGCATGGACCCAAGCTGGGGTCCACCTGATGCTCCCCCCTCACTGCTACAGCAGCAGGGCGAAGGGCATAGACAGATGCTGACCAGCATGGCTACCTGAGGCAGAGGGGGCAGGGAAGGGGGTTATTCTCCCCTCTACCTCCACTGCCCCTGGGGGACCGCAACTGGGGTCTGCCTACCCTGACCACTGCCACTGCTCACTCCCCGTGCAGGGCAAGCAGTGGGATAAGCCCCCTCCTGCCCCCACCACCAGATGACGGAGAGTGGGGAGAAATAACCCCCCTCCCTACCCTGTCACCTAAGAGGTCTTGCCAGCCAACCTGTGTCCAGGCCCCTGATCACGCTGCTGGAGCAACCAAGGGACAGGGCCCTGATGGAGCAGCACCCCCTGTCCTGCTGTTCAGGGAGTGCGAGGTTCTTTCCGGCAGAAGGGCCACAAGTAGGGGTCAGAGATGCTGTGGACTGCAGGGCAGGTGGTAGCATTGGGGCTCAGAAGGGGCCATAGCCCCCCCAAACACCCCTAGTGCTGCCACTGCTGCTTGTGCGTGGCAGCTTTCCTCGTCCTGCCGCCCCCAGTGTGGCCTCCCACCAGGAAGAGGCTTGTACTCTGGGACACCGTGACAGGGGCTGCAGCCCCCATCAGGGTCACTCCCCCCTCACTGTTCCAAGGTGGAGGCAGGGCCAGAGGCCAGCCAGCAGGGCCCCTTGGGTGGGGGACAGGGAGGGGGGTTATTCCCCTCTCTGGCCCTGGGGACCACAGCAGGTTCTTCCTGCCCTGACTGCTGCCACCACTGCCTGTTCCCTGCAGGGAGCGAGTGGCAAGATAAGCTCCCTCCTGCCCCCTCTGCCAGATGCTGGAGGGAAGAGGGAAATAACCCCCATCTCTGCGCCCTCACCTAAGGGGGCTATGCCGACCGGTCTCTGGCCACACCCCCGTTCCTGGAGCAGCGAGGTGGGACTGACCATGATGGGTTCTGCAGCCCCTGTCATGGTGTCCCGGAGTGTGAGCATCTTTCCAGCAGGCAGGCGGGCACTGCAGGCAGGCGGGCTATGCTGTGGGGTGGTCAGAACTTCTGCAGACTGCACAAGGCGAGCAGCAGCAGCAGTGCTAGGATGGTTTGGGAGGCTATGACCCCCTCTGAGCCCCAGAGCCACGGCTCACCACAGTCCATGACAGTTCTGTCTCTGCCCCCCACTCACAGCCTGCCCCACCTGGAAGAGGCTTGCACTTCCCAGAAGCCAGGACAGGGTGCTGCCCCATCAAGGCCCTTCCCCCTTGCTGCTCCAGCAGCCAGGTTGGGGGCTGGCCAGATGCCAGCCAGCAGGGCCCCTTGGGTGAGCAAGCAGGGAGGTGGGGTGTTATTCAGCCCTCTCTCTGGTGTCTGGCAGAGAGGGCAGGAGGGGGCTTATCTTGCCATTCACTCCCTGCAGGGAGCGATCAGTGACAACAGTCAGTGTGGGCAGACCCTGCTGGGGTCCCCTGGGGGCAGCAGGAGTAGAAGGGGGAATACTGTCCCTCCTTGCCCCCTCTGCTTCAGTGGGCCTTGCCAGCCAGCATTTGGCCTTGCCCCCAGCCCCACTGCTGCAGCGGTAAGGGGGGAAGAGTCAGGTAGAATTAAACCCCCTCCCTGGCCAGTTTACTTTAGGATACTGCTGGGGCTGTCCATGTTCCCCGCCAACACAGCTTGGCTGCAGGCATATGCCTGCCTGTTGTGAATGTCTGTTCACTTGCAAATTGGTTCCATCTAGGCAGGTTAGACTAACCTGCAAAGATTAGATCAATTCAGGCTCTGGCTTTTTGAATGTCTGTTCCTAGCCATGGAGCTGCATGACATGGCTTCATGGGCTGGTTCACAGGCCATATCTTGATTATCACCACTTTATATCAATGTTGTCTAATTTTGGCCTAGTGACAGGAAGTGGTTTTCTTATAAGATGCCATTTAAGATGTTTTGCTATTTTTATCAAGGCATGATCATAATATATCTAAAATCTTAAAAAGGGTTGATGGCAGCATTAGATAAATGAATGTGCAATGCATAGGCCATCATTAGTAAGCACAGTGACATAAAGAGTGTTTTACAAAATTATCCTGTGTATTCCATAGAAGATTCTTTCCTATTGGATAGGGTTCATTGTGATTGTATATATCAGTTTTAGGTAGCACTTCCTCAACTGTCCCCAAATATTCCTTTAGTGAACTGTTAATATGCTCATGCATATGGTTTATAGTACTTTATTCCAATCAAGGTACTGAAATATACAGAGGAAGCTTATGAAATTCAAGGGTTTTTTGTGGTGTCTTTCATTGTTGGGAGAGATCTTGGACAAGCTTTTGGGCACAAAGTGCCCTTCTTTAGGTCTCTCAAGCTTGTCCAAGAGCTCTCCCAACTCTATAGTTAGCCCAGTAAAAGATATCACAAGAAAATCCTTGCCCCTTCTACATTTCCTGGACCATCACAGCTACAATAGTACTCCAACCCTACTACAAGCGAAACTTGAAATATTACTTCTCTCTTGGAACAAGATATTTGAGTATGAGTACTGCTATACTAGTTCTGCCAAAGAAAAATTAATCAACATTGTCTGTTTGCTCTTTCAAAGAAGATAATATGAAGCCATTTTCCCTTTAAATATTTAGTTATCATGATGGTTATCTGTGGTTATAATTCATTAAAGATGGATGGTTTTTAAGCCACAAATGCATGGAATTTGGACTGCTGCCTCTTCATTTTGATACCTTGGTCAACCTCCACTGAAAATACATCTGAAACTGAATAGCTTTATTAACAGTTTCTAACCAAAACTAATGAGAGCGTTTAAATTTCACTGGCCAAGGAAATTAAGTAATAATAATAAAATGGACCACCAGCCATTTTATATCCAGACCAAACACAAACAGGATTAAGATATATTAGGAAATTATTTTAGTAATTTTTTTGTTATGAGATAATTCACCATCAGTATGTCAATGCTCTTGTTATAATACAAAATTAACAGGAACTCTCACCCTGTTCTTTTGGATCATACTGGCATATTGGCAGCCCTTGTCAAAATTCCAGTTATTTTTTTCAGGTTATTAAATATTTTTTATGTTGTCTTTAATCTTCTGTTTTTCCAAACAAAAAACCATAAATCAAGACTTTCCATTGTATTGGTTGTAAAAAAAAAAATTGTTTTTAATTTAATTTTCTATAAAAAGATTTAAAAAAACAATAACTGACTATTTTACCAGAATTACCAGATATATTTTTTATTTGAACCAGAACCAAACTATTTTAACTAAATACATTTACTGGGAGGTGACAAACCAAAGATATTTTTTATCAACCTTCTCTTGGTTTTTGTTAAATGTATAGGTTTGTTGTTGTTGTTGTTGTGAGTCGCAATGAAATGAATCTCTGAAGACAGAAAATCTGAAGCTCGAAAATTTTCCTTCAGCATCAGTTTTTTCAGGCCAGCTTTGTTTCTAAAAAAAAGCCTAACCTTGTACATACAACAGTTATGCTATAACCAAAATAAACTAGCAGAAAGCATTTTGTTCTGCTCCTTTGGGTATAATCTTTTGGTTACCCTCCAAGATGAAATGCATAAATACACAAATGTACTTGTCTTTAATTACTTTATAGCTCAGAGCAGAATACCAGAAAAAATAGTTGAACTTCTGATATAAAGGTTTTAAAATGATGGACAAAGTAGCCCTTGATATATATGTCACAACCCTCAAATCAATGCTAGAGGACAAATGGAAATAATTGTCAATAACGTTAGGAATGTCATTCCAGGATAGCTACACTGAAGACATCTTTACTTTGCACAATGTTACAGTAGTATTGATTTTTTTGAGTGTGTGGGAAATGAAATGAGTTAAACTACCAGTGTACCACACATGCCTACGCTAAATTGAGCTGTTTTTTAAGGTAACAGATTTAAACGAAGCAAGTTGATAAAGCTTGCGTTGACATTTGCATAGGTGAAATTTACAGAATCCACATTTATACACAATTGCTGTAGCTCATGGCAATTGAGTCTAGTCCCGTACTATCATAGACACCATCCCTTTCATAAACTTATAGTACTGTATCTTAAAATTAGTAACTACTCTTGTAGAAGGAACCTCTTTTCTTCAAAGGTTGTGAATCTTCTAATTTCCAACCTAATTTTATTCTTGACAGATCCATGCCCTTTAGTTTTTGTGCCAACAGTGCCTGTTACCTTAAATAACTCTTCTTTCTCTCCTTACCCCATGTTTACTTTGTAGACACCAATCATATCCTCTTTCATCCCTCATCTTGTTACACTATACAAACCAATCTGTCTTCAAGCCATGTCTATTCTGTCCCTGCTGAGCCTTGGACTGCCACTGAGAAATGCACCCTGCTCTCTTACTTTTGTTTTGCATATGCTCAGGACCCCAGTAAACCTTCTACACTGCCAGATTGGGTGTGTACGAAGGGGTAATTAATTGGTGGTTGGGGCTTGTTTCTTCACATCAGTTCCAAGCTTGGCAGGGAGGCAGTAAAAACATTGCCTCAGTCTCCTCCCATGTAGACATTAGAGCTGGAAGGGACCTCAGAAGATCGTCGAGTCCAGCCCCCTTCCCCAGGGGCAGTAAGTCAGCTGGGGTCACAGGATCCCAGTGAGATAAATGTCCAAATGACTCTTAAAGGAATCCAGAGTAGGTGCCTGCACCAACTCTGGCGGCAGTCTGTTCCAGGTCTTGGGGGCTCGGACTGTAAAGAAGTTTTTCCTTATGTCCAGCCTGAAACGGTCTTGGAGAAGTTTATGACTTCTCCAAGGAGAAGTTATGGAGAGGGTCCAGAGGAGGGCCACCCGCATGATCCGGGGACAACAGGGCAGACCCTACAGTGAGAGACTGCGGGACTTGAACCTATTCAGCCTCCACAAGAGAAGGCTGAGGGGGGACCTGGTGACCGTCTATAAACTCACTAGGGGGAACCAGAAGGGTTTGGGGGAGACGCTGTTTCCCCTAGCCCCTGCTGGCATAACAAGGAATAATGGGCACAAGTTGATGGAGAGGAGGTACAGATTGGACATCCGAAAAAACTACTTCACAGTCAGGGCAGCTAGGAGCTGGAACCAACTTCCAAGGGAAGTGGTGCTGGCCCCTACCCTGGGGATCTTTAAGAAGAGGCTGGATACTTACCTGGCTGGACTCATTTGAGTCCCGTTTTTGTTTTTAGGGTGAGTGGTTTTGTTTGTGTTTTTGGGTTGTTCTCCCGCCCTGGCGGGGGGTCGGGCTAGAAGATCTATTAGGTCCCTTCCGACCCTGAAACTATGAAACTATGAAACTATGACCATTTGAGCTTGTCATCCCATGGGCGCCCTGGTGAACAGGCATTCCCCCAGATCCTGATGTACACCCCTTCTATAATTATAGGCAGCCACCAGGTCACTCCTGAGCCTGTGCTGAGTCCCATAGCTCTCAGCCTCTCATCAAAAGGCCTGTTTTCCTGCACTGTGATCATGCGCATGGCTCTCTTCTGGACTCTCTCAAGCTTCTCCACATCCTTTTTAAATTGTGGAGCCCAGAATTGGATGCAGTACTCCAGCTGCAGCCTCACCAAGGCCGAGTACAGCAGGAGAAAGACATCCTGGGATTTGCTAGAGAAGCATCTATGGATGCAAGCCAGAGTTTTGCTCACTTTGCCAGCTGTGATTTTTCCATGAGGAGATTGTGGGATACCAAATTGAAAGCTTTTTTAAAGTCGAGATATATAACATCAGTCTCTTCTCCCTTGTCTGGGTGATATGTCACCTGGCCATAGAAGGAGATGTGTTTGGTCAGGCAAGACCTACCCGCAACAAACCCATGCTGACTATCCCTCAAAAAGTTGCTTTCAGCCACTTTGTCAAGAATGGCTTCTTTGATGATTTTCTCTAAGATCTTCCCAGGGATGGAGTTCAGGCTGATGGGCCTGTAGTTCTCCAGATCTACTTTCCTCCCTTTCTTGAAGATAGGCACCATATTGGCCTTCTTTCAATGCTTGGGCACTTCACCTGAGCACCACAAGTTCTTGAAGATCCGTGCCAGTGGCTGAGCTATGATGCTTGCCAGATCCTTAAGTACCCTGTGGTGTAAGCTGTCTGGGCCAGCTGACTTGAAGGTGTCCAGCCTCTCAAGGTGTTCCTTCACATGGTCAACATTGATGAAAGGTAACAGCTCTCCCTCGCCCTGGCCGTCCCATACCATATTGAGCAGGGCGGTCCCTTGGGGTTGGTGAAAAACCAATGCAAAATGCCCATTAAGCAGGTTTGCTTTTTCCTGGGCATCGGTTGTCAGTTAACCCATATGGTTTTGCAGGAGTCCAATGTTACCCTTGCTTTTCCTCCGGCTTCCCACATATCTAGAAAAGAACTTTTTATTGTCCTTGATGCCTGTAGCCAGTTGGAGTTCAGTCACAGACTTGGCTTTCCTGGTTCATTCCCTACAGGTCCGGACCAGTGCAGAGTACTCCTCCTTTGGGGTGGATCCACCCTTCCATCCTTTATAGGCCTTTCTTTTTAGTTGCAGGAGGTCCACTAGTTCCCTGCAGAGCCAAGGGGGCTGCTGAGCCCTTTTGCTGCCTTTCCTCCAAGATGGGATATTGTGCTTTCAGGATCACTCCCTTGAGGAGCAACTACTCATCCTGAACTCCCCTCCCCTTTGGGTCATGGTCCCTTAGGGCCTCACCAACAAGTCTCCTGAGCTTGTCAAAGTCAATTTTCCTGAAGTCAAGGACTTCTGCTTTGCTGACTGACTTGCCAGCTTTATGGTGGATGGTGAAGGTGATCAGCTCATGTTCGCTGTCTCCCAGCTTCCCTTCGATCGTTAGGTCACTGATTAAGTCATCCCCCATCGCCAGTACCAGGTCAAGCAGCACTTTGCCTCTCATTGGTCCATAGACTTCTTGAGTCAGATAGAGCTGATCCACACACATGAGGAAGCTTTGCGACCGTTCGGATGTGGCCAAGTGCTCTTCCCACAAGATGTCAGGGTAGTTGAAATCTCCCATGACAACCATGCACCAGGATCATGTAGCCTCAGCTAGTTCCCTGGCGAATTCCTGGTCAAGCTCCTGGCTAGGGGGTCTGTAGTAGACCCCCACCATTGTGTCCCTTGTGCCTTGTTCACCACGGATTTTGACCCAGAGAGTCTCCAATCGTTCCCCCTGGGTGCCATTGTCAGCTTGCAGGGATGCATAGCTTTCCTTAACAGAGAGCTAACTGCCCCCCCACCCCTTTTGTCCACACGATCTCTCCAGTACAAGGTATAGCCATCTATACCTGTGGCCCAGTCATAGGTGGAATCCCACCAGGTCTCTGTTATCCCTAACAGATCATAATCCTTTTGGTTTAGCAGGAGGACCAGTTCCTCCTGTTTGTTCCCCAGGCTCCTGGCATTGATGTACAGGCACATAAGTGTCCCATTGGGGGCCCTTGCCTTCCCTATAGATCACTCTGGGGCTGGGGTAGGGGTGAGTTCCCTTGAGTAGCTTAGCCTGCTGGGTTTACAAACACTGCCTAGTGGGCTTGCAGTGGCAGTACTCCCCGCATTCCCCGGTGGGCTCAGTTTAAAGTTCGGTTGAGCAGGTCAGCAGGTCTGGCTGAGAAAAGCCTCCTCCCCAGTGGAGTGAGGTGGAAGCCGTCTCTTCCCAGCAGCTCACTGTCTCCCTCACCTCTCCGGGAGGTGAGGTCAGATGCCTGCGCAGATCTTCTTGCAGCCCCCACTATGGGGGCAGATCCCAGCCAAGCCCCCAAGGAGATACATGTCCCTGTAGCCCCCACCCCAGAGGCAGAGTCTAACCAACCTCCTCTGGGGGTAGAGAAGCCTGCAACCTCTACTGCAAGGGCAGGAGGGACTCTGGCAGGGAGCCAAAAGGGCCAGGGGTCTCCCCTGGCCAGCTCCCCCTCCCCGAGGGGTTCCCAAGCTCCCTCCCCAACTATATAATAGGTTCTGTTTCCTTTATCATTTCAGTAACTCTTCACTATACCTCTTCTAGCTTGAATTAATTTTTCTTGAGGATGGTGACTAGAATTTACACAGTATCCTAGAAGTGGAACACTAGTGCCTTACAAAATGGCATCATAAAAGAGATGTAGAAGGTAGAATCTCAAAAAATGTATATTACATGTTCCAAGTTAGAATTTTCAGTTAAGAGTGAAGCAGCCATTAAGATACAGGGTTGATTTTTTTCTCTCCTTCCACTTCTTTCAAGGTTATTCATCCTAATTTTATCTTTCTTTGGTCTCAATGGGCATGTCTACGAGTGCAGTTAATGAGAAACTAAACTCTGGAGTGTATTGTTCCTGTCTAATTCAGTGTCCTGTGGAGGGTCTGGCTGGGGCATGAGAGTACTTCAGTGTGTAGCTACCCAGCAGGCAGCCCCCACACTGAAGCATCCTCGTGCCCCACCCAGCCCCTCCAGGATATACAGATGCAGTGCTGCAGAATAAAAAGCTCTGCAGCAGGATAGTACTTGTATTTACAACTACTATCCTACTGCAGAGTTTATTAGTTTACTCCAGCCTAATTACCCTGCATGTGTAGACACCAAGTTGTTTAATGCAGAGCTCATTAATTTAATTAGTCTGCCTCTCAGATGGGACAGCACCCAGCCCACAAGCAGCCTGCCCAGGCAGCCCTGGTGGGCACCACTGCTGTGGAGAGAAGGACATGGGACACCCACACCTCAGGGGCCACTCAGCCCGCTGGCAGCTCATTCCCTGGCCATGGGAAGCATCCTCGTGCCCCAGCCAGCCCCTCCAGGATATACAGATGCAGTGCTGCAGAATAAAAAGCTCTGCAGCAGGATAGTACTTGTATTTACAACTACTATCCTACTGCAGAGTTTATTAGTTTACTCCAGCCTAATTACCCTGCATGTGTAGACACCAAGTTGTTTAATGCAGAGCTCATTAATTTAATTAGTCTGCCTCTCAGATGGGACAGCACCCAGCCCACAAGCAGCCTGCCCAGGCAGCCCTGGTGGGCACCACTGCTGTGGAGAGAAGGACATGGGACACCCACACCTCAGGGGCCACTCAGCCCGCTGGCAGCTCATTCCCTGGCCATGGGCAGGCTCCGTCCAGCTCCAAGAATGAAAAAAAAGGATCAAGCCCCTCACCGGGGGGCAGAAAATTTGAAACGGTACAAGCGCCCACGATGTAACAGATGAGATAAGCATGGACAACTGGGGAGAAAGGCCAGCTAGGGTAGAGCAGGAAATAAGGCAGAATCACACCTGTAACAAAGGGAAGATCTGAGCTGAATTATAGCATACAGCAGCATTTCTCAACCCATGGGTCACAAGAATATATGAAAGGGTCTCAAATAAACTTTAAAAATGGATCAACAAACTTTAAAAGGATTCTCCTTTTAAGGAGAAAAATGTGGGAAACCATGGCTTTTCCCTTGCAGGCTATCAGAGTTCCAGCCTGTAGGGGACTGCTTGGGGCCCCCATGCCCCACATGCCCTATCCTGCCTCACACACCCACCCCTTTCCCCACATACTGGGGGGCTGGGGCAGTGGATTGGAAGTAAAGGGCACTGGGTCAGGACTGACCATCAATGTTTATAAATGGGTCCTGGTACAAAAAAGCTTGAGACCTACTGCCATAGAGTACAGCACTAGTTTTGACATTATTTGAGCAAGGTTTTAGAAAATCATGGACAATGTTGCTTTTCAATGTAGCAGGCCAAATCTTGATCTCATTTATGCTGGTGAGAAGCATGTTTAAACTCAGTGGAGTTACTCTGAATATGTGTCAGCATAAATGAGATCATAATCTGGCCCATTATGTCCTGATACACCCTTTGGGTAAGTTTAGTATTAATATGTCCTAAACAAGAAAAAAGTGTTCTCCTTTGTTTCCTAGCATTCATTACTTGCATTGAACATTAAACTGTTCATTATCAGAATGAACGCTCACCATCTTTTATCAGCTCTGACTGCATATTTAAATTAATTTAAGATAATAAGCTTGATCCATTGGAATTAATTAAAAAAAATCCACTGACTTTGATGGCTGCAGGAGCTATCTCCACATATATCCTCAAAGGGACAAACTTTTTATCAAGCTAATCAATGATTTCC
>NW_005841955.1:1712278-1764424 GCF_000455745.1 Alligator sinensis
GCATCTTGTACAAATTAACACGAGGCTCTGTGAAGTTGTAATGTCCGGCGTGATTGAAAACTCTTGGGTATGATATCCTGAAATACAGTGCTAGTGGGAAACACTTTCTGCTAATAAAACAAGCCAAACAAACAAGGGAGATTGCACAATGGCACTATGGAACTAGTTGTTCAAAATTTAAGTTTCCTGTAGGAATGTTCCAGAAAGAGAATTTGTTTCTCTTCTTGATCAATACAATGTTCTGGCCTCTTAAAGCCACATTTTTCCTTTCAGCTACAAAGGAGGAAAGCCACTAACTCAGTGGAATTAAACCAGTATGAGTAGAGATTGAATCAGAATCCTTACTGTTTCTTTACTCCTTTTCCTCTTGGAATGTACTTAATTCTGCACTTTCAATTCAGAGTGGTGACAGAATATATCTTCCTCAAATGTTAGGCTGGTTTTCTATTGCTTTCTCATGCATGTGCCGTATTACAAAGAATCACAAACAATTCAGTTAGAAATAACATGAAAATGTTACATATTGTTATGATTACTACAAATAGGTGCTTATAGCTGTTTTTTCTGTAGTTGTGTAGGGTTATTCCTTAAATGGTGACTTAATCTGATATGACTACAAGGGTTCCGGTCAAGATTCTAGTGGATATTAGGGTTCTGGTCTTTGATCCCAGGACCGCTTTATGCATTTTATCTACTCACCCCTTAATGTAAAATGCCTAAACAATCTGGGGAAACTAGAACTATAGGTCTATCTCCTCAAAATGATATGGATCCCAACAAAATATGTAAGGCCTTCATTTCACCTCTCTAATATCTGAGTTTGTGAGGTGGTCGAAGGGAAGATACTGCATCATCAACAGATTCTTTTTTGATGGAGGGAATTGAATGCTGTAGATAATTACAACACAACAGAAATCTCTGACTAGTTATTAATGCACAGGAGGCCAAAGGAATACTAGATTTTGCCATTCAGCTTTTTATGCAGTACTGTAACTTTAATAGTGTCATCAGGGTTTTCCCAGTTCTTAAACATCCCAACCTCTTTTGTAGCTGAGAAGGCATGCTAATACAGTTTGATATTATTGAGGCACTTTTATGAATTTTCATAAATTCTCATTAAAAAAATTCTCTTTAAAATTTAGGAGATTGTGGTGTCAATGTCTACACAGTCAGATGGGTCGCCAATTGGCTGGAGGGCCACACCGAGTGTGGTGGTGGATGGGTCATTTTTGACCTGGAGGGATGTGGGCAGTGGGGTGCCCCAGGGCTCAGTCCTCAGGCCTGCACTGTTCAACATCTTCATCAGCGACTTGGATGAGGGGGTGAAAAGCACCTTGTTCAAATTCGTGGATGACACTAAGATGTGGGGAGAAGTGGCCACACTAGAAGTGAGGGACAGGCTGCAATTGGATCTGGACAAGTTACAGGGGTGGGCAGATGAGAATAAGATGGGATTCAATACTGACAAGTGCAGGGTACTGCACCTAGGGAGAAAGAACCAGCAGCATACCTACAGGCTGGGGAACTCCCCTCTCATCAGCACAGAGGCAGAAAAAGGTCTTGGAGTCATTATAGACTCCAAGATGAACACGGGCCGCCAATGTGAGGACGCAGTCAGGAAGGCTAATTGCACCTTGTCATTCATCCACAGATGCATCACGAGCAGGTCCAAGGAGGTGATCCTCACCCTCAATGCAACACTGGTCAGACCGCAGTTGCAGTACTGCGTCCAGTTCTGGGCACCGCACTTCAGGAGGGATGTGGACAACATGGAGAGGGTCCAGAGGAGGGCCACTCACATGATCTGGGGTCAGCAGGGGCAGGCCCTACAAGTAGAGGCTATGAGACCTGAACCTGTTCAGCCTCCACAAGAAAAGGCTAAGCGGGGATCTGGTGGCCGTCTATAAATTGGCCAAAGGAGACCAGCAGGCAATGGGACAGTCCCTGTTCCCCCGAGCACCACTGGGAGTAGCAAGGAATAACAGCTATAAGTTGACTGAGAGTAGATTCAGGCTAGATATCAGGAGGCACTACTTCACAGTCAGGGTGGCTAGGATCTGGAACCAACTACCAAGGGAAGTGGTGCTGGCTCTTACCTTGGAGGTCTTCAAAAGGAGGCTGGATAATCACCTTGCCAGGGTCGTTTGACCCCAGCATTCTTTCTTGCCCATAGCAGGGGGTTGGACTTGATGATCTGCTCAGGTCCCTTCAGACCCTATCAACTATGAAACTATGAATTTAATTTTTTTTTTTAGGGAGTAAGAATTTCCCCAGCAACTTCTGAGAGCAGCAGAGCAATGGTACAAAGGAAGGGCCTACCAACCTGTGCTCTCTTCCCCCTCATGCAGGATCTAGATCAGTGATTCTCAACCAGGGTCCCATGGCATGACTGTAGAGAACACACTGAAAATGTACACTCTAAAAGCTCAGAAACTGAAGACAGACAAAAAGAGCCCTTATCTTATTTTGTAAAATCTCATTTGGTTAAAGCCAAACTCATGGACATGGATGAGGTTTTGGTGCCTGACACATTTTTGAAAGCTTGGGTTTGGCAACACTAATTATGGCAGCAGAAGAGCTGTGTAAATGGGGAGAAAGTAGTTGCAGTGTAGCTGAGAACTACAAGCATAATCTTCTTGGAACTGAAAATTGTACATTGTGCAATTTTTAATGGCTTCTCTACTTTTATCCTGTAGAAACCTGCAATACATCATATAATCCTCTTTAAATTGTCATTTATAATGCTAATTTCCATTAACTTGGCATTGGTAAAATAATTGTTTTTCTTTTTTTCTGTTTAAATTGGATACAGTAACTAGTTTGCTAAACATTATAACACAAAGCTTTATTTTTCTCTAATGCAGACTTCAAGTAGATACAAATTGCTAATGTGTTGTTTCTAGTTAACAGAGTTCTTCAACCAAATTTAAAAACCACAGACTCTTTGTTCTGTCATGTGTTATAAATCCCCCAAATTATCACATTATTTGAACAAATGTTTTATTGAGATCCTCACCTTTTGCCTTTTAGAAATTTTTCTTCAGGGCTTGGAAAAACTTCAGAATAGTATGTCACAGCATGTTCCAGTTTGTCGTCTTGTTTATTAGAGACTAGTGTCATATCAGTAAAACTCAGGGGAAGATAGAGGTCAATGAGTACAGTAAAGGTTATATTTATTCTGTTGACGAACAGATGTGAGGAAAGAAGAGGCTGTACATATACCATATTATAATCTCAGTGAGTTAGTTGTTAGGGTGCCACCTGCCCTTTCTTCATTTTCTTATCTGCTTAGGATGTGAGCAGTTTCTAGTGTTTTTATTTATATTTAGTTTTATGGTTTTTGTTGGCTTAGAAACGGTATTTAAAGGCCTGTTTTGGGGGGAATTGGCTTATAGGTATAGATATATGCAATATAAGGGGTCAAGGTGGGCAGCAGGGGTTAAATGGATTTCCAAAGAGCTTGGGAGACACGCACACAACTTCTCATGGCCCTGAAAACAGATGGGCTGTCTAGCACAACAAGGCCAATGGATGGACACAGCCTGAGCATTGAGGGGGGGCATGCCATAACACAAGATCCCAGCCTTCAAGGCAGACAGGTCGTCTAACACAACAAGGACACGTAGCCTGGGAACTGAGGAAGTATGTACCATACTTTCCCATAACATGAGATAAGTGACACCAGCTAGCAGGCCCCAGAGCACCGAGAGGTCAGGGGCTGAGTCCTGGTTTTGGGGGAACAGACCAAATTAGGAGAAGGCCCGGAAGGCTACGTGGATGTGTGACCACAGAAAGAGAGCCAACCAGAGATAGCCATGGATGAAGAGTCATCAGGAGTCATCAAGGGGGAAGGAGAATACAAAAGCAGTCTTGAGATTAACAAAGGGCCCCATCTGTCCCTCCTTCTCTTCCTCCCTGCTCCTCCCCATCTTGGTCCCTGAGAGGGGTCCCTATCTCCATCCCCCCGGATAGGTCCCCGAAGCCACCATGAACCGAGGGCATACCAGCAACCCGCCTCATGCACCCCACTGGAGGGGCGCTGTGGGCCTTGGCATCCCACCTCCAGACTGTTGACACCTAAGAGAGAGAGCCTCAGGGTGAAGCCTGCATCCTGACCAGATATACTTTGTTTCTGATGACAGCCCTCGGATTAGTAGATATAAAATTGATTGATTGTTTGAATTGTTGCTTTTTTGTTATCACTCTGTAAACTCACCTATTATCAACTGGCAGGTGTTGTGGTTGGTCTGAGGGTTGTGCTCGCCTCATTTACAAAGACATTAATTACGTATAATGAGGTCTGGGATTTTCATAGTATTTTAATTGTTGTATAGAGAAGGATGATACAAAAAGATCAGACCTCTTATTTCCTCTCCAGAAATGTGTACCTGAACACCTCGAACAATGAATTACCTGGCTTAGTAAGATGAACTGAGGGAAATAATTGAGATTGCTTTATATACTGCATGAATGGCTGGGTTCCTTGATCTTGCAGAGGGGTGTTGGTTGTAGCCATGTTAGTTTATTTATCCCAAGAACCTTGCCTGCCCTGAGTTTGCAGAGACTTTCTAAGGTTTTAAAATATTTTTATGTTTTAGACTCCCATTACCCATTCAGTAATAGTTGTCTTTGAAACTCACAGTTGCCGTAATCAATCACAGGTATAAGGATACTCAAGTATCTGATATTTCAGTTGTGCTAGGGCTTAGTAGTTTCTGTCAGCTGTAAGGCCAATTTGATAATCGGCCCACAGAACCACACCGATTTGTCCTACTACTTTTTAAATCCATCATTTGAGGAAGTTTTTTCTTGACTCCCCTCCTTCCTCCTGTCCCCTCCCCTACCCCCACAAGAGTAACTGTCATTAGTATCAATAAGCAGCACAGCTGGGATAGATACATTTTTGCAAATTTGACAGCAGCCCTATGGGTCTGAATATTGTCGCCACACTCCTGGTACTGTATGTAAACCTTTCCTCTGATTACAGTGACAAAAACACTAAAAGTGTGTCATAACGAAATACAGTCACTCAACACATTTCCAGCTGTATAGATACTGCCTAAAAATGCCTGTTTAATAACAGGTCATTTTAGCAGTCCTAGAATAATTGCCAGGTTACTGCTTTGTTTATTTAAATTCACTGTTTGGCTCATGCCTAGTGATGTTGTACAGATACATTAAAAAGATATAACTGAATTTTGACTTTTAAAATTAGCTTTGATTTAAACAAGTAACAAAACTTAACATTGATTTAACGAGTATTATTGAGGTTTGGATGGCTTTAAACACTCATCTATGCTGTTTGCACTGTATAAATGTGTAAAACTGTTGTGTGGATGTATGAAAACCAGGAAGTGAAACTGAGTAGAAAGAATAATAAAATTGAGTAGTTTAGTTTTCCAGTCATAAAAATGCCTAAAAGTGTATTAGACCTGACACTGTCTTCCAGATTTAATAATATGAAGTATTATTAATAAAATTAGGTAAGGAATTATTTCTTAAACACACTTTTTTATCCTGACTTCCCTAAATTTGTGTGGAAGAAGCATTCTTAAATGTGTGTGCACAACAGTTAGGCCCGATGGGTTATCCTGAATTTAATTTTTCTAGAGATTCTTGAAGACCAGTTAATTGCTCTGAACTATGAAGAACTGTAGTTAAGCTCTCAGCTGAGCAGGTCTGAAAAATCTCTGTTGCTTTTGTGAGAACAAGCAGAAACAGAGATAAATAAAAGCTCTGGGGTTAGGAAGTGAACATTATCAGGGAACTTCTTGTTTAAAAGTTTCAACTAAAGGGAATTACTGTAAAGAATTATAGTTTTTTGTGAGTGGGAGGGGTGAGCAATAGGAACATACATTTTTGTGAAATGCTGTTATGTAAAATAATGAAGAGAATTTTTAGAAAAGTGATGTTTCAGTTAAGGGAGAAGGTGAGATCACCAGGCCTTGACTCCTAAATGAAGTAGAACTGGGCTTCCATCACAAGAAATCCTCATGGGATAATTGTTCACTCCAGTTCACTCAGTTATTGTATGAGCAAGAAACTAATGAGGTATGCTGATGTCATTTTTAGCAGCTGATATATGTAAATAAGATTAGATTTTTATTAATAAAAAATTTTCCATCCACTCACATTGCTTTTTCTCTCTTATGTAGTAGTCTTCTTAGTAAGGAGTGCTGTATTTTTTCCAGCTTTCTTTGACCTTCTTGGCCCTACTTCTTTTTTTTTTTTTTAATATGATCTCTTCATCAGTCATAGTTAGGAAAAAAGAGTGGGCTTTCAAATACCTTAAAATGTCTTATTTATTTATATCAGCTACTATTTAGGGGTGATGTATACGGGAAGAATATCTTCTGCTTTAATCTTGAACGGGAAAGCCAGCTTCAAGCTTTAGCTAGATAGAGTCAGATTTACTGTCTGGGTTTCAGATTTCTGCTAATAAAACCTACACAGCTAACCCTCAGTGATAGAAAATCTTCCAGGAGTGGGGGACACCGTGGCTTAAAGTGCCCATAGCTACTGCTATGCAAAGAAGTGGAGCTGGGCAGCACAGCTTCCAGGGTGGGTTAGGGTCTGTTTGGTTCTCTGGTGTAAATGAGAAGCCACCGTCCCTGACAGGGCACTCAAGGCAGGGCAATAACTTGTTCACTGCTTAACCAATTAATCTCCATTGCAAATACAGGGGTTGCAAATACTTGTGGGCATATATGCCTATAGTGACTTATCAGTCACCTACTATTCCTTCTAGGGCAGCCAAAAATATTTTAAAGTAAACCAATACTACTGGGAAAAGGCTTTCTTAAGCTGCTAGGCTCCTGGCCCCATCTCTGCCCTTCTCTAACCTGCTGTCCCTCTTAGGTGCTGGGTCCCCTTGCCCTGTCAGGCTTCCACTTGTACCAGGCTTCAGCTCCACCCTCAGACTGTCTCTAGGCTTTAGCCTGTGCCTTGGGCCTGAGCCTATGGTGTTCTGAACCAAAGACCCCTAGCAAGGCTCAAAATGCTGGTGTATCCCTGGCACTCTGCTATGGGTTAACCCATAATGTGCCTCTCTGGGACCCTGCCATAGCCTCTTCACACTCCCTTTTCAGCTACACCCAAACCACTGGTTGAAACTGTAACCACAGTGTAAGCCCTTTGGCTAACACAAACTAAACCCACTCTGGGTCCACATGTAAATAATGGCTCCCTGCCTGCATAACAGGGCTTCCCCTTGCCCCAGGCAATATTCCCCTCTAGGGCATCAGCACTCTGCTTGTCTTCCTCAAGATAGCTCCAGTGCTAGCTAGAAGCTTTCTCATATGCAGGTGAACAATGCTCTTGCTTCTGCAACCTCCCAGGCCAGTCTGGCTGTGTAAGTCCAGGCCCTAAGTTTATATACATGCAAAGCCCTGACCTCTTCCAGTTAGGTGACCCAGCAGCCATCACAGGTTCATTCTGACCCTAAGTCCTTGCCTTCCTGTCCTTGTGGCTGCTTAGCAACCCTTAGTCCCTTGTGCCTGTTACTACTGGCTTTTGGCTACAACTCAGGTAGCATGTAACGAGCTCCTTAGCTGCCAGCTTTTCCTGAGCCAGCTCACACTGCTGCAGTTTCTTCTCAAGTAACAGGAGTCTTCTGGCTCCCTGTTACAATTAGGCATAGGAGTCTATAAACTTTGGCCAATGTCTTTTAAATAAGGCTTTATTACTAAGCGCTTCTCTTTTATAAATATCACTTGACAGTAGTAAAAAATAATTTTAAAACATCATTTCTATTGTTTGCTAGTTCAATTGCCCTTGGATAATAAGATCAGATCTCCAAAAAGTGTTGTATGGAGAACTAACCACCTAAGCACTGGACTTTTCAGAACTCCTTCATATGTTGGGGTTTGAGCCCTTTTTGACCATAAACATCAAAAAGGGGGATTCTGGGTACTAATCATGTAGAAATCTGGTCTGTAAAGCACAACAGTCACTTTCACTTTCTGGCTTTCATGAACTAACACAATGCTTATGCATTTGTATTTTCACAGTGCAATGAGTTTTGTCTAAAGTGTAATGAAAATGTTTCTATTCGTATGTATTTTTTAACAGCTCCTAACCTTTTGAAAGGCTTTTAAATATTTTCCACACCTTTGATTTACATTAATTGTGTTAGAACACCTGAGTATTTTTTTTACTATGCCATAATGAAAAGAAGAGAATTTGCCTGCTTGTTCCACTAAAAACAAAGTACCAAAAATGAACAATGCCTAGCTGACTGACCTGAGATGAGTTAAGTTTATCCCCTTTTAATCCCTGTTGAAATAGGATTTCAAGAGGCTACAGCTATTAAAGGAAGATTCGGAAAATGCATGTTTTCAGTTACATTAACATGAGGTATTGTATATGGGATTATTTATTTGAATTTCCTCCACATATACGCAACATCCGAGGTAGCTGTGTTATGTTTTCAATTTAGTTTTGTTCCCCCTCTAAGAACTTACAAGACAGAAGAAGCTTTGATTAAATTAGAACAGACTGGATATTCAAAAATTGATCAAAACCAGATCAGTTTGCGAATTCATAAATAATTATGTCCTTTTTCAGTGAAGAGATTATTTGGGGATGTTGAAACCAAGACATTAGAAGAGACATGAGAATGTGGTTTTTGTATCTGAAAGCCATTAAAGACTGTGAAGTCATCTCCAGCACTCAGATGGGTTCTCTGTGCACTATTTTGTTTCTCCTTGTCAGTATGAAGTACTTCTCATATTTAAACTAGTGAAAACATAATATATAGTGTAGGCTGGCTTATTACTTCTTTAATTTTCCCCCACACCTAGTAAGATTGTGTAGGACAGGTTGTCAGTAGCTCAGTAAGGTGAGAAAATGTGATTGAGCAGACAAAAAGAATCCTTTCCTGTTTCATTTCTCCTCTGTTCACATGGTACCAAAAGCTCAAGCCCAACATTTCTCTTCCCAAAAGGAGCAAGGAGATGAAGAGCTGAACTGTTGTCTCACCACCTACCAATGAGAGTGGGTAGAGGTGAACTGGCAGTAGGAGGGAATGTCTAAGGAGTGTGATAGCAACATTGTTTACTGAGCATTCATAGAATTGTGTGTGTATTTCAGCTTTAGTAATGCTCAGATCTCCTACAGGGTTTCCTCTGTGAAAGATTTGAAACTTCCTACCTACTTTGGCCAACTGCTGAATTTGACTTACTGGTCATACTTCAAAGCTGAGCTTCTCACAGGGATGATGCTTTTGGGACAATATTTCCATATGATGGGCATCTTTTTGGTAGTTCCCCCTCTAGCTAGTTGCTGCTGTATATGGTAGATACTGCTATTATATTTATCTTGATTTGCTTTTATTTGTGAGGGGGTTCTAGAGCCTGTTTTTCTCTCCTTTAGTCATAAACTAATTAAAATAACAAATAAAACCAAACAAGACATAACCATCATTGTTTAACTTTACATAGTTTCAGTAAAAAGCCCATATGACTGAAAATACTTTTTAGTAAAATAACCAAAGTTTCTGATCTAACCTAAAACTAAATGTTTTGGGTTTTGCACTTTTCAACTAGTTTGAAAGTGTAGTTCAATTTCGAAACAATTTTTTTTCAAAATGAAAAACTGAAATGATTAATTTTAAAATTCTGAAAGTTTCCCCCTTTTATTTTGGTTGAAACTACCTGTAAATCTGAGATTATTCAAATATTTTTAGTTGTACTGAAACTGAATTTTCAGCTGCCCTTTTTTCACATACAAAATTTTGTCATCTGCAAATGAAAGTATAAAATAACAGCCTCTAATAAAGTTTCATTATTTGCTCTGTCTTCTTGTCATTGTTAGCATCCATAGCTATTCATAGGCAAAAAATCTGAATGTTGCTCCTCAAGAGGTGAAGGATTAGCCTTCCATACCATATTGAGGGAGTGATATGTCACTTGGATGCTTTAATAGGTATGTATAGGGATGGCGACAAGAATTTAGAAGGGAGAGCCAAGAGCCTTGTGTGTTTATTTCAGGAGCTGCTGACTTCAGCAATTTCCTGACACCTTGGAAAGAGAAAATCTATTGTTGTGGGATTTATAATCTTTGAAAATTCTCAACAGACATATAGTAGGGTTCATAAGTTCACAGGATGATTTACCTTCTAGGACACAAATTTTATTCTATGTTGTCAACAATACAGAAATGACTAATGCATATCTAGTACCAACGATTATCCATTTCAGGAGTGAAGAAAGTCTTTGGTAGGCTAGCTAGTCTGCAATCCCTGTCTGGTAATTTTCCAAGCATGTTTCAGCTGCCAGATAGTAAAGCAAACATTTAGCAATTTTGGACTAAAATTAATGGGGACATTGCTTGCTCTAAAGTCTGTGGTTAAAGGTCATGATCTGTTCTTCCTTGGATTAACATTAAAGAAACATAGGGCTGGTTGATTCATTATCTTATCCTAACCTATGGAGCAAGGGTGTAGGCACTGCTGGTGTTACTATGAACAAAGCAACTACATAGTAAGTATGTACAGACATTCAGGAAAGTTGTGGGGAGGCTAGATTGAGTTAAAAATGACCACCTGATCTAAGGTAAGTCAGGATGGGGGCAGAGGGGATTAGTGGGGTCTGCATGGAGAACTGGGGGGTAATGGAGTCCATAGGGGTGTAGGTGGGGGCTGGGAGTTTTTGGCAGGATCAGGGGGGTATTGGAGCATGCAGGGTGGGGTCTTTGGGGGCTTTCTCCCCCCTGGGTACCAGAGGCTGTTTTTCACACCCCTTCATGAACCTCCCCACACCCCAACTTACCTTGATTGGCTTCCAGCACTGGGAGCAGCTTGTGGGATGGGGGGGAAGGAAGGGGGTTGGCAGATTCAGGGCAGGGAGCTAGCTACTTTGTGGAGGGTATGGATTGCCTGTCTGGGGGAGGAGCTGGGGCTAGTGGCTGGGCTTTCCCAGATATGGGTGCTGTGCTGGGAACTGTACAGAAATTCAGTTAAATCAGTCTTGCTGGATCCAATCTAAGTTAGACTACCTCAGAAATACAGTTAACTTAGGCCAGGTCAGCCATTTTTAGACTGATTTAAACTTCCTGAACTTCTGTAAAATTTGTACTTAGATCCCTAGTTAGGTCAGTCATCCTGTAAGGTCTGCACCTTGGTGAAATCAATTAGATTGGTGGCCATTTTTAATACAATCTAACCTCCCCCTAATATCGCCAAACCTCTCTACCTAGCCAGTGTCTGGTCTCTATGAAACTCATGTCATGAATTCACCCCAAAACAAAGCTGCCTTTGGGTTTCACCATGTGGCGTGCATGGATCTTCTCCTGAATTATGTTTACTCCTGTGGTGTTTAGTTCCTCTTTGTAGCTAGCGTGAAGCTGGGTTCAATTTTGTCTTTTTTGTATCTGTATGTATTACTGTACTTGACATAAATATAATTTTGATATACATTTGTGACGGGCTAGCTGGCAGTGACCTAGCCCAGGGGTTTTGAAAGGGCAAAAGATGATTGGAGGACTTGGGATTCCCTTTCCTCACCAATCAGGCCCCAGAGAGTCACCCCTCATGTCCCCTGATTGGCCCCTTGGGTCACCTGGAGGGGGATAAAAGGGGCAGCACGGCTGACTCAAGGAAGGGACCAGCGAGGGAGCATGAGGAAGGAGCTTCAAAGAGCTGGGCCAGCGGGGTGGAAGCAGTTGCCCCAGAAGAGCCTGCAGGCAGCAGTTGGACCCTCAGCAGCGCGGCATGCGGCCGGCAGGAGAGGCTCTCCGCTGGGCTCCAGGATCCCCTACGAGAGGCTGTGGCCAGCAGGAGAGGCTTCCTGCTTCAGCAAGGATCTGAGCAGTGACCTGAGAGGTTCCCAGCTCAGCTTCCAGCTCCTCCAATCAGAGGCCAGGCAGCTTGATGTGAGGCCGGGGCTCCAGGAAGGTCAAGGCCCCTAGCAGCTTGGAGCAGTACCAGCACTGGTGGCTGTGTGGTAGTGTTTCTGCCTACCACATGGGAGATCTAAATTCAAGTCCCAGCTTTGGTGACTTGGGGAGAGTGAGCTAACAAGGAGAAATTCCTCTTGCAGTGGAAAGGGGCCATTGTGTTTTCTCCCCTTCCAGGTACCTAGGCCCTTATTTCTTTGTCCTTTGACATTTTGTATTTTGTGCCTTTTTATATTTCCCCAACCAGTATTGTTTGCTCTGCTGTTTGTGTTTTATATTTTGTTAACCCTGTCTTTTGTCAATGATTGTAAGTGTCTAACCTTTGTTGAATCCTGCCCCCTTGGGGCACTGTAGTGTCCACTAGACCCCCTGATTATGCCTGTTATGTTCCTAGTATTGTTCCCTCATTAAAAGGTATATGGTTAAGTCCCCAGTGGTGGTCTGGCTCTGCTCTATAGGGGGAGGAGAGTCCCTACACCTCCCACAGCGCTTGTGCACCTGCTTTGATCCCTTCAATTGGAGGGGGGTACCTTTTGGAGTACCGCCCGGGTTACACATTTATATTATAGCCTAGACAAGACTGTCTACGAAAGGTGTTTTGTAAATTCACTTTGAGGATTATGACTGAGAGATTAGAGAAAGAGTGGTTATCTTGTGAGAAGTGTGCACCCACAGGTAATTGGCTGTTTTTATCTTTGATAGATTTTTAGTGTGTTCATTCTGGTACACAATTGTTGTTTGGTTTCTCCTAAATATTTTCCATCAGGGCATTTAGTGCACTGGGTGAGAGATATAACATTTCTGGAGGTGCTGGTGTAAGGTCCAGGAATGGTGATGGTTGTGTTGTGAGGTGTAACTGGCATAGTATAAGCCCCCTAGACTAGAAGGGGGACATATGTTAAGGTAGCTGTACCTTCCTTGAGAGCATGGCTTGTCTTCCCAGGTACAGGGGGCTGTGCTACCTCCACCAAGGAAGGCTGAGAAAAGCAAGTGGACAAGAACTTGCAAGAGGCCCTGGCAGAAAGGCCGGAGGCAGAATCTGCTCTTTATCCTGTTGCAACTGGTTAGGGATTGATCCTGGATTTAAGGTGCGGGGCAAGAATTTGGACTCTGGCACAACTCAACTAGTCCTTAGTGGTCAAGTAGCAGACAGCAGAGAGGGGCTTCAGGCAGCAAGGCACCCCAAGTTGTAGAAGCACACCAGGAGTGTCAGAGGTATACCCAGGTTGCATCTGGGGCATGACAAATCTTGCAAGTCAGAAGCTAGATACTCAAGCTGTGCAACAGGGGAAGGAACTGTCCTAATACAGCTGTGCTCCTGCTTTTGGATCTAGCTCTATACTGCCTCAGCCCTGTGTGCCTGATCTAGCATGCAGCTTGTCAGGCTCCCCACAGGTCTAGAAATTTGGCAGTAGGGGAGTGGCAATCAGTGCTGCCACTGCTCTCCTGCTGCCAAATTTTGGGACTGGGTTTTGGACTGGGGGAATGGAGAGGGAAAATGGCTCAGATGACACAGCTCCATGGACCACATCTGGCCCATGTGGTGGGGGTTGAGCACCCTTGTCATAATATATACTGTACAGCTCACTGCATTATGAAAATTAAAATAATTGCCTGCTATACTCTGTAACCTGGGAGGTGGAGCTACCCACCAGCTGCACCCAATTATGAATCCCTGAGTTCTCTGACTTGGAGCCCTCCTTCTTAGTGTGGAGAGTCTCCCTACAGAAGGATCCCTGGAGCCTCAAAACCTTTGATTAGACAATACTCAGTACTTAACTGTATACAATTTTACAATTATTTACATAGGGAGAAAAGGGGAGGGAGAAAAGACCATAAAATCAATACATACCCTAAAGAACAGATACTAATAACTACTGTATACTAATAACTGTTCCCTGCCTCGCTTTTTTCCCCCGGGATATTTTTTGATACCTGGATCTCCAGGTATCAAATTTTGACCTCACGCTGCAAATATGCAGCACAGGGAACATTTTTTGTTCCCAGTGTGCCTCTTGCAGCACCTCAAACTGGTTTGGGACACTGCAAGAGGCACGTGAACGCTTGTCTGGATGCACCCATACAGGGTATCTTGCTTTATATTATTTCAAATGGAGGGAATGAGGCTGTTTCATTGTTTGCTTTCTCAGATGTGCAGATGATCAGTGGCCCCAAAGAAGGAGAAGAAAAAAAGGAAGCTAGGGAGGTCTCGCCTTTAATGTCTGGAAACTTAGGAAACTCCAGAACTTGAAAGGCTAACCATCAGTTCCATTCTTCATTGTGTTAGTCACTTATGGTTACATTGTCTTCTTGTTATGTAGTTTAACTCCAAATTAACAACTGAGTGTTTATGAAACAAAAACCAAGGATGATTGAGATTTGTGTTCTGTAGCATCCCAATGTGTTGTTCAGCAGTCACCCCAAGCCAAGATGGCTGACAAAAGTCTGTTTCAGCTTGTGTCTAAGTTCTCAGCTAATCAACATTGTTTAAAATGTATCCCTGCACAGCACAGCAACCAGTTCCCCCTAGAGTTGCCTGTACTGCTTCCATACCCAGTCCTGGGGAGGAGAGGACAGAACACACCTACATGAGTTGGCTGATGAGCTCTAGACCCTAAAATTCACCAGTGAGGGTGCTCTGGGCTTGTCCCCAGTGACCACTATCAGGTTCAGCAAAGACCAAGGGCTTGAGAGCAGACAGTTGGGACAAACCTGGAGCAGTCTAACAGATGACATTCTAAACCAGGGGTAGGCAATGTTTTTTGGCCGGAGTGCTGAAAACCCCCACAATGCCTACCTTGGAAGGTGCCAGAGTGCCGGCATGCCAGAAAAACAAAATGAGGGCAGGGGGTACATGGCAGGATGCCCTGCTTGTACCCCTTGCCCCCCATCCAAAGCCCCTACCCCCCAGCCCTGCTGCCCCTTGCCCCCCACCCAAAGCCCTTGCCCCTGTGCCTGGGCTCTGTGGCTGTCAGCATCTACCCAGAACCTGGGTCAGCTGCAAATATCTGCTGGCTCTCCACCCCAGCCCTGGCCCCAGCTGCCTCCCAGCCCCAGACCTGGCCCCGGGCTCTGGGGAGGCACCACATAACGGCAATGCTCCCCGCTGTACTGCCTTCATTGCTTCTGCAGCAGGGCACAGCGGGGGGAGCAGAAAGCTGCCTGCTCCAAGCTCCCTGCTGCCCTGCCATACTTCCCCTGCAGGTGGGGGCAGCAGCGAGGGGCACAACCCTGTGCTGCTGCCCACGCTGCTCCTGTGCACACTGGGGAAGTGTGGCAGGGCAGCGGGGAGCTCGGAGTAGGCAGCTTTCTGCACCCCCTGCTGTGTCCTGCCACGCCGGGCAGAGAGGCAGCAGATGTTTGCAGCTGGCCCAGGTTCTAGGTAGCTGCTGATAGCCATGGAGCCCGGGCCGCTTGCAGCAGGGCTTCCATGGGAGCAGCCTGGGCTCTGTGCTTATCAGCAGCTACCTAGGGCTGGGGCCAGTTGCAGCCAGGAGGCTACACACAGGTGCTGCCCTCCCGACCCTGGGCCCAGCTGTCTCCTGGCCCTGGGCTCAGGGAAGGTAGCAGGTGCTGGTACTGCACCCACTGGGGCCGGGGCCGGGGCCGGGGCCAGGGAGGCAGCAGCTGCTTGTAGCCTCCCAGCTGCAGCTGGCCCCAGCTCTGGGTAACTGCTGATACCCAAGGAGCCTGAGCCACTCCCAGCAGGGCTTACAGCATCCCAGCTGCCTGCTGGGACTAGCCCAGGCTTCCAGCTGGCAGCAACTACCCAGAGCTGGGGCCGACTGCAGCCGGGAAGTTGCAAACAGCTTCTCCGGGCTCCGGAGCCCTGGCATCAGCTCTGTACTGGTGCGTGCACGAGCGCCTCAGAGCGGGCAGTGAGGGAGGGGCCTGAGGCAGCACAACCTTAGTCTCTCCCCCGCTCCCAGCACAGAGCTGGTGACTGCGCTCTGGAGCCTGGCACAGCTGTTTGTAGCCAGCCTGGGCTCTGGGCAGCTGCAGCAAGTAGCGGACAGGCTGCAAACAGCTGCACCAGGTTCCACAGCTCTGGCATCAGCTCCATGCTGGCAGTGACTGCGCACGCACCTTGGGGCAGAAAACAGGGCAGCGCAGCCCGCCCCAAGGTGCATTCACAGTTGCTGCCAGCATGGAGCTGATGCCGGAGCTGCAGCTGCCCAGAGCCCAGGCTGGCTACAAACAGCTGTGCTGCGGTCCAGAGCCCAGTCACCAGCTCTGTGCGGGAGTGGGGGAGAGACCAAGGTTGCACTGCCTCACGCCCTTCCCCAACTGTCCGTTCTGAGGTGCACATGCACGCGCTGGTACAGAGCTGATGCCTGGGCTCCAGAGCCTGGAGCAGTTTTTTGCACCCCCCCAGCTGCAGCCAGCCCTGGCTCTCTGTAGCTGCTGCCAATCATGGAGCCCAGGCTGCTTGCAGCAAGGCTTGCAGCCTCCCAGCTGCCATGGCGTGCTGAGCAAAATGGCCTTGCGTGCCATGCTCAGCATGCGTGCCGGGGGTTGCCGACCCCTGTTATAAACAGATAAATTCCTGGTTTGGGAGTGTGCTAACAGATTCTGGTGAGTGGCACATTCTCAGTCTGCCATGGTACAGACAAGCCTAATGGCTCCTGTGAGAGCTTCTTAAAGACAGTTCCACATACCAGATGTTAAAATTTAAGGGAAAGAAATTTAGAGAAATGTGTCCTGTGTTAGTCTTTTCTAATAAGCAATTTTAAGTCGTGCATGCAGTGCGCTATCAGCCTTTGTTGGAAACATAACATTTACATATCATGTCTTAATCAGTTAGATCTATAAAATGAACAACAGACTACAAATCTGTAGCCAAAGGCAATGACCGTGTTATGATTTCAAATCAACAAAATCTTTTTTGCTCTAACATCATAACTTTTTTATTTTAGAAGAGAAACCGCTATGTAGCCTATGTCAGCATGCCTAATTAGCATGAGGGACTACGTGCTAGTTCAGAGAAATCTTTTGCATTATCCAATTCCAATAATACTGCTAATGTAATAACATATTCCTGGCTGACCTGTTATTCCAGGAACTGCAGTGAGAACAAAGCAGACAGAAGAAAAAGGTTGGAACAACATGCAGTCTATGCTCTCCTAATATTCTACTCAGCAGATCCCTTAAAGATTTTCTATTGATTTCAATTATAGTCGTGAAACCTTCAGGCTAGGGACAGACATTACACCTAAACCGGTATAAGTGATTGGAAACCAGTCTAAACCTGTAATAGACCAGAAGTTCAGTGCGGGTCAATTGGAAACCACATAGACTGGTTTCAAAATGGCCAAAACCAGTTTAAGATAGATCTGGATGGATGTAGTATCAGACTGAACTGATTTAGGTTAAACTGGTTTACTGAACTTCTGTCCCAGTTCTACTCCCTTTGCAAGTTATGTGTGAGTCCCTCCATACCCCAGGATGCGTTGCAGCCCTCCCTTGCGGGTCAGGCAGCTAGGCTCTGCCTCAGCTTGTCTGCTCCAGCCAAGCCTGGCTGTCACAGAGCTGAAGCAGCAGCCTCAGCTCTGCTGGTGGCAGCATGGGGCTGGGTGAGGGGGGAAGGGATCTACTCCAGCCCCAGCTCCCTCCAGCCTGGTCTGCACAGCAGGTGGGGAGAAGCCTCCGAGGTGGGGATTTTCTCTCCCAAAGTGCAGCTCCAAAAGCCCAGCCCTGCCCCCTTGCCAGCCACCTGCCTATTAGCTTTGGGGGAGCAGGTGTGAGGGAGAATGGACTCTAGCTCCAGTCCAGTCCAGTCCAGCTCCAGTCCCACAACTGCGGTCTATACCTCTGAAAGTCCCAGAAGCAGAGGCTTTTTCTCCTGCAGCACAGCTTCACGGGGGCTGTGAATGCCCCAGCCCCACCCCCACTCCACCTGTCAGCCCCCACCTGTCAGCCTCGGGAGCTTTCCTCCTAGGGTTACCATATTTCCAGGTCCAAAAAAGAGGACATCTGTCACAGAGGGGGAGAGGGGGGAAGGCCATGGGCTGAGGGGAATATGATGCAGGGGGGAGTGACATGCCTTTGCCCTGCCCCTGCCCATTCTGTTGCCCCTCACTGACAAGCCACACCCCCAGCCCTGCTGCTGCCCCTCACTCTGGACCCGCTGACCCCAGCCCTGCCAGTGCCTCTCACTCCCAGACAGCAGTACCTTGCCCCCACCACCTTTGCTGGTGCCCCTCACTCCCAACCCGCAGCTCCCTGGCACTGCCAGTGCCCTGCACACCCAACCTGCTGTCACCCGCCCCATCCCCCGTGCCCTTCACTCCTGACCCCCAGCCCCTTCCCCCCAGCCCTGCCCATGCCCCTCACTCCCAATCTACAGCCCCCAGCCCTGGTGGTGCCCCCCACTCCTGACCCACAGAACCCTGGCACTGCCAGTGCCCTGCACACCCAACCCACAGTCACCACTCCCATCCCCCATGCCCCCCACTCTTGATTTTCAGCCCTGTGCCCCCCCCAGCCCTGCCAGTGCCCCTCACTCCTGACCCACAGCCCCTGCCCCCGCAGCCCTGCCGGTGCCCCTCACTCCTGATCCGCAGCCCCCTACCCCCCTGCAACCGCCTGCCCACTCCAGCTCTGCCAGTGCCTCTCACTCCCAACCTGCAGCCCCCCTGCCCTGCTGGTTCCCCTCACTCCCAACCCTCAGCCCCCTGTCCCCCCAGCGCTACTGGTGTCCTGCGCTCTGGACCTGCAGTCTCTGCCACTGCCCCCACCAGCCCTGCTGATGCTGCTCATTCCTGACCTGCAGACCCCTGCTTCTCCAGCCCTGCTACCTGAGCACACCCGCTTTCTCTCTCTCTCTGTCACTTTCTCTCTCTCTCTCTTTCTGTGTTTACCTGGCTTGTCGGAGCCCATGCAGGGACCACGGGACCCTGACAGCCCATCACTTTGCTTGCTGCTCCCAGCTTGGAGCAGCCAGCCCTGGAGAGCAGAAAACCTGGACGTTTGCTGTTGAAGCACAGGGGTCCAAAAAAGAGGACACGTCCAGGAAAACCTGTACATATGGTAATCCTATTCCCTACCCCTGACTATGCAAACCCTGGCAGGGGGCCTGGAATGGGGCTCCATTTCCCCCTGCTTTACGCTCCCCTGAAGCTGACAGGCAATGGGCTGGTGAGGGGAGACGCCTTTGGCATTTTCAGCCCCTCAGAGCTGGGAGGTATGCACAAGCACCACCTTGGCTAGTGCAGGCATCAGCCTGCTTTGGCCAACTGTTGAGTTGAACATGTATCCTGTTTATTAATGGTCCAGTCTAGGCAGCTTAGAGAAAGCTGTGTAGATTGAATTGATTCTGCCTTGGGGTTTTTGACTGTCTGTACTTAGCCTGTATGTATTACTACCTTAGGAAAACTGAATGTTCTGTGCCCAGAGCAACAATGCAGCTTCTAGTAAAAATAACCAAATGTATTACTACTCATAGAACACCTTGGTGTTTAACAGACAAATAAAATAAAGAAGGTCCTGAAGCATTTATAGCCTAAAAGCCAACACTGTAAACTCAGTCAGGTAGTCAATTAAAATTGGCTGCAATGGAACTAGCTGCATGCAGATTACTTATTTGAGTGGTAGTTGGCAAAATGGGGTCTTAATTTAAGATACAGCATGGTAGAGAACCGAACTAACAGTGGAGTGAAGTATTCCAATCTACACACAAAATGTAAATCTTTTGTACTGGAGTTGTATCCTCAGGGAACACATTTCCACCATTGCAGATCCGGCAGTACTTTATGATACAGAGATATATGATGATGTTTATTGCTAGAGCTGGGGCTTCTTGGGAGTTTATACACATGCTCCGGGAGTGTTCAGGGAAGGGGCTGGCACTTTAATTAGAGTGGTTCTGAGAGCTGCTCTAATTAAAGTCCCCAGAACGTCACATATATCAGCATTCCCACACTGAAAAATGGCAGTGGGGTGCTCAAACTAATGCTCATTGAACGAATTTTAGTTAAAGAGCTCCTGCTGCCATTTTTCGGTTCAGAGACACTGATACACAAGATGCTGGAGTCTGCTGGAGCAGGGTAATTACTACGCTCCAGTAGACTTGATTAACTGAGCAGTTACAGCAGTCTCCCTGCACATGTATAGGCACCCCTTGGGACCCTAAAAATCAATTTGTGGAGCAGGGAAGGTGGAGTCATAGCGAAACAACAAGATTGGCAAGGTGATGAGCTCTTGTGTAGCTATACATTTGGTATAACCTTACATCATGCAACCATTCCAAAACTCCTCTTGGTTAGACAAGATCTTTATATCTGGAATGGGCTTCCAAGAGAGGTGGTGCTATCACCGAGCTTGGAGGTCTTCAAGAGGAGGCTAGATAGTCACCTGGCTGGGGTCATCTAACCTTGGTCCTCTTTCGTGCCAGGGGCAGGGGGTCGGACATGATGATCCATTGTGGTCCCTTCTGACTTTACATTCTATGAATCTATGAATCTATGAATATCACCTTGTTATCAGAAATACAAAAGAATGGTAGTAGAAGTCCAAAATAATAGTACTTAGCATTCAGTTCCAACACAAAAATGTTTCAGGCCAGATTCACTGGTATGTTCTGGCTTCTTTTTGCTGTTTTAATTTAAAAAAAATAAACCTTCACCAACTGAGTCAGGCATTTACAGCTATGATACATTACTAGAGCACTGCTGAGCAGCTGGATCATGCCATGGATTTTGGCTATTGGTTGTAGAGTACTTTACAAAAAAGTGCACTGAAACGTCAATCCCTTCCATTGTCATTCAATCCTGTATTCACCTGTGTCTCTGATACCAGCATTCAGTACCCTGGCACTCAGTAGAGATATAGGAAAAAGCACTGAAATAAGTAATTTAAGAACAAGGCAGGGTAGTTGTTAACATTAAAGTTATGCAATCTAAATTACACCTTAAGAAACTTTGTTCCAGTTAGTGTTTGCAAGCTTAACTGAATGTTTGCCATACCCACTTTAATGTAAATTGAATTCACATTAATGTTAAAGTACTATAGAAATGCCAACAAAGAGAGCTTAAATTTAGTAGTAGTTTCCTTTTGCACCAACAGTCAAATTCCATTGAGGTTCTTAGTATGAAAATCCATGATTATTGATTAATTAGGCCTTGTCCCACATTCATATACTGTGAAATCAAATTTGACAGATATCTTCAATGGATCAGTACTTAGTAATTGGCTGCAGATTTTTTATTTTTGCTTTGTCTAAATGGACACTAGATGTTCATCTGCCTGGGAGTCTATGTTAAGTTGCCTAAACACTCCAACTTGTGAAAAAACCTAAAGTTTCACTGGTCTGTGCAATGAAGTGGTTATTTCATATTATGGTATGCCACAGCTGAGGTAGATCATGTGTCCCAACGGTGTTATTTAACTGGCCATGAATTGTTTTTAAATATTCTGTGGAGCTTCAGTTTTAAGGCTTGAATCATCTTTCTACCTAGAGATCAGTAATGCAATATATTATTAAGCAGAATACTGTGTAATGCAGTATCCACTTGAAAATGTATGCATGAAATATTTGAGATTTTTATTTATAAAACATGCAAGATACTCTAGAACCATGAAACCATTTGCTTTAAACCATGAAAAATACGTCTGGTTTAGGTGCTTGTGTGGCTGGAGGCCAGGGACCAGAGGGACCCAGAAGGAAATACTTAGAAAATGGAGGTAAATTAAATCCTATCCTGAAGAGGAAGCATGGTTGGAGAGTTTAAGAGCCATTAAAACTAAACAAAGTGAATAGCCCTATCTGAGAGGAAACATAGTACAATGTTTATATTTCATTATAGACCCGAGACACAAAAGATTTCCTGAGCTTCTCAGGTATTGTTCCTGCTTATAATGGAGATCTGTTTTTAGAAAACATAGCTCACATGTGATTAATTTAAACTATTTGATGAAAAATACACTGTATAGGCATTCAGGAAGTTAGTAGCCATTGTATACCTATATCACATACTGTTTAGGTGGAAGTAAGCCTGCAGTGCAAGCAGTCTTATTATAATACTCTCTTGTTTAAAAACAATGGGCTTGATTTTCTTCTCATTTGTGTGCTTAACACTACTGGATTGACAGATTTTGATGAAAAAAGGATCAGGCCCATTGTGTGTGAAGCTATCAAAAATGAAGCCAAACAAAACATAAGGTTCATAGCACGAACTAAAGCCAGGTAAAATAGAAGCTCTTCTAGGCTCTGTATAATACTGCCCAAATTGATCCATCAGTATACTACAGGACTTGCTGTTGCTAGTTTTCTGCTGTTCCTGGGATTCTTATCAGCAGAGACAGAAATTATACCAGCTAGTGGTGTTTTTAGTGTGGAAAGTACTAGTGTGACCAGGAAAAAAGATCAAAATAAATTCAGGGACAAATATGAGTCTATGAAAAATCAAAGGGCCTGATTCTACCCTTACTAAAATATGCCTTTCAGAAATAGCTCCACTGAAATCTATAATGTTATACCATTTTATGCCAACATAGGTTAGCACAAACTCAAGTACTAAAAACATCTGAGACAATCTAGAGTAATATGTTGTAACATGTTTCTTCCTCCTGATCCCTCAAGCTGAATGTTATACTTGCCCTAAGATTCTATACACTAGCTCCCATTTATCATTGAAATTTCACCTGAATACTACAAAATTTAAAGAAGTCTAAAGTGGTTTAACTTAAATGTTTTATACATTGATAGTTTTAAGTAAGTCTAAGGAAGTTCTAGATGGGAGTGTCTTCATGAGATGCTTAACTGTGAGTAGTCTAGTTTACTGTGAAGTAAGCATGTGCATCTACATGTGTACATGCTTACTACGCAGTAAACCTTGCTAATAGTGAGTAAAGTTGCTTCCTGCAAATGCAAGTAGCAAATTTACTTTCAATTAGTAATGGTGCAGTAGACATGTAGCTCGTATAGACAACTGACCAGGATCAAATCTGCTCCTGGTCAACTGTCTGCTGTCGGGGGAAGGATTGTTCCCTGCCCCCAGGAGCTGCCTGTTGCCAGGGTAGGCCCCAGCACTGAAGCCTGGGTGGGGACTATGCCCCGCTTCCCCATCAGCAGGGAGCTCCAAGCCCCTTGCTCTGAGATCGAGGTTGGGGAGTGGGGACTGGGAGATCCTTATCACCATCCTTATCTCCTAGCACCAGCTTTGTGGTCACAGAGCAGGCACTGGGAGATAAGGGTCCCCCAGCGCTGGCCCTGTGGTCATGGAGCTGGAGCTGGGACATAAAGATTTTCCTGTGCTGCCCTGTGATCATGGAGTTGGTGCTGGGAGATAAGGATCACCATAAACATAAAGGTCTCCCAGCCCCAGCCCTCCAACCACAGAGCTCAGGCTGGGAGATAACGGTCTCCTGGTTCCAGCCCTGTGGTACAGATCAGGTGCTGGGAACTCCCTGCTGGTGGCTGGGGCCCAGGAGCCTGGTCCCCGCCAAGCTCCATGAGCACAGAGCTGATGAGGAACAGCCCTATACCCAAATCAAGTAATAGAGGCATGGGGCTTGGAAAGACCTGCAGGAATGGGATAGCTCCCAATTCCCTGCCATGATCTGCCAGTGGGGCAGCTAGCAGCAAGCTAGCTGCTCCACTAGTCCACTGGGGCAGAGGGCTGGGACTTGTCCATCTCTTGCAGCTTTCCAAGTCCCCTGCCCCTGATCAGTGAGCCAGGGCCAGGAGCTCCCTGCTGCCAGGGCAGGGGTGACATTGTCCCTGCCCTGGCACCAGGCAGCCACCAGGGGCAGGGTGTAATATCCCAGACCTGGCCAGGAGAAAGCTGTCTCCTGGCCAGGTGCCCCCTGTCAGCCCCTGGGCTAGCACCCAGGGGGAGACTAGATCTCCCCCCAGTGGTGGCAGGGGCCCATTGTAGGGTCCCAGAAAGCAGGAGCAGTTTGCTGCCAATTTAGCTGCAAATCTGCTCCTCAGACACATGCCCAGGAACATTTACTCGTGAGTAGTTTACTTATGAGTAAACTGATCCTGGATCAAATGCATGTGTAGATGCGCCTGCTGAGGTTTAAGAAGAGTAAATTAATGTAAGGGAATTCAGATTGTACTACTTTACTCATTACTTCTGGATTTGGACCTGAAGCCAGTTTTCAAATTCATTACTACTACTTTCAGCTATACTGTCCAGTGTTCAAATAACAGTTAGGGTCTTGTGTTAAGCACTGTGTAAATACATATAAAGACATCATTCCTGTCCTTGGAGTTAATACCAGACTTACTGGTAGCAAGGGACATACAAAGCATGCAAGGATGAGTACAGGTCTAAATATATGTACCCTTGAGTATGCGTTTGCAAAGTTTGATGTTTTTTATAATAACTAATACAAGAACTAACAACTAATCTCTCATACCTTGCGAGACATTACCTCGCTGACATCCCATAGCCACTGAACAGAGCTGCACCTAGAGAAAAGGTTTCAGGGAAAGCTGCATGGGAGGCAACATGGCATGAGCAGAGGTATGAGGAGGGCAAGACTGAAAAGGTTGGCAGAGGAGGGCAAGGCAGGGTATATTTGCACATTTTAAATTAACTAAATCAAAGGTATACAGCATGAGGTTTCATGAGCCTGAGTTCACTTCTTCTGATGCTGTAAAAGGACATGCACACTTTGACTGGATGTTATTGGATGGAATAGAATGATTCAAATAGGGAGATTCTGGGATCCAAATGGTACACAAAAGAGATTATTTTAACAGTTGTCTTTTGCATGAATTAAAGAGGGCAATGCAGGTGTTAGGGATGATGGAGACGTGGGTTTTTCAAAAATCAAGATTAGAAATGATGAAAAAAATTTTCACAAGAGGGTTATTGTAATTGCCAAAGTTGAATCCAGTCCTTCACAAATGATAAACTAGGGAATTATCCTGGTTCATGACAATCCCTCTCTCAGAAAAGTCATGCTAAGGTATATGCTTATTTAATCATTAATTACATTATTGTCTCTCCGCTACTTCTCATGTTAAAGTAAAAACCTATTTCAAAACCTCATGCTCTCATTTTGTGAGCATTATGAGCAATCCAAATTCTGATTGATAAAATAGCATCAAGTTTTAAGTGCTACACATTGGGCGTGTCTCCAAGTCAATTAATGTGCAGTAACTACTGTGTATTTAGTTTAGTACTTAATGCTGTACTAACTAAATCCACAGTAACTAAACTTACTGCACAGTAGCACTGGTGCACATTTTTTAAGTGATACTTACTGCTCAGTAACCTAATACTACTGCACAGTAGCGTTTTAACACGGTTTTTGCCCAGCACACTACTGCACAGTGTTATTAGGCTACACACTACTACACAGTGTTATTAGGCTTCTGTGCATTATGCATCTCATGTAAACATGCCTATTGTGGCTTACATCAGTATTGGCAGCCTGACAAGTATGGTTACCATGCTTTAAGGCAGTATTGAGAGATCAATATTTTTGATTAGCTGGCTGCCAAAGACAACCTTGTTGAAATGCATGTTCCTTTTCAGCATTTTTTTACTGAGCATGATGTTAGTCTTGGTATTTACAAAGTATAGTAAGCTTTTGATTAAACTGCTGATGTAAACTGTTTTTTTTTCTTTTTGATAAGTTTACTTGATTAAAATTATTTTTTATATTTTTCTTTGTCCAGGTAGGGATGAGATCCCGAAACCAAGGTGGGGAAAGCTCATCCAGTGGGCATTATTCCAGTTCTAAGCCTGTCATTAGCAATGCAGAGAATGAAAGTTTTCAGGAAGATGCCAGGAAAAAGAACAAGTCCAATCGGAAGGAAGATGAAGTTATGGTATCAGCAACTGTCAAACGACACTCAAAATCACCTGGTTCCAGTGAACGGAAGAAGAAGAAATCAATAGAGCTTTCTAAGGAGGACTTGATCGAGCTCCTCAGTATAATGGAAGGAGAACTGCAGGTAAATCAGAAGTCCTCTTTCTCTTTTATATCTCTTATTTATCTCTTCTTTTTTGTACTGTTCCCTATAATTTTGGCTTTCAACACTGATACACAGATGTAAGGCAAAAGACTAGAAAGAAGGTGTAATAAAAAGAGGTAGAAGCTGAGTGAGGTAATGTAAAAGTAAATACATCTTCAGTCTGAGTGCCTCCAGAGGTGGTGCAAGCACCTCCTCTGGACTCTTTTAAGAAACATTTGGATGTTTGTCTAGCTGGGATCCTGTGACCCCAATTGAATTCCTGCCCCTGGGGCAGGGGGTTGGACTTGATGATCTTCCGAGGTCCCTTCCAGCCCTAATGTCTATGAAATCTTTGAGGCCCGATAACATACATGGATGCCAGAACTATCCTTGTGTCTAGAGCAATATCTGATGGTATGAGATGATTCAGATTGCCTCATAGTTTTTTATACTTCTCTCACTGGGTGTGCCTCTTTGCATGCCCTCCTATTGTTACATCCCATTAAACTTTCCCTTTGAATAGTGAATGACAGAGAGATTCTTCCAAATGGCCCTTTTAGCATGTCCCTCCAGCTCTGCAGGTCCCAGATATTTCTCATGTTTGGATCCCTTTAGAAATATGGGTTGTAGAACTCTCTGATGAATCTTAGCATTTGAAAAAAAAAGTTTTCATAGATTTCATAGACATTAGGACTGGAAGGGACCTCGGAAGATCATCGAGTCCAGCCCCCTGCCCAAAGGGCAGGAAGTCAGCTGGGGGCATAGGATCCCAGCAAGATAAGCATCCAGTTTGCTCTTGAAGGTGTTCAATGTAGGTGCTTGAACCACCTCCGGTGGCAGACTGTTCCAGACCTTGGGGGCTCGGACAGTAAAGAAATTCTTCCTTATGTCCAGCCTGAAACGGTCTTGTAGTAGTTTATGACCATTCGACCTAGTCGTCATCCCTAGGGGCGCTCTGGTGAACAAACGTTCCCCCAGATACTGGTGGTCACCCCTGATAAACTTATAGGTGGCCATCAGATCACCCCTGAGCCTGCGCTTTTCCAGGCTAAAGAGCCCCAGGGCTTTCAGCCTGTCATCGTAGGGTTTGCTTCCCTGACCTCTGATCATGCGCATGGCTCTTCTCTGGACTCTTTGTCTTTTTATACTATATTTGTCTTAATATGTATGAACCACAGAAACATTCCATGTTATTATACCAATCTTTTTGGCTATGTTAATACTATGCAATAGTGGGATGATACTATAACAAGGAGAGTGGGATTTCTTTGTAAAATTTCCTGGCAGGAATTAGACACAAAATTTGACCCAAATGCACAAAATCCCAAAATGTGCATTTTCAGCAATTTTACTTGATGTTAAAATGTATTTTATGTTTAAAAAATAAAAATTATCCAGCACACACAGGGTTTTTTCTCATTGCTAGCACAGGAAGCTAGGACCTCCTGCCACAGCCTGATCCCCAGCGTCCCATGTTGGGACCTATAGAATCATGTGTGTTACCGAGGTTAGCAGCACATGGGGTTTAGACAGGTTCTAGGTGGCCACACATTCAATTTAAGGCATGATGCAAACAAGTCATAAAGTTATTGCACATTATAGGTGGAATAACTGTGTGACTCCTTTACTTGATTATTACACCTTAAATTGACTTGCAAATGTAGCTGGGTTACTATTTAAGGCATGATTAACCTTTTAACTGAATTTTAAATGTAACGTGTTGTAGGTATACTAATGGAGGGCCATAAAGGGTAAACAGAGGAAGGAATGAAAAAAGGTTGATCTGTAAGGAGGGAGAACTAGCAGGGATAAAGGAAGAATGGCCAATGGCTTACTGTATTAGACATTACAAAGAAAATTTAAACATCCAGCAAAATTTTTTTCAGCCATATAAAGAAAAAGAGAAGTAGAAGAGTACAGTTGGGGTCACTTTAAAAGGGTGTTTTTACATGTGCTTTGAGTGTGAGGGGGGTACTTGAATTAGAGTGGCTACTTGAGCTGCTCTAATTAAAGTACCTGCAGCATCTCGTGTATCAGTGTCCCCGTGTTTTAAAATGGCAGTGGAAGTGCTTTAACTAAAAAATGAGCTTTTAATAAAAGCCCCTTTGCTGCCATTTTGATGCATGGGGACGCTAACTAAAAGCACCTTTGCTGCCATTTTGATGCATGGGGACGCTGATACACAAGACAATGAAGGCTGCTGGAGGCATGCTAATTAGTGTCCTCCAACAGACTTGATTATAATTGAGTCTGTTCTGAAGTGCTGTAATTACAGTGCATTGGAGCAGCCTCTCCCCACATCTCCAGGCACCCTTTATGTTGGAGACAGGGTGAAAATCAAAGACAGCCTAGGTACAACCCAAGTACTGAATAAATACTCCACCTCATTCTTCAGTAAGAATGAAAGTGTAATTGAGAACAGTGGTAGGGTTCCAAAAGAAATGAGGTCATCTCAGGTGCAAGCAAAACTTACGTTGTTTTGTCATAAAATCAGAGGTCTAGATAATCTCCTGTCCAAAATACCAAAAGAACTGGCACGTGAAATAGCAATTCCTTTAATACAGATCATCACTAAATCTGTCCATTGAGGGATAGTGCTCTATGACTAGAGAATAGCAAATATAGTGCCTATTTTTCAAATCAGTTTTGAAAAGTGGAAATTGAATGACCCTGGTAGTTACAAGCCAGTAAGTTTGACTTCAATATTATGCAAGGTTTTGGAACAGATATGGAAGGAAAGAGTAGTCAAGGAGTGAACACAATATGGTTGCATCCACGAAAGGTCATGTCAGACCAATCTAATACCCATTTATGACAAGAAAATTGACTTCCTAGATAAAGGCATTTCAGTGGACCTAATCTATATAGATTTCAGCCAAGTTTTTGACACCAAGCCTCATGGGGAATTATTAGGCAAGATGGAGAGGATGGAGGTCAATGCTATAATTGTGAGGTAGATAAGGAGTTAGATAGATGGTAGACCAGCAGGTTATGTTGAAAGGTAAGTTATCAGATTGGAGAGCAGGTACTCATGTTATTCTTGCGTGATCTGTCTTGTGATAGCTCCTGTTTAATATTTTTGTAAATTACTTTGCTGCAGGAACTAGATGTATGCTTGTAAAATTTGTGGATGATACTAGGCTGGGGTATATTGTCCATATGGAGGAGGACAAGATTATTATATAGGAAAATTTAGATAACTTCATGGAGTGAGCATTAGAAACAGCATGATGGGCAAAGTCAGATACCAAGGCTCTGGAATGGACTCCCAAGGGAGGTGGTGCTCTCTCCTACCTTGGGGGTCTTCAAGAGGAGGCTGGACAGATATTTGGCTGGGCTGTTATGACCCTGCACTCGTTCCTGTAGGGGGTCAGACATGATGATCTGTTTAGGTCCCTTCTGACCCTAAGCACTATGAAACTATGATATAACAATATGAACTTTAGATTCAAAATGGAGCTCATAGACTGGAGATAATGAAGAAAGAGACAACTGTACTGGTTCTCTTCCTAAGGTCCTCTGAGCATATAAAAAACAAATTTCTTCTCTACTACTGCAGTGACTGAGTATAATTGCTGCCTTTGTCTTCCTCATATTTTAGCTGTGGGATGCAGTAGGGTGTTTTGGGTTTTGTAATGTGCTTTGTGGCTGTAGTTTGAGAGGGCCTAGAGTGGATACATTTTAGGCCTTTGGATAATGAGATTCAGGGGACTGAACTTGATGGTCCACATGGCTTCTTCCAGTCCTACGTTCATCTGAAGAATGCTTGTGTGGAGATCTGTATCTGTCCCTGGATCTGTTGCACAATCCTGCATAACATTTTGAAATTCATGTGTGGTTGGTTTGATTCATATGACTCAAGCTTTTGACCTGAATAGGAACACCATCAGTTTTTAATCTTTGTTTCTTACTTTGCTGAAGAGGTAAAGAAAGAAGATAGTGGTCCACCCATGTTCCTATTATTCTCATATGGGAATTATTATCCCTATACAAGTGACCCTCACCATTCACAGGGGATATGTTCTCGTATCCCCCGCGAATGGCGAAACCTGTGAATAAGGCACTGAGTTCATGAATGCAGACTGCATTCATGAATGCAGTGCCCCTGGCAGCTGGGGGAGGAGGGGACATGGCTCCGATGGCAACGGCAGGAGCATGGTGGCAGGAGCCTGGCGGTAGAATGTGCAGAACTCCCAAGGAGGTCCTGTAAGTGTATAAAGTGTATTTAAAATGCGGGTTCGGCATTTGTGAATATTTGAAACCGCAAATGCCGAACCCACGAATAGCGTGGGTTTCCTGTATTCTCATATGGGAAATTAGAATCCTTCTCCTCAGGTAGTAGTATCCAAAGTTCCCCGCCAGGAATGTAGTCCCGTCATACTGACAAAGTTCCTTATTAATTTGAAAACAGACTGCCACAGAACTTAGGATCTACTATATCCTATTGTTCTTGTGAGAACTGTGAAGCTAAACTCATTCATATTTACAGACTGCTTCTTGACCCTCAAACAAAATGTATTACAGTATTAAAGTGGAAAACTATTATTGGTTGTTAATTCATAGGATTATTAATATATCTTCAGGAATCAATGTAAGTTATTTACCTGGTTCTGATAAGTGTGCTGAGTTGTAAGAGTAGACAAGCCAAAGAAGCATGTCTTGAGATAAGTGTCTGGCTTCGGGTCCATAAATAAAAATGAGCTAAGGAAGATTCAAGGCAGGGTGAATATTCTAGCATTAGTTCCTGGCTGTCACAGTTTGCCAATGCTCTGTATCATTTTATGTATTTTCCTGTTCAGAGGTGTAGTCATCGCTAGTGGGTTGACTAGTGTTTTTTGTTCATAGATCCAAATAGATACTGGGTCTAACATTGTATTCACATTTTCTAGATTGTTCACATTTAACTATTGCTTGGTTGGTCTCCAGAAGGCTCTAAGCTGCAGCATTCTTTGTTGCCATGAGTTATGGTTTTTTTTATAAAGAACTTGGCATTTGTGGACTAGTGAGATGTCATCTGGGTCTATCAGTGTCATTGTTGCTGTTGTCTTCCTTGGGTATTATTGATGTGTTATCAGTGTTGAATTCTCAGGAACTGCACTGCCGGCAAAGTCACAGCTAGGAGATCCCAACACTAATCTTGTCTCAAAGAACAACCACAGGCTTGGTTTGGTGGCAAAGATTCAGCCAGATTTATTGTCTGCAAGCACAGTCCTAACACATTTTGGCCTAACAAGTACATCAGACCAGTAAGGCATTTGTACTGGTGACAAGGTAATCAGCAGTCAACACAACACCATGTAGGCTTCCGCAGGCTGCTACAAAGTTTCTCTGCAGTCCAATTCACTTTTTATACAATGATCAAACCAAATTCAGTATTGCATTCCATCAGTATCTTGAATGTCTCAAATCATCCTGTACCATGGGCTGTTCCCATTCCAGCCTTATCATCCTGATACTGGATTATCCTACCTTGTATCATCATCTCTCCTTCCCATCCTTGGCATGTAAGCCTGCCAAATTTTGTTTATGTGAGGAGTTTATGCATTTGGTTAGGTTTGCTGGTAAAGCCTATTCTGGCCAATACTTTAGCAAACAAAGCCTTTGTATAAGCAGCACATATTGATCTATGCTCCAACAAGGCCAAATGAGACATGGTCATACACGTGCAAAACAGGGAAGGTTCAGATCCTGCCTGCATTTTATTTTATAGCTATTTAAATATAGGCAGAGCAAACATTCTATGAGCCAACATGACAAGATTTTGTTGAAAGAATAATTGACAGCTATGCTTGAGTTATCCAGTGTCTTTGAAAAATAAATATTGTAAAGCCTTTTAACATGTATTAGGCAATCATGAGAAAAAGAGGCTGTAGATTACCTGTCATCCAAATGACCATACTTTTAACAATGTAACACCTCCAGTACAATACCATATTGCTGTCAGTGTTTATCTGAGTCTTTTCAATGGGATTTGACCTCCCAGCTTATGACCCAGAGAAATGAAAGTACTAACAAGCTATAAGGACACGTCCTAACAGAATTGTTTGTTTATAAGTATCGAAGGGAGTGGGGGTGGGGGTGAGTACGTGTGTGTATGACCTGTAGTAGGTTGCCTGTGTTTTAGTTTCTAGGATCCAGCTAGATCTTTGACATTGTCTGTCTTCAAAATTCCTGGCTTGGCCATGTCTACTGACTGTGTTTAGAGAAGAACAGGTTTTCATATACTACTAAGAACACTGGAGCCTACGTCTCATTTTGTAAGAAACCAGCAGGAAAAATAAATTCATATACAAATCAGGTTTCATTAAAATCCTTCCCAAAATATAGGAAGGGTAGAGTGTCCCAGAATGAGAAATAAATGAACTTATGACAGGAACTAATTCAAAATTAGTTAATAAAGTAGCTATTCTTCCATAGTATCCTTTTGCTCACACAAAGTAAACAAAGATTACATTGTCTTTAACTGTTCACTTAATGCAGAACAGTTACACAGTAGGTGTGTCTACATGTGTGCATTTACTGTGCAATAACTGAAATTACCGCACAGTACAAGTGCACATCTACACATGCATGCCCATATTGTGCAGTAAATATGGCGACTTACACCAACTTGAGCATAAACTTGAGACCTGGATCATGTAGGGATCAAATTTATGCCCAATTAGTTACTGTGTAGTAATGCATGTGTAGACACCTTACTGCGCAATAACACTGTGTCTGTATTCTGAGTTGGGACGATTCCCAAGTCAGTCCACGTACAGTGTTAATGTACTTTAATGCCTGCACGTGCAGACGCCAGTCTATTCCCACTTACTGTGCTGTAAATTTAAGCCGGCATAAATGCGTGTGTAGACTCACCCAGTATGTGGAGGGCATTTCCCCACTAATAACATAATAAATTATCAGGTCTTTAAATAATTCAACTTTGATTTAAAACCATAAACTAATTTGCCAATAAAAGAATTAAAGCATAAAGGAATAATATTTATTTGCATGACCAATACAATATTTTGTACAGTGACACAGAAAAAAAGGTATGGATTACTAATACAGAGCAGCCTAGGCAGCTTGGATCTTTCCTGTTAAGGTGTAACTCTATCTGTGGTACACATGCTTCAGTCTGAGAATGTATATGTTTGTATTGGCAGGAAAATATTCCCTCTATACTTTCCAAGCAGCAGCTATTAATCTACAGCAATACCCACACTGAGTTTAAACATTTCCTGATTAGGGGCCTGAAAGGAAACAGGAAGCAACGTGTACAAATTTTTACCAGTTTCTCTTTATATTTCAATTTCTTAGAAAAACAATAATAAAAGCTCATTTGCAAACACACTATTCCACCAGGAATAGTTAGGGTATTTTCTAGGAAAATCATTTTAGGCTAGGTTTTGTGTCTGCTGCCAGACAGATGTAGATTTTAAGCTTTGGAGAAAGGTTCATATACTTCACACCAGTTAAAGTGGAAACAATTTTCCACCCAAACCCCTAGTTGTATTCTCTCTATTTCCCAGGTATAAAACTGGCACATATTAGATACAGCCAATCACTTGGAGGAGAAGGTGGTGATTAGGAACAGACAGCATGGATTCACTAAGGGCAAATCATGCTTGACCAACCTGTGGGGAAAGTGGTAGACATAACATACCTTGACTTTAGGAAGGATTTTGATACCATCTCCTACAGCATTCTTGCAAGCAAGCTGAAGAAGTATGGGTTGGATGAATGGACTGTAAGGTGGATACAAAGCGGGCTGGATTGTCAGGCTCAATGCGTAGTAATCAATGGCTCATTGTTTAGCTGGCAGCCAGGATCAAATGTAGTGCCCCAGGGGTTAGTCCTGGGACCTGTGTTGTTCAATATCTTCATTAACGATCTGGAAGATGAGATGGATTTCACCCTCAGCAAGTTTGCAAATGACATCAAGCTGCGGGGTGTAGTAGATACACTGGAAAGTAGGGCTAGAATTCAGAGTTCACCTAAACAAATTGGAGGATTGGGCCAAAAGAAATCTGACAAGGTTCAACAAGGACAAGTGCAAAGTCCTGCACTTAGGATGGAACAACCCCATGCACCGCTACAGATTTGGGGGCTGAATGGCTGGTTAGCAGCTCTGCAGAAAAGGACCTGGGGGTTACAGTGGACAGTAAGCTGGATATGAGTCAGCAGTCTGCCCTTGTTGCCAAGAAAGCTAACAGCATACTGGGCTGCATTAGTAGAGCATTGCCAGCAGATTGAGGGAAGTAACTATTTTGCTCTATTCTGCACTGGTGAAGCCACATCTGGAGTACTGTGTCCAGTTTTGGGCCCCCCACTACAAAAAGGATGTGGACAAATTGGAGAGAGTTCAACGGAGGGCAAAAAATGGTGAGAGGCATGGGGCACATGACTTCTGAAGAGAGGCTGAGGGAATAGGGTTTATTTAGTTTGGAGTAGAGAAGACTGAGAGGGGATTTAATAGCAGCCTTTAACTACCTGAAGGATGGTTACAAAGAGGATGGAGTTGGACTGTGCTCAGTGGTGGCAGATGACAGAACAAGGAGCAATGGTCTCAAGTTGCAGCAAGGGAACTTTAGGCTAGATATTAGGAAAAACTTTCTTACTAGGAGGGTGGTGAAGCACTGGAACAAGTTACTGAGAGAGGTGGTGGAATCTCCATCCTTGGAGATTTTTAAGGCCTAGCTGGACAAAGCCCTGGGTGGGATGATCTAGTTGGGGATGGTCCTGCTTTGAGCAGGGGGTTGGAATAGATGACCTCCTGAGGTCCCTGCCAACCCTGATTTTCTGTGATTTTATATATAGGTATCAGTTGAACACAAGGTTTTATTGATACATTTACAATTTTAAATCAGTTTGGAAACCTACCAGTGCCTTAATCATTATAATAAAATAAATTAGAAATACTCATATATTTTGACATTTGATTTTGGTCTTTTTTATCATGGAACATCAGAGCTCCCCCTGCCCCCTTTGCTTACCAGGACGCGGCTCCAGCTGCAGCTGTCCTCCCAGCTGCTTTGCGGGGCTGAGCAGCCCTGATATGCCAGTGCCCTGCCCCTTCCGAACCTGCAGGTTCCTGCCCCGCCTAGCCCTGCTGGATGGGGCTCCCAGCTGCTCCCCTCCTCGCCCAGCCCAGCGTGGCCTCATAGGCTGGTGGTTTGTGTGGACACAGTGGGGACAGCCTTCAGCATGAGGTGCATGCAGTGCACTTCATGTGGACGTACAGGCAGTGCCTACGGCACCACATGCTTCCCCAAGACACTGGTTGGGGCTGGGGCTGTGGTGGGGAGGACCAGTGCCATGTTCCGCAGCAGCAGCAAGAAGCCAAGTGCAGCTCTGGCCAAGGCCATGCTGCAGACAGAAGGAGAAGGGCAAGGGTCTCCAGTTGGTCTCCATCCTGCCTGGGCCAGAGTGTGGCAGCTGTGGCTGCGGCAGCTCTGATTTGTGCGGGTGGCAGCAGAGCAAGTCTAGCCCCTGTGCAAGATGAAGAAAGGAGGAGGGGACACCTGTGGCACCTCGCACCCTGGGCTGGAGCTCCCACATTGCACAAGGCAAGCTGGCCACAGCATCCCCCCTCGCCCCCTGGCAGCATCTCCTGGCTGCCCTGTCCCTGCCCTTTAGAACATTGGCACCAGCCCCAGTGCCACCAGCACAGTCATGCAGCTCCCTGCTGCCCCTGAAGGACCCCCACCCCACACCCCCTTCCACTGAAAGGGCAGGTGCCTCTGGGCAGGCCCCATTGGCAACAGTATGGAGCTGGGCTCACTGGCAGGACCAAGTGCTACCTCAGACACCCCACCCCCCACCCTGCTGCAGCCCTGGCACCCAGACACCTTTCCCAGCACTGGCAGGCACCTGCCCCACCCTCCCCCAGACCCATTCCACATGCACATACCCTCCACACACCCTTGCCACACGCACACACACATATGCCCCCGACACACTTATCATCCACCCGTCCCATACAGTCCCCAAGCCCTGGCCCTCCAACCCCCACCCCATAGACTTACCTGTATCTAGTGGCTGGGGCTGCTTCTACCTGTGCTTTTCCATGGGAAACAGAAAACCTGGAGCCTTGGTGATCTCTCCAGTCCTGCCCCCATACCAGACCCAGCTTTTAAGCCACAGGAGGCTGGGGAGGGGGCTCTGTGTAGACCCCAGCTAAGGGGGCAGCTCCCCCTGCCTGCCCTCTCCTGGGGCTGCCATGGCAACCAACTCTGGAAGCTTAGGGTTGGATGCAGAGCAGGGTCTGGGGTGACAGTAGGTGTTAGGGGTGTGCCTGACAGTCAATCAGGGATGGCTCCACTCAGCTGGGTTCAGCTGCCCGTGTGCTCTGGCACACTGGGAGGCATGTGGACGCATCCCCCTGCTACCTTCTGGCCTGGCCACTGCAGACATTTGCCTGTCTTGCTTCCTCTCCAGGGGTGAATGTGAGTTTCCTTTGCTCTCAAACCAATCTCTGCAGCCAATCTTTGAAACTTAGAGAAGCCTGCAAAGGTTGGATCTATTCCACCTCAGGATTTTTGACTGTCATGTAGTTATCCTGAGTAAAGAAATAATCTATTGTTGACCTGGCAACATGTATGTCCATATGATATATGCCCTCTTGAAGCACAGGGTGCATGAAATACAAGAGTCCATATAGTTTACACCTAGATTTAACACAAGATAGCTTCCCTGAGAATTCTTGTTCTTTAATGAAGACTGATCTGATATAGCATCACTTTAGGAGCTCAATGTGTAAGGAGTAAATATTACAGGAAGGATAGGCAGAAGTCAATCTATCACTTAAGGCATGATTAAGTAATTCCACTCACATGTGAAGGAAGCATTTTCCTTACTTTTGAAATGAAGAGTTTTATTAATTTTAGTGTATATAAAGGTGCCAGATTGACAGCTTTGAAGGATGGGGTTCTTCATTTCTCCAAAGATCAACATGGCCAACATAGGGGTATTATGAACTTCCTCTATACCCCATAAGGGGAACCAATTTGGGGTGTGCCCATTCAGTCACTAGTGTTGCTAATGCCTTAACGGTACAAAGAGAATATAAATAGCCTTTTCTCTGTGGCTGCAGGGGACTGGACTAGGATCAATGGCCTCAAACTATGGCAGAGTAAAATTAGCTTGCAGTTCCAGAAAAAAACTTTCTGACTATGAGACTGGTCAAGCACTGGAACCTAGAGAAGTTGTGGAATCTTTCCTGGAAATTTTTAAGAGTAGGTTACACAAACACTTGGGATGGTTTGGTCAGAGATGATACTGTCTAAAGCAGGTAGTTGGACTAGATGACCTCATGACATCCATTCCAGCCCTAATTTTCTATGATTCTATGAATATGCTAATAAGAATGGCATGGATCATATGAATCTCCCTGGATCAAAACTACCAGTTTTCATTACACTTATAGCTGTTTTAACCTATGAAGTCCTAAATGGAATGGCTTTCAAACCAGTGGGCATGTCTACATGTGTGCTTTAATGTGCAGTAGCTTATTTCACTGCACATTAAAGGGACTAATATATTAACGCATTTGACAGTGGGGACATACATGCCCCCTGAGTACCCTGGGATCCCCAGCCAACCCAAAATAGAAAAAGGAAAACTTACCTTCAGAGCAGAGAGAGTTGGAGATGAAGCAACACATGGTGCTGCTGCTGCAATTTAAAAGTTCCCTGTTAATCAACCTAGGCAGCACTGAGCTGATGACCTCAGCCACAGGCACCACCGTGGGGAATTTAAAAGGCACTTAGAGTGCTGGCAAGTGGGGGGAGGAACTGCCTCCTGGCTAGCCAAGGCCAGGACAGGAGAGGCATCAGGGCACCAGACCAGGGAGGTGATTGAGCTGTGAGAACCCTGGTAGCCTGGGGCAGGGAAGCCCTACCAGTTCTGAGGGGAGACAACGGCTCCAGCCCCATTCAAGGGGCCATCCATCAAAGGAGACACTCATTTATAGGGGCTTGTTGAGCCCAGTACCGATAGTTCTTCCACGGTGGAGCCTTTTTTTTTCTTAGTATTATTTCTTTTTTTGGTTGTATTTGGGAAGGCCACCAGGCCAGGGTACCTGGAGCTCAGAGTCAGGGTCAGTCCTGAGCTTGGCTCCCAGTGTGCTGAAAGCAGATGAACAGCCAAGCAGGGCCAAAGGGACTGCATATACGGGTATAGCAACCCACTGAGAGATAGGTGCTGGGACAATAGCCGGCGACCACCAGGGAACCAGACAAGGCCAGAGTTGCTGCAAGTGTCTTCAACACCTCAACACCGATAGTCAGCGTGTGGCTGGGGTGTAGGGGAGGCAGAGCCCTGATGTCAACTGCAACTGAATTGTGAGTACCCCTAGTGGGGACCTCCGTACTGACACCACTGAACCCCTCTTTTGAATACTATTAACACCAAGTTGTGGCGGGCATGTTAAAGGGAGGAAAGCTTGCTTTGGGTACTCTCAAGGTCAGTTGCCGATTAGGCGGAGGCATGACAATGGTGCATTGGCCGGGAATGTGTTAAAGCATGAATGATCCGACCCAGGGATCATTTGAGATGCAACCAGCAACCACGTCCCATATCGAACTGCTTGGCCAGGCCCTTCAGGCCATAGGACAAGTCTTGGATATACAGCAGTGGCAGGAAGCACATCGGCACATGCTCTAATTAAAGCATTGCCCGTCCCACCCCTGGAGCACATGTAACAGTGCCCCATGCTCTTTAATGTACATTAAGACAGGCTAATGTACATTTTCCTTGTACCTCATAATGGAGGTACTTGATTTAATGCATATTAACTAAAGCTTGTTAATTCATGTGTAGGCGCACCCCCTGGATTATGTAATTCTATTCTATTAATTTATGGGATCCATTTTAAGGCAAGTTAGACTCTTTGATGGCAGCACTCCTCTTAAAAGACTGCTCTAGAACCTCACACCTCTGTAGAGTTAGAAACCTAATTTCCAGCCTAAATTTACTCACAGCCAGTTCAACCTGTTTGTTCTTGGGCCAGAAATGTCCTGTAGCTTAAATAGCTCTTATCCATCCCTGGTATTTAGCTCCTGGTAGAGAACAATCATATCCCCACACTGACCTCCATTTTGTAAGCTCTTGCTTTTCATAAAATAAGCTCACCATTCCCCATATCATCCTAGTAGCTTCTCTGTGCACCTGTTCCATTTTGAATTCATATTTCCTGAAGGAGGGTAAGCAGAATTGTGCACAGTATTCCAAATGATGCCTCACCAGTGCCCATACAATGGCAACAATACTTTCCTTTCTCAGCTACCTATACCTCATCTGATATATTTGTACGCAGAAGACTGCATTTGCCTTTCTCAAGGCCAGGTCAAAGTGGCAGTTCATCGTCCAGCAATCAGCTTATCCATCCAAGATTTTCTCTGGGAGCTCATTTATGTATTATATGAATTCCCCTGGATCAAGAACTCATTTATGAGCTCCCACCTTTTAGCAGAAATTCTTGTTGCTAGTCATTTATGGCATAATCTTGAACTCTTGTAGCATTATATTTCATCCTGTTTTCATTATTCCAGTTTTCAAGGTTATCCACCTTTTTCTGTATATGATATACTTTTCCTCCCCTAAACTGACAATGCCTCCCCACTGTTAACAATGCACCATATTCAGCACACTTCTATGGCTGTGCTGAGAGCAGAATTAAAATATCATATGAGATTGATTCCGAGTGGATCATGGGCTCAGGACCCAAAAACTCTACCGGCTTTGTACTTCTCTTTTCATCACTATCCAGTTTCCCACTCTTAGATGTTCCTTATCCTCCTTGCAATTTGTGTACTAGTCCCCATCTTTTCCTACTGAACTAATTATTTTTCCTGTGGCAGTGTATCATATTCTTTACTGAATTTTAGATTGATAAGCATAATTGCATTTCCTTATCTAAAAAGCAAAAATAAAGAAAGATATTATATATTATGATCTACTGTTGGTAAACCCATATTCCATTTTACCCCTTTTTTCCATTTCCCCCAGTATCTTTAGTTTCTTCTTCCTTCATAATTTGTTCTAAGGCCTCTGGTCTCACTTCTGTTCACTAGCCCCATACTACCTGAATGTCATAAATATACCTCTCTTTCCAAGGAATTCAGGGCCCAACTTTTACTTCCCACTTCTCCAGCAGCATCAGATTTAGCTTTCTTTCCGCTCCCTCCAGTCTAGCAGTTCCACCCTAAGGACTGGTCTTCCTCCTTTCTTCAGGAGGGTATGTCTTAATTCAAGAGACTTTGACTGCTCTTCTCTACCAATATCCCCTTCCAGGTCTGAGTTCAGTACTTCCTTTCAAGTTAATAAACAAAATGTATATTGTTTTCCTAAGCTGAGGAAAATTAGAATAGACCAAGTTCAGTGCCTCTAAAATGTCAGGTTTCAATATAGAAACTACCTTCCTGCCCATCCCACCACTTGCCAGCTTGGCCTGTATAAGCAGCAAATGTTCAGCTCCTCTCAGGGTAGTGATGCCCCCACTTTGTATCTATTTTCTATCTTCACATTACGTCTCTTAGGCCTCTTGTGTATTTCTGATGACTCATTTTGGCACCTAAGAACGGGTTCTGCTCCTTTGTACTCTGCTTGCTTCTAACAGAAAGTATGATGGTAGGTTTAGACATTGTTGTAACAAGTGAAAATGCCTCAATACATATACTGAGCACACCTTATATTTTCCAAAGCATGTGCCCTCACTTTCTTGATTAAGCTGATTAAATCATTAGTTGCTCGAATGCTGAAGCAGAGAAAGTAGGGTTAATTAAAATTTGAATTTCAATTAAAATTCTAGCTGCCCACTGGTAATTTTTAGGCTTTTAATGATAGCTGCAGGGTGGCTATCTTTTTCATTAGTGCCGTTTCAGTTTGCAGTTTATACGGGAGCCTCCCTGAATCTATATAAACTGCAAACTCTAAATCCATCCTCTATCAAATCACAAAACAATTGATGGTAGAACAAAAAGCAATGATGGAAAAGTGTACCAGAGCCACTAAATCTTCCAAATGAGAGTAGTGGGATAACTAATTTCATATTTTGTCTGGAACATCCTTAACTTTCTACAGTGTTAGACTGAGCAGTATCTAAACCAGCAATTCTCATTCAAGGTGCTGTGAGATCCTTTAAAAGTGATGTGACTTGCCATGTTATATCAGCACTGTTGGGTGTGAAAACACTTATATATGTTTCACAAGATGAAACCACAGGGGGCCTATATATACGCTCCGGGGTAGGAGGGATGTTTGAATTAGAGCAGTTCCTGGAGAGCCGCTCTAGTTAAAACACCGCAGTGTCACATGTCTTAAGTCCCCCACACATTTGAAAGTAGCCACAGGATGCTTTAACTAAAGCTCATTCGATGAGCTTTAGTTGAAGTCCCCAAGTGGCCATTTGTAAACCCATGGGGGCTTATACATGTGATGCTGCAGTGATGCTAGAGCGTTCTAATTAGAACTTGGAGCAGACTCTGCTCTGACGCATTCTAATCAGAACACATTGGAGCATGTGTATAGACACCCAGAGATTTGAAATAGGCATGCATAGTGTCAAAAACATTTGGATCATGTTGTGGGCTTTCTGAGCTTTGAAACAGAAGAATTGCTCTGTTAACTTTCTGTTGTCGAAAAATGAGTGAAATCTAAGAGCTGATATTTTCCAAGGGGAGCCTTGGGTCTAACAAGAGGTGTTTGAGTCCAAAAAGCTTGAGAGCCCACTGACCTAAACAGATAACACTTTGTCCTGCTCCCACTAAAATCAGCATCATCTTCAATGGGAGCAAGTTCAGATCCATACTCTTTAATAATCTTTTCTTCCTTCAAGACATTTTTCAACTTTATGCATGAAAGAATTAAAAGATTTCCTTTTCCTAATCAATTGACATAGTGACATATTTTTCCATTCATTTAATATAGTTTAGTGTGTTTTGTGTCCAATAACAGCAATAGGAGGATAATTTCTCACATACTACAAAAAAAAAGATTCAGTTGGTTAAGGAAAGGATGTTTCAGACAAACTTGCAACACATTAGATGTATGGGCTCCCCAGCTCTAAAATAGCTTGGATTCTTGGGACAAACTTGCAGTGAGCATCTCTCTCACAGGGCCTAATGCTGCCCAGTATTCTGAGTCATCAGTCATTAATTTAATGTTTCATTTTGTGTCTCAGTCTGGTTTTATCAGCTTTATTGCCCTGATTGTGTACTTATTAAGTTTACATTTCCAAGTCCCCAGCTGAGAAGCAGATAATCTTTTGCAATCAAAATTGATTTTTTTTAGTTTCCAAAAATGTATTTTAATAAAAACAAATATAAGTCCTTAAATAATACCTGTGAGATCCTGATGTCAGAGGAAGTGCCTTGTAGCTAGGGTTAAAGGCTCCACCTATTGGTTGGTTTAAATGAAAGAGCATCATAGCATTTTCTCACAGAGAACTGTTGGCTGTATTGATGCTGCTCCTGTGTCTTGTTTGTCTTCAGCCTTAAGTGATTTCGGCCTCAAAATTTTGCTTTAAGGCTAAAAATGAGGCTGGCTGACCTTTTTCAGTGCTCCATGTACCAGAGACAGTAGTGTCAAGCTGTCACCCACAATGATTTATCATTGACATGTTGTGCAGAGGAAGCCTTCTATTAAAACAGAAGCACACCAACTGAAGTTTGCATACAAAATATTTCTCAGTCCAGGAAATTATAATTCTCTTGATAGGAAATTTAGCATCAGTTCCCACCATGTCCTCCTCCAGCAGTTACTATATATATATAATATGATATTTTAATATGATATTTTAACATATATTTATTGTTTCCCTATGTTGAAAGGGAAGTATTATCATTTCCATTATTCAGACAGAATTTATGAGCTGGATGCAGAAATAAATTGGTATTAGGCTATGGTCTGTGATATGCAGAAAACCAGACTAAGAGATTATTGTGGTTGGTAGTCTAATTTGAGGTGGACAAGCAGGGCACATGGAGAGGAGGAACCGCATTCTGCCATTCATGTTCTGCCTGCACTTTCTGATTTCAGGAAGTAGCTGGCACAGACAATGCGTGTCATAGACTTCAAGGTGCTCTGGGAATCACAGTTTTGAAGAAATGCAGTGGCGTTCACTCCGCCTGGGGAGAGAACTATTCCCATTTTTTGCAGCCAAAAATCACAAAATCAGTATTTCTTTTTCTCTGTAGATAATGGGCTTCAGCAGCAAAGTATGGGCTGAAAGTTATCCCCTGGTAACAACTGCATTGCCACTCTAAAAAACTATGATTCCCAGAACACCTTGTACTCCACGATATTGCCTGGCTGCTGCTTGCTGCTGTTCCCTTGCCCTGCAAACTAGAAGGTATTGAGGAGAGGAGGGGTGAGGGAGGGTGAAAGGGCTGCTCTGGGGAGCATCTTTTTCCACACTATGCCTCTGATTGGGATCCCTTTCAGCCCTAAAATTTATTAATTCAGCACCACTTACTACAAGCAATCTCTGTTTTGCATTAGATCTGGTTGAGATATTTTTGCTGTTTTTTTCTTTTGGCTTAAAATGCTCATTTGTCACATCCCAAACTTTTCATGGGAATGTTTTAAAAAAAATGTCATTAGGAAAGGTTACTTGGGTCCAGCATGACGTGTCTGGTTGAAATCAGGCAGAGAGAGCAGAAGGTCCAGCCCAGCATAGCTAATGTGGGATGTGGGAAGCCAATGTTAAAGTCCCTGATGTGAATGAGACAGAGCAAGAACATGAACCTTGGTCTCCCATATGAGTAATCCTAACTAGTTACTATATATTTGAACTACTGTATTACAAACATTTTTTTTTAAATGTGGTGACCAGCTCTCTGCCTGGTGGGGAGAGAATGAAATCTAAAATTTACTTACCCATGAGATCATTTGCTATAAGGACCACACACATCTATTCTGAAATGGGATTAAGAGACTCTCAAGTGTGACTATAGGTGATTCTTTCTTATGAAGAATATATAGTTTTGTTTTAATAAGTGCTCCTCTACTTGCTAACTGGTACTATCTGATTCATGGTCTCTGTGTGCTGCAGGGCTTCAAGTTATGTGCACAAAATTATTATACACTTAACATTGGCTCAGCTATAATTTATATAACTGGATACAGCAAACCCCAAAACAGCAGGTTTAGGCATTGCAATGCATTCCTGAAGCATGTAAGACATATCCCAACATGCTTTGATTTGTGTACATAATCTACAGTGACCCTTCAAATTTGCTTCTCTCTGCTGCCAAAGATCATGAAACTATCATTCAGTGTGCTACAGTAACCTTTCCATCATTTGATAATACAGGGAAAAGCTCCTTTTCAGAGTCAACAAACAAAAATAATATTCCAGTCCCTTATAAGTCTGAAAACATCAAGCAGTGTGAAGTGAATGCTGCTGGGGACCTTGCCATGGGAATTTGCGGGCCCTGGACCAGACTACAGATAATTAATTATGTCAGTGAAAGGCTCTGGTGGCCTGTTCTCTTCAGAGAAAAGTGACATCATCTATGGAGCTTTCTGGCAATAAAGCAGAACAAAGCTGTGTGGGCAGGAAATAACAGGCAGATGTCTTTTAGTGCTCATTTGATCTGTTTCAAAGCTTGCTTTAAGAAGCAATATATTGCCCAGTGCTGCTTCTCCGCAGCATTTCAGTCTTTAGCACGGGCTCTTTTTTAAATATACGAGGCAAAATTAATTTCTGATGCAACTCCACTGAAGTCACATCAGTTGAATTATGCAGGGGATATGTTAATAATATGTCTCCCTTCATTTGTTAATTTTAGTGGGACCTCCAATATTATCACTGTAAGGTAACTCAAGATACAGTGCATTGTGCTTAATGCACATTAATGTGCCATTAGCTCCATATAACGTCACAAAGTTATACATAATAGATGGACAATGTAATTCTGTCTCATTTCAAGAATCCTCTTGTAATTTTTGTCAAGTTTCATTGAAATTTTGCACAAACACTAGACATCCGTTTTTATCATTGAAATAAGTTTCCTGCTTGCTAAGATGCAAATTCTAAATTTCATAAAGAAACCCAGACCTATTGATGTTAAAACTATTTTGTTCAAGGAAATCTTACATCCTGAGAGGATACATACTATAAACAGAAACCTACCTAAGTCACGGTGAGACAATGCATTTTTCATGGCCTGCTTGCAACATGCAGAGCCAATTTCACAGGCGTTTTATGGCAGCCCTGCCCATCAGCATTGGTTGGTGGAAGGCACCTTCACTCAGTCTACATCACTAATGCTTCTTTTGCCCTGCCCCTCACTGCTGATTAGCAGAAGGTGCCTTCACTCAGTCTACCTCAATACTGCTTTTTTTTTTTTTTGGGGGGGGGGGGTGTCGGGAGGCGGGAAGCGTTGATTCCATGGGAAATTGCAGCTAGCACTGAATTTCCTGGTGATCATGACAATCGGTGACAATGCTGTTTTTTGTGGTTTCTGCAAAATCTGCAAAATGGCAATTTAGGTATGTTCATAACTAACCTGATAAAGAAGGCTGTCATCTATGGAAGCTTATGCCACTCTGTACCAGTTACTTTTTAAAGTGCCACCCTGCTCTGCCTTCTGCCTGGCTTCAGACTAACACAGCTAACTACCTCTCTCTACTCCAGGGATTAACTAATTTAGCTAAAGTGAAAAAAAAAATTAACTTCTCTTTCTCCTAGGAAAACTATGCATGTATATAAGTTCTGAGAAACATCTAGCTTGTTAGCTTGACCAGAGTTATTATGCAAGTTACCCCCCTGCTTGCCCCACTCAGATCCAATCAAGATGCAGTAGTGCTCAGTGACAAGATCCAACTTTATAGCTTTGAAGCTGCCTTTGCAGTCTTTTTGTCTTACAGGGAAACATTTGACTCCCAAACAACACTCCTAGCTGGTTACTGTAACAGTACCTAGGGATATTTTGAAGAAGTGGGATCTTAATAGAAGGGCTATTTAGTGTTATATTATTCAAAAATACCTCAACCTAACATTTTGGTAGTGGGCTATTTTTTTTTCCCTTCTATTTTTTTTCTGCTGTCAAAATACAAAATGTAGGAGATTTTAAAAAATGATTTAATTTCTTTTCTATTAAGGTAACAAGAGGAAGAAAGTTACAGAATTTAAACATTTGGATTTGTATTAGGAATATTCCACAAGTACAGTTGTTTGTTTATAACGAAAACTACAGCTGCCTACATTCATTTTACCTAGATGAACAGCTACAGTGCAGATGCATAACCTCAGATGTGCAGCTGGAATTTTCAGAAACAAAGTTGATTCCATTATGTCTCAGCTAGTGTGGAACTCATCCACCAGATTCCCTTTAGAGGAGTGCAATGCAAGGCCTTGCTTGTTGCCTTTGTTAGCTGTATGTGAAAAACTTAGTCTTTTTGTATTTAGGAAATAGCCACTGATAGGATCACAGCAGAGCAAAGGGAACCTGTGACCTTATCTAGTTTCTAATCCAGTACAGAGCAGCTGTTTCACTGTTAATGACCTGAACTGTATAAAACAACAACACAAGTAATAAAATGTGTGGTCCTATCTGTGGTGTGACAGTTCTTTTCAAGCCATTAATCAGGAAAAATATGCCTGTAAACTCTGAACCTCTATTGGATGGTGCTTATGTAAGTATAAAGTTTGTCATGATGATTAGAAAGGCAATTTGGGGAAGTTAAAAATACCATAGAAACTTCCCTTAAGTAATGATGGCATTACTTATGAATGACATAATTTGTCCTTGACTTTATCAAACTCTTCCCTAATAACTTGAGTTCTCATTAAATTATTGTAGTGATTAGATCTCTTTGATCAGCAAATTCTAAATTAATCCCTATTGTCTGCAATGCATGATTACTAAGAGACAAATAATTCTGAGATGTAAACACTAATTAGCAGGAAGGTAACTTATATGGAGCTAAAATTCTAGAACAGAATTTAGGAAATTGATTATCATAGCATCTTGGGTAGGGGATATTTGCATCAATGAGTCATTGGTTAGAATCCTGTTCAGCCCATCTTTAAAAATAATTTTAAATAGGATTTCATAGTTGTTAGGGGCTGGAAGGGACCTTACAGATCATTGGATCCAGCCCCCCTGCACTTAGGCAGGAAAGACTACTGGGATCAGACTACCCCAGCAAGATGGGCATCAAGACACCTCTTGAAGAGCTCCAGGGTGGGTGACTGTACCACCTCTAGGAGGAGCCTGTTCCTAGACCCTCGGCACTCGACTTGTAAAGAAGTTTTTTCCTTATGTTGAGCCTGAAGTGATCTTCAATCAGCTTGTGCCCATTATTTCTTGTCCTAGGGGGCCTTGGTGAATAGATGCTCCTCCAAGCCCTGATGTATGCTCCTGATATACTTGTAGGTTGCCACCAAGTCCCCTCTGAGTCTTCTCTTCTCCAGGCTGAACAGCCCCAAGTCTTCCAGCCTCTCCTCATATGACCTGGTCTCTTGGCCTCTAATCATGCATGTGGCCCTCCTTTGGACTCTCAAGCTTCTCCATATCCTTCTTGAAGTGTGGCACTCAGAACTGGACACAGTACTCCAGTTGCTCTCTGACCAAGGCCAAGTGGAGCAGGAGGATGACATCCTAAGCCCTGCTCAAGATGCCTCAGTGGATGCATGCCAGTGTTTGATTAGCTCTGCCAACTACAGCATTGCATTGGTGGCTCATGTTCATTTTGTTGTCAATCATGACACCCAGGTCTTATTCAGTTGTGATGCTGGCAAGCGTAGCACTGCTGAGCCTGTAAGTGTGTTGTGAATTATTTCTCTCCAGGTGTAGCACTTTACATTTCTCTGTGTTAAATGACATTCAGTTGAGGTCTGTCCAGCTCACAAGCCCATCCAGGTTGGCCTGTATTGCCAGCCTGTCTTCGAGTGCGACCACGCTCCCCCATAGTTTGGTGTCATCAGTGAACTTTGCCAGTTTGCTTCAGATACCTGAATCCAAATTATCAATGAACATGTTGAAGAGCACTGGTCTGAGTACTGAGCCCTGTGGGATGCCACTGGTCACCTTCTGCCATGATGACTCCATTCCATCAATCCCTTTGGGTCCTACCACAGAGCCAATTGCCTAGCCACTGGACCATAAATTAGCTGAGGCCACATTCTCCCAATTTCACCATGAGGACATCATGGGAGACCAGGTCAAAGGCATTTCTGAAGTTCAAGTATATGACATCAACCTAATTTACCCTATCCAGGTGGCGAGTTACCTGATTGTAGAAGGAAATGAGGTTGGTTTGGCATGACCTGCCTGTTACAAAGCCATGTTGGCTATCCTTTAGAATACTATCATTGGTTAGCCTGTGTATAATGGATTCTTTGATAATTTTCTCCAGGATTTTACCAGGGATTGAGGTCAAATTAATTGGCCTATAATCTCCTGGGTCCTCCCTTCTCTCTTTCTTAAAGATAGGTACCACACTGGCCTTTTTCCAGTCTTCTGGGTCCTCTCCCAAGTGCAACAAGTCTTCAAATAACTCTGCCATCTGTTGCACAATGATGTTTACTAGTTCTTTTAGCACTTTTTGGTGTAGTTCATCCGGTCCTGCTGACTTGTAGATATTTAGCCTCTGTATGTGTTCCTCCATAAGATCTACAGCAACTGAGGGAGGGTGGCCACCCTTGCCATGATTATCTGGTAGCATGCAAAACAGGCTAACACCCTTGGACTGGTGGCATACTGACATGAACTAATCATTCAGGAGTTCAGTTTTGTCCTGAGTGTTGGTTATCAGCCATCCCATTTCATTCATTGGGGTCCTATGCTTTCCTTGTTCTTTTTTAGACTTCATATGTATCTAAAGAAGGACTTTTTATTGTCCTTGATTCCAGTTGCCAGTTTGTATTCAGTTAGTGCTTTAGCTGTCCTGATCTGCTCCCTACAGGTGTGGGCTATTGCTGAATACTCCTCTTTGGTTGACATTCCCGACTTTCACCCCTTGTATGCTTCTCATTTTAATTTCAGGAGGTCCATGACTTTCCTGTTGAGCCAAGGGGGTCTCCCAACACTTTTGCTGCCTTTCTTGTCAAAGGGCATGGACTTCCTTTGGGCTTTTAAAATGGCTTCCTTGAGGAACAATCATTTTTCTTGTACTCCGTTCCTCATTGGATTATGGTCCCACAGGGCCTTGCCAACCAATCTCCTGAGTTTGTGGAAATCAGTTTTCCTCAAATCAGGGATTTCTACAATGCTGGCCAATTTTCTTGACTTGTGGTGGATGGAGAAAGTGATCATCTCAAGGTAATTGTCACTGTGAGATGATCACTTTCTCCATCTACCTCAAGTCAAGAAATTGTTATAATTTAATAGCTCTTTGGTGGCTCCTGTGAAATAAATTTGACAGGCTCAGCCCACTTCCCAGTTAACAAATTTCTCATCACAAAACCTTATTTTAGTGGATGCTAAATAGCAGTTCTGACATCAGGCTCATGGAAAAGGCCCAAGACTGAGTTGGTATGTGTCACAACCAAATTAAGTAGTGCCCATGTCACAAGCAAGTAAAACCATTCAAAACAGTTTTTTTCTGCACTAGGTTAACTAAGGGTTAACAAATGATAATAACAGCCTTTTTTTTGCTGCGCATGTCAAAAAGAAATGTATAACTGTGACACCAACATGAAATAGAACTTAGCCTTCTGTGCTATACATAAATCATTATAATTGGTCAAAGAAAACAAGGAGTAACCCTGTGATAATACCCTAGCGAAGACCACTAGATAATTGGCGATTCTAATTAAATTTATGACGTGGCAAAAAGCAATTGGCTAGTACACAAACAAAACCCCGCTGCATTTCCGTGAAGTCGGAGAGAGCGACTCCGTATACACCTAGAGACCTCTAACATAGGTGTTAGAGTAAACTGACAATTTGATCACTTGCCAGTTCGCCCCCCCGTCTTCGACCTTATCTCAGATGTAATCGACGACCGCCAGCCCGACCTTCTGCCCGACCACTTTTGCGAACTGACCTACTTTGCAGACTGACCTCATGAACTCTAAGCTGTAACTAACCAAGTATCTCTGACCTCCGTCTTTCACCACCTTGACGGCGCGAGTAAATAATCTTGCTTTGCAACCGATAAGTGTCCGCCTAATTAATTCCACTCCAAGCGTCACAAGTACCCGCCTGATGGCCTTCTAAGGCCCCCGGACCGACCCTCTGCCGACCACTGCCTGGGTGGGAGTCAGGGAGAGCTGCTGGCTGGCTGCCCTGGGTCCCGACATGGCGTCACGAACAGGATCAAGGGAAAATGTGATAAAGGTGGAATTAATTAAGAACTGCCCCTGGTGTAGTGGGGGGCGCCGTGTAGATAACGCGGATGAATTATGGGCTCACATCGCTTATCACCAAGCGAGCGGAGCGGAGACAGGGTGCGTCAGCGGCTACTTCTCGCTGAGAGGAGAGGAGGGAGTCGGAAAGGAGTGGGGAGGCTCCGAGTGGGACAAAGGGAAGATGATTAACGTGCCGCTCTGCGCAGTGTCACTCCTGCTGCGTGAAAATGCAAACTTAAAAACCCAGTTAGCTATAGTCAACAAAGCTGCTGTGGAGATGGCAGTGTGCCAAAACCCTCTGTCGCCACCAGAAAATGGCACCGAAAAAAATATGAGCCGCCCGGAGGACCTGGAAAAGAAGGGCAGAGCCACGGAAGAACAGGCGGGACTCCACCCAGCAAACCCGCCCCCTGAGATGACGTCGTTCCCAAAGGCCCCACCTCCGTACCACAGGGAGGGGGCAACGAGCGAGAATCCGATCCTCCCACCAGACACAGTAACAACTACAGCTGCCGCTCACCCTGTAACAATAACCAAGCAAGTAACCAACCCAGAGGGTGCAACCACCACCACCACCCTTGACGTCATCGAAGCATGCATGGAGATTTATGGAGAAAAGGACACCATCACCCTTCGCCTTCTCCTCAACCTGCTCGTTACTCAGCCAGCAGAGAATCTTTTAAGTCAACTTCCACGACTGCAAGCCCTTATAAAGTCAGTAGCTGCAAACCCAGCCGGCATATCAAGCCACCTTACTGCATATCCAGTCAAATACCAAGGGCCAAGACATTCCCAATTCAACTCACGAAAGAAATCAAGACTGCCACCCCAGAGGACGCCGGAGGTAAGGGCCATGTTTGGGTTCCTCCTAAACCACTTCACGCTTACCAAACAATGGCTACAAGTCCTAGGAGATGCGGGACAACAACAACTGGCACATATACTAGGCTACCAACCTCGACTGATCCTGCCAACCGGTCCGGGCCCCAGAGGCACCCACGCCTAGCAGCGCACTCCGGATAACACCGTAGCCTGCCCCAACAAGCAACTACTCGAAGGGGGCATCTATGAATTATTCCTACCACTACGACATTATGCTCGTAGATGTACAAAAGACAATTTTATTGTTTTTTAGTTTTCTTTGTTTGTTTGTCTGTTCGTTTGTTTTGTCCCCTTACAGGCCCAGCAGTGGCGAAGTGACAATCTGTGACTGCCCGATCGCGAGAATCACCGAGCACCAACCTGCAACACACCCGGGTCGACGCCATCAATTTAGGCCAAAGACATAACTAACGACTCATTTTATGGTTTTTCTTTTCCTGTTAATGATCTTGTACATACTTGTTTTGTTTTGTTTTAAAGCCTATTCAACATGCTGACTATAACCAGCTTATGCCAGTTCTGAATTATTGAGAGAGAACAGCATTGATAGTCTAAAGGTTTGGGGGATGTCGCAGAAAGGTCGGGTGTGGACAGAAACATTGATTGAGGGAACGTGAGGAAAGAGATGAGGGAGATGATGATGAAAGGGGGCAAGTAGTCAGGGTTCTAAAGGAACTAGTACATTAAAAGAAGAAAAAAAAAGAACGATTTAGAAAGAGAAGTGACAGTAGAAAAAATGAAGAAAGGCCGCTAATGACGGCATGGAAAATTGGTGTTTTCAGAGCTACAATTTAACTCAAGTATAATAAGCCACAATTTTAGAAACCCTCCGTATAAAGGGGGCATTAATCTGATACCTCACTCTCAGTTACCTTAAAAAATCGAATTAGAAAAGATTACATAAAATCAAGGATAACAGTTTACTGCGTTTAAGTTAATTCAAGTGTCGGCGTCTTTGATTATCTTGTATTTACCATTAATCATAATAGCCATTGTTGTATTTGTGTGTTTTGGTTGTTAGATTTTACAGTATCTTAAAACAAAGTTAACCACGCTTTCTGCTTTTATATATACCCGCTTGCCAAATACTAACAATGATGAACAAAATGGTCTGTACGTAAACATGATGTGACTTGCTGTGCCATGGGCAAGGGGGCATGTCACAACC
>NW_005841955.1:1764466-1779370 GCF_000455745.1 Alligator sinensis
TTTTTTTCTGCACTAGGTTAACTAAGGGTTAACAAATGATAATAACAGCCTTTTTTTTGCTGCGCATGTCAAAAAGAAATTTATAACTGCGACACCAACATGAAATAGAACTTAGCCTTCTGTGCTGTACATAAATCATTATAATTGGTCAAAGAAAACAAGAAGTAACCCTATGATAATACCCTAGCAAAGACCGCTAGATAACTGGCGATTCTAATTAAATTTATGACGTGGCAAAAAGCAATTGGCTAGTACACAAACAAAACCCCACTGCATTTCTGTGAAGTCAGAGAGAGTGACTCCGTATACACCTGGAGACCTCTAACATAGGTGTTAGAGTAAACTGACAATTTGATCACTTGCCAGTTCGCCCCCCCGTCTTCGACCTTATCTCAGACGTAATCGACGACCGCCGGCCCGACCTTCTGCCTGACCACTTTTGCGAACTGACCTACTTTGCAGACCGACTTCATGAACTCTAAGCTGTAACTAACCAAGTATCTCTGACCTCCGTCTTTCACCACCTTGACGGCGTGAGTAAATAATCTTGCTTTGCAACCGATAAGCATCCGCCTAATTATTTCCACTCCAAGCGTCACAAGTACCCGCCTGACGGCCTTCTAAGGCCCCCGGACCGACCCTCTACTGACCACTACCCGGGTGGGAGTCAGGGAGAGCTGCTGGCCGGCTGCCCTGGGTCCCGACAGTATGGAGAACAGACTACACAGCAGAAATCACATTGGCGCAAATTGTCTGGGCACTGTGGGGAGGCTTGCACTATTGCTGCATAAGTCTTGTCAATAAATCAAGAAGTTTGGTTGCTAAGCTGTCTAAAAGGGGAGTGGCTATTACTATGAGCTATGTTCTCTGACATAGTTAAGGGACAGCTGGACAGAGGTTTTAATGGGGTACAAATTTGTATTTTAGTACCAAAGGCAGGAGTTAGGTAGAACTCAGCCCCTTTGCAGTTCCAGCCCTAAAAATCTTTCCACTTTAACAAGTGAAAGTAATCTGGGTGTTAGTTTGCATTGATCCCAACTGTTATTTACAGCATTAAAATGAAGCAGCAACTTTATACAGATGTAAAGGAAAATGTAATAAAAGTAGAGCTTCAAAGACTGTACAATTTAAATAGCATATAAAAGCAACTGGGTATTTCTGTTCCTATCAATTGTAGTTATGAGTAAACATAAAAAGCTAAAAAAAATTTTAAATCATTCATTTTCTAAGATCCCATACACTGAATGTAAAAAGCTGGCTTGATTACTTTCAAACTTTCAAAAAAGTCTTCATTGAAAAGAAACTATTGAAATATCTAGTCATCTCCCATCTTGGGATATTCCTGCTTATCACGTTGCCAAGGGAAAAATGGAGTAGAAAGATGGATTTCTTGTCACTAACAACCATGGGCTGTGATTTATAGGCAACTTTATTTCCAATCCAAAATCTCTTTCTCATGTCTGTGTCCTGAGTGATCCTGTACTTTATAAACAGCATTGAAGTGAATGGAGTCCTAAAGCATATCTGTCAGTAGGAATTGTAATATAGTCCCTCTCTGGTAGTCAAAAGTACTTTAGCATCACCCGTAATTCCCCACCCCTTTTTTCACCAAGTATTTATGTCTTTCTCCTAGGATTATTTTGCTTGCTATCTGTAAATGGGCCAGGCACTCAGGTTAGATTTAAGTGTCTGGTACCCTGAAACAAAACAGCACCACGTGAGTTCTTTGTTTCAGTGGAAAATCAGTCATTTGGAGGTAACATGAAATTATTAATTTCACAGGCCTGCTATTTTGGATTATTCCCTCTGGACCCAGAATGAGAAGTTTTAGGGAGACTAACTGGTTTTGTAAAAACTGAGAAATACTAGAAGTGATGGTGTTTTCTGTGAAGGAGTCCCCTATGGTTCAGTGGTTGAGTCTTTGTCTATTGCACAGGAGATCTGAGTTTGATTCCCAGCTATGTATCCATCTACAACCATGGAAGCACCAAACATCTGGACACAGTCTGGTCTTTGGATTCTGTCTCAGTGCCCTAAAAAGAGGATGGAAGGGCTGGGCAGCCTCTACTCCTCCAGAAATTTCTACCCAAGCATATGCATTGAAGGTCTGGGTGGCCCTCATGCATACACTGTGATCCAGTAGGATCAACAGTTGGCACATTGTCTGTAATCCTGGTGCCCATTAAATATCAAGAACAGTTACACTTCAGAACTCCTCCATTCCTGGTCTTGTTTTTATCAGATAAAATAAATTTCTATTCTGTTTATTATTAGCACAAGCCTTTTTTTTTTTTTTGCTCTGATGCATCCTAACGACCTGATGTAGAGGAATTTAATGCCCTCCCTGGCCAATTCACTTAAGGCTACTGCCAGCGCTGGCCACGCTCCCCCACCCACTCTCTCCCCCAGCTTCCCTATAGACGAGGGCTGCTCTAGCATGTCCTGGCTTCTAGCCTGAGCCACTGCAGGCATGTGCCTGCATTTCCTGATGTGTATTCACTTGCCAATTGGTTCAATTTAGGCAGGTTAGACTAACCTGGAAAGATTGAATCGATTTAGGTTCTGGCTTTTTGAATGTCTGTTCCTAGCCTAAGTGTTCCTTACAAGAACGGCAGGCTAGAACTCAGACTACTTAGTCTTTTTCATTACAGCTGATATCCTTGAAAAGATAATCATGTGAATGATGAATTAAAACCACAATAGGGATTAGGTGCCTATAGTAGCAGAGTCATCAATGCTGGCTTCTTACATAATGTATGGGAAGGTTCAGGCACCTCAGAATAAGATTCACTACAGCTACTACACTGAGTGGGGAGCTGTCTAAGCTAGGCAATAGAAAATGGCACAAGCAGGGTTGGGTCATAAATCCTGATTATATTTGGGGCTTAGGCTGGCTAAAGAACTATCCTTCCAATACGCTTTCTTTCTCTGCTCCCATAAATCTGTGCTTTGCCATCCAAAATGTAACAGTTTCAACTGAAGCCTCTTCTAAACATATGTTCTACACCCTGGTGGCTAAGGCACTCTTATGGCAGATGTTGGCTTGAATCCTCTGAGGTAGAGGAGGGAACTGCTGTAGGTCTCCCATATCCTGTATGTGAACTATCGCCCTCAAACTGATGGATGACGGTTGGAAGAGAGGACACTTTCATGTCCTCTTTTTCTGTTGATCCTGATCTTTTAAGTATGCTCTAAGAATGGGGCTTAGATATGAACAAAGGTCTGGATCCTTAAAAGCAGGGCAATGTTTTGGAGTGAGGACTCACTTTAATAGAGCTCAGCTCCAAGCGTAGGCTGCTTTCAACCCAGCTGTACTGCTACCTCAGCCTCAGTCTCCACTCCGCACACAGTGCTGCCACTGCCACTTCTCCCCACTGTTATGAAGGCAAAGCCCCTTGAAACAAACACATTGAAATCCCCTGTTGCTGAAAAGCTGCAGAGGCACCCTGAGCTGAATTCAGCCTATAGGCCATAGGTTACTAATCCATGCTTTAAAAAGTTTTGGTGAAGTCCATGGAAGTTAGGTTCCTAAGTATTTTGAGGAGCTGGGCCAAAGCTGCTTTGTATTCTTAATGCTGTAGCAGGGTTGGTGTGCTGTTGTAGCTATGAGAGAGACTGAATTTTTGGTGACATATTTTATTGGACCAACTATATAGTTGAGAGAGATGATAAATAAGCTTTCAGACACAATGTGCCCTTTGTCAGGTCTGAACACTTGATGGTTGAAAGATCACTAATATCTCTCCCAACTACAGAGTCAGTCCAGAAAAACTTTGCTTCTTTCAATACTTTCAAGACATTTTTATATATTGAAAATATATATTATGCCATTTTTGAGGCTTTTTATGGCTTCATTTGATTCCAGAAGCGCTGGGCTCATGGTAACTAAGATACGTGATCTTTATGCCTGATAAATGTGGAAAAAAAAAATCACCAAAATATTCTTTACACTGTCTAAAACATTCCAGGAATATCAAAGACAGAGTAGATTCAGTAAAAATATTTTATTGGCATCAATTGGGATTGATCTGAATAATTGCATAATTTTTTGCTCAGTTTCTTTTTTTTTAAATGAATTGGAATACAAACATTTACTTTTAAAAACTATTAAGATTGCAAAGTCAAGCACTTACTAGTTAAGAAGCATCAGAATTACAGCTGCCTTAGATATCTTAATTTAATCTTGTGTGTTCTATATCATATATTCTTATTATATCATAACATATTCTTAGTTCTACAGGACTCCTGCAGGGTAGACAGTGAATGAAGCTGTAGGTTTAAAGGAACAAGGGTATTCTATTTTGGGGGTTGGCAATCTACAGGCTAGATCCATCCTGCTAGGCCATCGGATCTAGTTTACAAAGCTGAAGGGTGTGGCAGTGTTTGGTGGCTGGGACTTCATCTGTATTACAATTTAGAGGTGGAGAGAAGTGGTGGTGGCAGTGGCAGTGGCCACGTCCTAGTGCCAGCCCACCTTGGACCTGAGCTGGGGCATTGTGCCAGCCACCTAACAAGGTTGCCAACTGTTGTTCTCAATAGATTAAGGCTGTATGCTAGGGCCCTGGGTCACAGAGTATTATTCCTGGCAGCTATAGACTTCATATGTAATCCTGGGCAAGTCATACTTCATATATACAAGGGGTCGAATTCAGTTCACACAGGCAAATTTTATTCAGATACTTCCCAGCTATTGAGATCTTACATTGGTTTTATCTTTTTTTTTTGGCATGTGTACAGTACATGTTATACACACCGGGCGCATCTACACGAGACAACATACTACGTCACCATAGCAATGAGCTATGGCAATGTAGCTTCAGTGGGCAAAAACTGTGGTACCGGAGCTATGTTGCCATAGTGACACACACCCTCACTTTAGCACGTCACTATGGTGACATAGTGGCTAAAAATAACCGTGTGCTGACTAGAGGAAGTACTAGATAACGGCGCAGTAGCAATGGCACAGGAGGAGCACATGTAGAGTGTAGTTGCAGTGGTAAAAGTTAGTTTGTCTGCTGGTTGCAGGTTGTCTAATTGTACTGAATTGTCATTTTCACAGGCCAGGGAAGATGTGATCCATATGCTGAAGACAGAGAAGACCAAACCTGAAGTTTTAGAAGCTCACTATGGATCTGCGGCTCCAGAGAATGTCCTAAGAGTATTACACAGAGACGCAATCCTTGCTGAAGAAAAATCCATAGGGGAAGATGTCTATGAGAAACCTATTTCAGAGGTAAAAAAAACCAAACAAAAAACAAAACAAAAACAAACAAAAAAAAACAAAAACAAAAAAAACCACTTATGAAATTCCCTAGGATGGATAGAGATTCTCTTCATGACCTAAAAAAAAAACTCATTTACCTTACATTCAAGAGGAGAATATTCAGCACTTATGAAAAATAAAAAGAACTAAAGAGGATGTGACTGTTTATCTGTCCCTAAGCCAATAATACATTTTCCATGCAGTAACATTGGTTTGAATACAATCATAATACATCTGTCATGTTCCTTAGGGTTCTGCTTCCTCCAGGTAAAGAACATGGAGGAAGGGGAGGATGCAGGGGAGGTGTGGGGTTGAGGCTGCACTCCCCTTCTGTCACTGTCCTTGGCTGACTAGGGGGAGCCCCAGAGCCAGGGCTCCTACTACATCCCAGCCACAGGCTACAACTGTGCAGTGTGCCTCATTTGGCAGGGGACAGTGGCAATAGCATGCAGGTTCCTCCTTCCAGAGCCTGTTTCCTGCCACCCCTTCCCCCAAAGTCCCCTCCTGGTTGGGAGCAGGTGCTGGAAGGAGGAACCTGTGCATAGCCACCGTTGTCCCCAGATGATGTGGGCATTGTCCCCATGGGCCTTCCCTCCTCCACCCCAGGTCAACCAGGGACAGCAGCAGCGGTGTTGGCTGGAAGCAGGTTCCTCTTTCCCACTTTCACTATTGTTTTACTGTTCCCTGCCCATCTTCCTGGTATGCCACACTGCACTTTAGGAAATCACTGATCCATCAATAGTCATATTAGCTGTTCACATGATAATAATCTATCTCAGACTGATGTTGATCTCACTTTTGTAAACCTATAGTGACTATATGTTTGGAAGAAACACACCTTTGTATCTATGGATCTCACACCTTCATAAACCCATAGTGACACTCCATGTTTGGAAGATATTCCCTCCCACCCCTGACTGAAGGGAGTCAGAAGAATCCCCAAATTACAGCTGTGGGATTTGATCCTGGAATTGAAGTCTGCTGAATTATACTACCATATAACAGATCTGAGATCAAGTAAGGTCCTTGTGTCTGATGGAGTACCCAGCACATCACACAAAGTATAAAAGGGCATCTTTGGTCTCCATTAAGTTTTGTGGAGTACCCAACAATGGGTTTGTCTACACATGCATTAATGCACATTAAATCTAGTATCTCAGGGCATTTTTACACGTGTTCTGGGAGGCATAGGGTGGGTGGGGGACATGTTTTAATTAACCAGCCACACTAATTAAAAGTGCCTGAGCATCAGCGTGTATCAGCATCCCCATGCTGAAAAATGATGGTGGGGTGCTTTGAACTAAAGCTCGTTCAACAAGGGAAAGAAGAGGGAAAATACCTTTTCTCTCTTGTGGCAGAGAGAACATGGACCAATGGCTTGAGGTTACAGCAAAGTAGGTTTAGGCTGGATATCAGGAAAAACTTCTTCACTGTTAAAACAGTTAGGCAGTGGAATAGACTGCCTAGGGAATTTGTGAACTTTCTATCACTAGAGGATAAATGAGCTTTAGTTCAAAGCACCCCGCTGCCATTTTTCAGCGTGAGGATGCTGATACACATGATGCTAGGCTCTGCTAGAATGTGTTAATTTTCACACTCCAGAAGACTTGATTAATCTTCTGGATTTCCAGCATATTGGAACAGGCTTTGTGCATGTGTATAGGAGTCCTGAGTCAATTGTGAGGTACTAGGAAAATGCACATTAGCCTGTCTTAATGCACATTTACTAAATAGCACAGTTTTTCAGTGACACTTTAATGTGCATTAAAATAGGCTAATGCATATTAAAGCATGTGTAGATGCACTTGATATATAGTAAGTCACAATTTATGTACACTTTTGCAAAGTTCCCTGGCTACTGGAATACTGCACTATTCATAATTAACTGTTGGTTAGAAGATACTTTAAAAGATGGTGTTATACTTCTAATCTGGTATCTAGTAAACAAAATCAAATGTAGTATTCAGGGACAGCATAGAAAGTGCAAAAATCTTAGAACTCTTAGAGAAACAGGACTGGAAAAGACCTCCAGAAATCATCTAGTTCAACTTCCTGCCTGAAGTAGGATCATCCTTATCCAAACCATCCTACACAATACATAATATAAACTCTTCATAAAACTGCTGTTAACCCTGACACAACACAGACCTAATACCCTAACCTGCCAGCAGGGAAACCATGGCAGCCAAATATTCTGCTTCTATGAAATGTTGTCAATTTATACTCAAGAGATCCTAGGTAGTGGACCATGCTCCCCACTACAGAGGAAAGTAAAAACCCCTATGGGCCATACCAATATGATCATTGTGTAAAATTCCTTCCTGACTCCAAATATGGTTATCAGTCTGAACCTGTGCAGATGGGCAAGAATCTCTAGCCAGGAACTTCTGGCTTTAGTCCCAGCAGAAACATTGGTACACCACAGTTAAAATCCTCAGCCTTGGCTGTAGCCAACACCCAATGCCTCTGAGAAAGGCTTAAAAACACCCTGACACGTGTAAAGGAAAGCAGGAGAGAGGCAATCAGCAAAGGCCAGAAGCCTGGGAAATACCAATAGAACATAGGCGTAGCTATGCCTAGGTCATTCCCGACCAGTGACTGTCCAACCTCTACTTGAACACCTCCAGTGATGGAGAGTCCACAAATTCCCTAGGCAGTCTATTCCACTGCCTCACTGTTCTAACAGTTTTTCCTGATACCCAGCCTAAACCTACCTTGCTGTAACCTCAAGCCATTGTCCATGTCCTCTCTGCAGCAAGAGAGAAAAGGTGCTTTCACTCTTCTTTATGGCAGCCCTTCAAGTATTTGAAGACTGCTATGATGTTCTCACTTAAGCACCTATTCTGCAAGCTCTTTATCATCTTTGTCACCCATCTCTGGGCCCTTTCTAACTTCTCTATGTCCTTTATAAAATGAGGAGCCCAGAACTACACCTAATACTCTAGATGAGGCCTACTTAGTGCTGAGTAGAGAGGCACTATCACCTTCCTCGTCTTGCATCTAATTCTTCTATGGATGCATCCCCAAATCACTTTTCCCTTTTGTGAGGCTGCATCACACTGTAGACTCATACTGAGTCTGTGGTCTACCAAGACTCCTAGACCCTTCTTGATAGTGCTGCCATCCAGCCAGCTGTCACCCATTTTGTATTTGTGTTTTTGATTATTCTTCCCAAGGTGTAGCCCCTTCCATTTGTCTGCTTTGAACTCCATACTGTCAGCTTCAGCCCATCTTTCCAATTTATGGAGATCCTTCTGCATTGTACTCCCACCCTCTGACATGTTCACTATTCTTCCCAGTTTTGTGTTGTCTGCACTAGCTCATGAAGCTTTCTATGTCAGCATCTAAATCATTAATAAACACATTGAACAGCACTGAATACATGAAGATACATGAAATATTCAGAAACAACACTAAAATAGCATAACAGGAATTTTATCTAAAAAGGACTTTGGTCTTGTCTCCATTCACTGCAAAAACAATCCTGTCTAGAAAGCTTATTATAAAATGGTTGGCATTAAAATACTGTGATGATATTTTCTGGCTTTAGAAGACCTTCTCTCCCAATATGAATCCATGCCAGGCTGTCTCTCCTTCATGAAATTTCATGAACATCTCTGATTAAGATATTAAATATCTAAAGGATTGTTTCAAAAGGGCTGCAGTCCTTTTATCCTCTTCCCCTTAGCCCATACAGTGATATTATAAAACAGCACTTGGCATGTGCAGTCTTGGCTATTCTCATTCCTATAATGAGTAGGTTGAGTGTAGTCTGTGAAGAACCCAATAAAAACCTTGGAGGTACATGAACAGAAAGGTACTGTATTTATCTAGCCAAATATGATATTTGTTATAGCTCACATGAGAATGTACTTTCACAGGAATGTATGCTGTGACTATGCTGAAGTTACACAGTCCAGCTTTCAATCTTGAGCATTTAGCTTGAGTGCCAACACCCACATTTACCTATCTAAATTCCCATTTAGATACTCAATTGCAACATTTAAGACACAGGTACATGAACAAGCTTCTGTGAGGTACGTCAAGGCAGGGATTTACAGTATACTAGCTATTCTTGGTAACTGCCTGTGAGTGCATTTTACCCTATGACAAATTAAAGCTATTCCACTGTAGTTTACCCTTATTTCATTGTGTGGGACAAACTGCCATGGGGTAGTCCCATTTACCCTGGGGTAAAGTTTATACATGGGCAGTAATCACAGAGGAGCTAGTGCATCATAGGTGGCAGGCCCTACATACCCACCCTCTTTTATTACACAGAAACTTAAATGTGTTTGCATGCACTTAAGTACCAAACATTAAGCATAAATATTTTTGCATTGGCGTCTCCCTTCTGCTGTTCTCAGGCATTCAGTTGCCATTGACTTCTGTAGTTCCTGAGGATGTTCGTCACATTACAGGAGTTGCTGATCATGTAATAAGCTTAGGTTCTCAGAAGATCAGTGGTTCAGTCCTGCCTGCTGCGTGGTGCAAAACACACCAGTCTTCTTTAAGTCAGTGAGAGGACAGTGTGCATAGCACCTCATCACAACAGGGCCTCAATGCTGGAAAAGTATTATTCATTATCCTGAAACTGCAAGATTCTGTCTTTTACATATTTGAGAACTAAGCACATGTTTATTGTCACAATACACTATAAATTAGATTTTTTCCCCCTACAATTAACCTTATTCCTAGTCACTGCTTTATGTAAAGCCCAAGACAAAATTGTTGAACTTGCATTTACCAAATGTAACATCCTTGGTTAGGAAAACAATTTCTTCTCCTTTTAAACAATCCAGCTGGACAGACTTGAAGAAAAGCAGAAGGAGACTTACCGACGCATGTTGGAACAGCTCCTGCTGGCAGAGAAGTGCCACCGGCGCACAGTTTATGAGCTGGAAAATGAGAAGCATAAGCATACGGATTACATGAACAAGAGTGATGACTTTACCAACCTCTTGGAGCAGGAGCGTGAAAGGTGAGCATTAGAGACAGTATATAAAAGGTCCTCAACCTCTTGAAACTCTCTCTTAAGATGTGAAATATTTTTTAAATGACCCCCACACACACCAGTCGTAAAGTGTCACTACAGTCATATTATCCCACGCAAACCAGTCGTAAAGTGTCACTACAGTCATATTATTAGTACAACATTGTTCAAGTCTAGAATAGGGAGAATACCAGCACCATTCCTGTGAGCTTGCTCTTGAATTTAAACATGGATTTGCTTTGGCCACTCACATCCATTTTGTGTTCATCTTCTAGAAGCTTTTTAGGGAGTTCAAATTTTATTTCAACTGGTTATATATTTAACTGACACATTCAACTAAATTAAACTGATGTGCTGTGTTTTCTTTTTTTGTTTTGTTTTGTTTTTTATGAGCTGGGACACTGCTTATCACAGCAGGAGGACTAGGTTTCCAAAACCACACATTAAAACACTAGCACACAAGCAAGAAGATCACACAGACTTGCTTCTAAGGTTGTGAATTTACAATTTCTGCTGGCACTTTTGAAGAAAGATGCTTCAGGCAAGTTGTGTGCTTTAACATTTTCTCAAACTTGCCTAGTCTTTCCTATCTGCTACCTTTTCCTAACCAATTCAGTGCCCAGATGGCCATGTCACCATGGTGGCCTCCATGCTAAGCCTGGGACCACTGCTGAGAAATGAATCCTACCCACTTCTTCCACTCCACTCTCCTCCAGTGAAAGTGTATGGGAGGGCTTGTTTCTCAGTGATGGCCCAAGGCTGGCCAGAGAAGTGATATAGGCCTGGCTCACACATTCTTCAAGTACTTGTTGTTACAGAGTTATGCTCATTAAGTCAGGGAACAGAGATAGTAAGCAATTTTTGTGACCAACCAAAACTAACCAATTCAGGTACTTTTTTACTTGAGATACATGGAGGTATTGTGACAGGGCAAGGCTATGGTTCCAGAGTCTGAGCCTATTCCGGACTCATTTCAAAGGCTGCTCCCCAGTCAATACAGCTGAAAAGAGGTGCCTAGTCACTAAGGCTGAAAAGTTATAGGTATCTGGATGTAATGCTACGTACATTGTTCCCTTGTGTGCTGTTGCCTACAGAAACGGTCATGCCCTAACTATGCCAGCCCAATGAGCTGCTAGATGTTAAGTACACTGAGTTAATTACTTGTTGCTGTATACTTCCTAGCTGGGTCCAAGCTATCTTTGCATAGATGGAGTATTTCTTGGTTGGACTGGTCTCATTTCTCTATTTTTTAAACATGCTTAGTTCACTAACAAACTTTAAAGAGCACAAATTCTGCTGCATCTTTCCCAAGCATTTACAATATTCCATTTAGAGCACATGAGGAAGTATTTTAGCTTATTTTTCCAGTTAAAGACTATAACTGTCACAGTTCTTTTATATAATTATTTTTATATGGATATGCATAGGTGGTTATGTATGCCCAGTGAAATACTACATAAATACACCCTGACCCAAAGTGCATTAAAGTCAATAGGATGCGTCCCATTATCTTCACTAATTTGGGACCAGGACTTTTGCAGTTTAGAAATTATCGTGATAAATTGTTCTAATGTAACCTGATTTACTTCCTATACCTCAACAAATTCATTCACTTCAATTTGTCATTTATTGCCTTATCCTCAGCCCAACTCAATCATGTAGGATGCTAAACAGAACCAAATGATGCTCTATTTATCTTTGCTGACCTGCATTGATATTTTTCCCAGTGATTTGAAGTTCAGAAATTTTACCTCCCATTAGTAATTCTCAGGTGTCTAGATCCCTCTCCATTTTCATTATCTCCTTTTTCTCTGCTCCATTGTGTCTCTCAAACTTTAATTTTTTACACTCTTTAAGTGTTATGCAAACAGTGATAAGGAGAGTCTGAATTTAAATGTATATTGAAACCAGGTCCTTTAGAAACAGCCAAATCTATTTGCTACAGTCACCAATGCATCTGTAGCTAGTAAGTGGGGGAAACTGCACCTGTTGAAGCCCTTTTGATGTAGGTTGAGTGACAAGAAGAATCTGATGTTGCTGTTTAATCTTTTTTGTTGGTTTAAGATCTTAATGAGAGAAATCATTTCACATTCAGCAATGACCCAACGGGGAAAAAATGGTATGTGACTGAACATGGAAAATTGGGCATGCACTTTCCTCTTAAAAGTAGTCCTTCTAGATCACTTACAAGGCAGATTATTAAAATCACCACAGGATGGAAACTGTTAATTAATTTAGACTTAAATATTTCAACTCTCTCTCTTTGGTAGGTAGATCCCTTAGGTTCTGACTGTGGAAAAACTTGATTCAGTAATTTTTTATGTTTTGAAAATTGGAAGTAAAATCCTTTGAAGGATTAATTGAGAGAGAGAGAGAGAGAGAGAGAGGTTGATGGAATGAATCAGCAGAAAAATCCCAGCTGCAGTCAGCAAGGCTTTTTTGTCAAAGGATGGGGTTTGTAACAGGAAGATAAACAGTGATGAGAAGAAAATACATGGAAAACTCAGCTTCAGTTCAGGGTCCTAACATTTCCCTAGTCCTCATTAGTGATATTCACTTTATAATATTTATAATATAATCAGTATCTATGTATACTAACTTGATCCACAGATGTCAATGCACTTTAAAAACATTAACATATCAGATATTTCTAATCAACCTCCACTTTACATACTGAGAAAAATGGCACAGAGAGCTACGATTTGCCAGAACCAAAAAATCTGTATATGAACATGGCTTATTCTCCTCAAAAACAAAAAAAAATGGAAAATTGGCAGGAAAAGAATAGGAGTGTTCAAAACTTGTCCAGCTTGGAAAGTGGTTGGACCATTTTCGTAGACAGGATGGTTTAGGAAATATACAAGAAGTAAGGATGTTTGGAGATATATTTTATTGAACTAACTGTATAGGTCAGGGGGTGCATCTACATGAGATGTTCAGTGTGCAACAGACTAATTCTACTGTGCATTAACACATCACATCAAAAGCCATGCTAATGCGCAATAGAATTAGTCTGCTGCACATTACCATCACAAAAAGACCATGCACCAGCACTAGTGCACAGTAGCACTGGCTACTGAGCATATAGTTAGTACCTCATATTAGAGGTAACAAACTTAATGCACTGTAACAACAGTACACTAATGGACATGTAGACACGCCCAGCAAGTCATTAAACAAGCTTTTGAGCACAATGTGCTCTTTTTCAGGTTGAGCAACCCAAGATCATTTCTGAAGAACGGCATGTTGTACCCCAAAAGCTTATTTAACCTCTCTCCTAAGTATCCATTTGGTCCAATAAAAGACACCACCAAAATTCCTTGCTTCCAGCTTGGAGAGGTGTCACAACATGGCTGTAGGTGTTTGACTGCCAGTTTTAATAGCTTGTTTCTGAAAGTCTTGATAGAAAAAAAAACAATCCTATAAGAAGACAACAGCTCTACAGTAGGGAGAGAGAATGGAGAGATCACATAGTATAAACAGAAGGTGCTCCTAAAGCAGGGGTTGTCAACTGGGGGTACATGTACCACCAGGGGTACTTGAGAAGACCCTAAGGAGTACGTGTGAGTGGGCGGAGATGGAGTGCTGCCATGTACCATCCCACGCTGCCGCACAGGCACTGCCCGCCTAGCTGGACGCGGTGGGGGTGGGGAGCTTGAATGCGGCAGCTGCTGCCACTCTGCATTTGGCCATGCACCACCACCCCCCCCCCCCCCCAAACACACACACTGCTCCGGGGGTACACTGCTCTGTGTCTGCCTGCCGAGACTACACTGATCCAAAAAGGTTGAAAAACCTTGTCCTAAAGGAAAGATGGCCTCACTGTGTTGTCAGTATCTTTATTGTTGTCGGTCATAAAGATCGAACTAAAACTTCATCTCTGGTTTCTTAGCTCTGGACTTTAAGAGGCAAGTCTGCCTCTCCACCCTTCCCTATTTTTATCAGAGTATGTACATTCTTCTTCTCTTTCAATGCTGTACTCCTCTAACCTCTACTATGTAGTAAAGTTTACTAGTCATCTCTTCTTGATCTTTCAATATCTCTAACTGCTCAAACACATTTCTACGGTTAATGGAGACCAGTGTTATTTTTGGTGTAATCCTGGGAGCAACGCTACATGCGCCCTCACCTGAATAATGAGATCCTGGGGTACCCAGTAGCTAGTAGCCCTGCCTAGCCCCCCTGGGAAGCTGCTGCAGTGCCCCGAGTGGAGAGCCTCCCCGTACAATCAAGCACCCTTGCAGACAATTTCAAACTATTGATAGGATTTAACTATTTACAACATAACAAATAATCATTAAATAAACACATGGATACACTGTCTAATAAACCCTCAAGAACTTATTTACACAGTCTCTCACTTGCACGTGGTGTTCTGGGGATCCCGTGTGCACTGCCCCTGGCAGGGTATCTCAGGGAGCGGTATTGTCTATGTCCCTGTACGTGGTCTGTGGACACTCCCTGGCACTGGTGTCTGTCTTGGTGCTCCTGGGGTCTCCTGGCAGCAAGCAGTGACCCCTCTGCAGTTCCTGCAAGACAGCCTTCCCCTGCCTTTGACCTCGTTCCCTGGTTCTGCTGGGAGCAGTATCTGGGCTGCAGGCTATAGCAACCCTCCTGCCCCACACAGCCTCACAGCCCCAGCAAATGC
>NW_005841955.1:1779404-1788202 GCF_000455745.1 Alligator sinensis
ACTAGGGCAGACTCCGGCAGTCCCCCCCCCGGCTCTGCTGTGTTCCCCCAGCCACACCGGCTGCAGTCAGGTCTCTCCAGGCTTGGATTCTCCACACCAGCAGTCCCTGCCTGATCCTGCAGCTGCAGCTTCTCCACTGGTGCTCCTGCAGGCCTCTCAGGGGCTCTCTGAGGGACCACTGCGCTGAGACTCTGAATCCAATCTCCAGCCTGTCCCTCAACCCCTCTCTCTCTTGTTCCCCCACCCCTGCCACGGGAAAAACTGCTCCCCCTTTTAGCCAAGCCTCTCAGCCAATCCCAGCTCAGGGCCCTTCCCGGGCTTTTGCTAATGGCTCTCTTTCAAAACTTTGCTGGGGTTACATCACCCCCTCCCACTTCCAACAGGGCTGCTTCCAAACAGCTTCACTTGCCCTCAGAGCCTACAGTGTCCCCTCTAGGACAAACGCTGTCTCTCTGCCAGGCAGCCCTTCCCATTCTGTTCAGGTGGGTCCATTTTTTAAAGGCTGCTACATTGGGAAAGGCTGTTAACCTGATAAATTCTTCAGGGTTATCTAGGGATCAGCCTGAACCCTTCCACTGAACCAGTTATCTAGGCTTTGTATTACATTTGTCATCATCCTCTCTTCCTACCCAGACTGAATCTTTCTACCCAAACCACAGGAAAATCCAGAATGTTACAAAGAGGGATACAGGAGCAATGAATGGTGCTATGAGGGTGGCTTCAATCCCATTCCTGGGTCCCTCCATATACTGGGGTGGGCAGAGTATGCCACAGAAACAGCCAGGGACTTAAGTCTCCAAATCAGATAACAATTTCCACCCCATTCCCCTCAACTCTTAGCACCTCCTTCCCTTCCCTTCCCTTCCCTTCCCTCTGTGCTTAGCTGCATCTCCTCTATTTTCCCTCTGCTGCTGTCCCCAGATGACCTTGGTGTAAGGGAAGCTCCAGAACCGCTCATACCCCACTCCAGCTCCACTTCAGCTGGGCTGCGCAAGGAGCCATGCTCAGCCAGGGACAACAGCAGCAGTGACAGTGGGCAGGTTTCCCTGCCCGAGCCAGCTCCTGGGCTGGTGGGGAACACCTGGGGGACCATGCAAAGAGGGGAAACCTATTGCTGCTGTCACTGCTGCTGTCCTACGTTAAACCCAGCTCACCTCTGCTGCCTGGCTGGACTGATGTAGTGGTTCTGGATCTGTGCTGTCCCTGTGGCAGTCAGAGATAGTGGAGATGGTGGCAAGGAGGGAAGGGGTGGAATGATATAGAAGAGGATGTATCACTGAGCATGAAGAAGTGGAGGGGGAAATTCTTACCTGCTTCTGGGACTTAAAAAAAGGTCCCCAGCTGCTGCTCCCTTGGCATGGCCTGAAAGGAGGGTGTGATTCCAACACTGTGCCACCTCTGAATCCTTCCCTGCTGCTCACACCCCTCACTTTCTTCTCCCCTGTCCTAGTCCCCACTGTAAGGCCTTCAACTCAAATTTTGTAGCTTTGTGGTACTTGCATTTATACTTAGAACCCTCTCACTCAACCTCCCTTCTCCTCAAGTCTTTGAAAACAGGGAGTAGCCTCCATTTCTCCCTTACCCAATACCCTGAGAGCACTAATTAATGTCTACCAGACTGAGTTTTTAAGGGAAACAAGATACCACATAATGGCCAACACTTCCTTATTCATAAAGTCTCCTGTGGGAGTGAAGATTCTAGGTAAAGCTTTCCCTGTGTCTAGGAAAGGGCAGAGTTAATCCCTCATTTAAGCTATGGCTGAAACCTTTGTACAGTTGTAAAGGCTTCTGGATACTGAATGTGGCAGACTCACTTCCCACACTGCCCTGGTGCTATCTGTAGAAATTCAATAGGCAGAAAGAGCAGTGATTTCTAGATGGTACTCCATCTTGCTGGAAAAAAATGATATGTGGAAAGGAAAGGCCACTTAGAGCTGTCTAGAAAATATAGAAAGAAAGGCTGAGGACTACCAGGCCCACTCTTCAAAGACATCAGAGGGGTACAAGGGAAACTGGGGGAAAAGAGAAGTGGGTAAAACAGGATGACATCTGGGGTAGGACACTACAGAGGGCAAGGACTGATGCAGCAGTGGCATTGTACAGTGAGCTTTCTCAGCACAACCCTGTAATGCTCCTCCCCAGGATTCAACCACAGATTTGACAGCCCAGATCAGTGGCCCTGTCAGTCTGGTTGCAGCTGAGATAGTTCTTGGGTCTGTCCATGGCTCCAAAAACCTCTGCTCAGGGCAGAGGTTGGCACAGCCACAGTGGTATTAGGCTGCTGCCCCATCCCCACTCCCAGGTCAGCAGAGATGAGCATAGAAATGGCACTATATATTTCATTCCATTAAAGAACTTATACCAGTCTTGTGCCATGGGCATGTATTTGTCAAACAAATGCTTTAACATGGTCATATTCATTCAGTGGAAACCCTGATCTTGCAGTTAAAACCATGATCTTGCTTAGAGAGGCAGAGAAGCCTTTTAGATCCAGCTGAGGTATTTTACAAAACACTTGCAGGTGTTAACACTTACCAATTTGATTCAGAGGCACTGACTCCATGGGTGCTCTGGGGCTCAAGCACCCACTGAATAAAATTAGGGGGTGCTCAGCACCCATGAGCCACAGCTGTTTTGGTTTTATATTAGATATGTGGCTGCTTGCAGACACTATAAAAAATGGAAAAAGCAGTGTGTTACTTCAACCCAGCTCTGTAGTATCTGTAAAGATCAGGCACTTCAGTAGGGCTTTTTGGGGGCTTTTATCTAATATCTGACTGAATTTACCACAACTAGTGATTCAATCAGCTATTAGCTAAAAGTACTAGAAGAGCCCCACTGAAACACCCCATCTTTTCAGACATTGGGCAAGCCAGGTTGAATTAACATGCTGCCTCTTCTGGGCATACACGGGGCTTGGTACCCACCTGCAAAAACCCTGATCTCCTAGAGATACTCCTGTATGAGCTGTTGAAAGTTAATTTAATCATACCTGGCAATTTACACTGTAATATAACCTGTTGTGCCTTACAGCTTAATCACACAATGGCGTTTAGAAATCATTCGCTTTGGCTGGCAAAAATGTCTTGCAATAATACCATTACTACAGCTTACATTTCTATAGCAATTTTTATTACACAGGCAAACATAGAGAAATACTTTGCAAAACATTTTAAGTATGTAACAGTTATAAAATCACTGAACATAGCAGCTCCTTTATGGTTTGGTTTCTGTTCCCCTGGTCAGACCTGGTTTTTTTTTTTCTTTCTGTGAGCAAACCCATTGAAGTCAGCAGCATACCTCCCATTAATCTTAAAGTTTCAGGATCAGGCCAATGGTAATCACTACCCCGAGTCCTGTAGGAGACAGAAAATACCCACCTTTAAGCCCTCTAAAACATTCCTAAATAGACTTTTCTGTAATATACCAGCATGTCATTTACAGAATGGGTGTGATATAAAGTGTATATTAGTGCTTGTTAGGGGCGATTCCTATTAAGGAAGGTCAGGCTAATAAAACCACACGTACTATGCTATACTTTGTGTCTTCTCTTTCTGTTGATATATTTATTGCAGTATTTGAGCCTAACATTAGTAACATATGTATGTGTATGGGCATGTCTATGTGCATTATACATACTCATACCTATTTTAGATTTAAAGGAGTAAAGATTATAATTTGGGGGTTACACTTTTTATTGAAGCCTCAAATTACACCCAAAGCCAATGGGACAATGTCCCAAGTGCAGTGAAGCAGTTAGGGTTTTCCTCAAAGACAGAGTTCGGGATTTATGCTGTATCCTTTAAGCGGTGCCCTGCTAAATCTGGTTTTAGTTAAACCCTCTTTTTGAAGTAAATGGCCATAATTAGATCTGTGCAGAGGAGACAGCAGGACTTTGACCCCAACCCTTTCTTCTACAATGTCTTCTTTGGGGCTTCATGCAAAATTGTCTCCTCTCCTCCTCCCTTGAGGCAGCACCCCCAGCAAGGAATGTATTGGCAAGTTTCTTAGTGGTCTGTGATAATACATTCCTCTCTGCTTTAGTCATCCTGGCACCAAAATACTCCTAGCTGCTCTTCTGGTGATGTAATGCTGGGCCCACATCACCTGCAAAGGAAACTGATCTGTAAGTAATAAAGAACACAGCCGTCTTGAAACAAAAAATGGAAGTGTTGATGTTAGCAGGTTTCTTCTTTTCTGATTTTGTTATGGAAGTTTCCTGTCTCCCTTTTCCCATGGGAAGGCAACACCAAGCTTCCCTTTAAGAAACATTTTCATTTTCTTCTTTTATTTAATATACCCTAGCAGGGTTGACAATAGAAGCTGGATAGCCTTTGCCTGTCATAGCCTTCAGATGTACAAAATTTCTTGTTTTTTATAGACATAGTGAAATGGAGAAGATGACAGAGAGAAAAGATTATGGTATCAAGCAGTCAGTAATTAGTTCAGAGAATAGTCTGACCCAGTGCATGAAGTTTAGAAATGTTCAATGCTAATAAATGTCTCTGAGTTAACAATGTAGTCTAACAACACACAGAGAATTTAGACAAACCTCTGAGGACATAATTCACAACAGAATTTTATCCATAAATGTATAATACTTGTCTCTCAAGGGATGGAAAATCAGTGTTTTCACAGATTGAGCTTTGCATATAGCAACCCAAGACTTCTTGGCCATATTTCTATTCTGACTTCAGGTTTTCTCTTTTGGGTTTGGTTTTGTTTTGTTTTGGGTTTGTTTTTTTTTGGTGTTTCTCTATCCTTGTTTCCAAATTGTGATCCAAAAGGAAAAACCTGACACAGTGAGATATTATGGAAATCCACAGCATTGCCTGCAAGCCTGACCAAATATTACTTGCAACAGTAAAAAGAAGTCAGTCATGCTCTTTCTATCTGTAATCACATCTATAAACCAAAATTTGCTTTTAATGAAAAGATGAGTTAAGATAAAGGCAACAGTTTTACAATCATTAAATATTTGTTGGCTCACTCTTTTAGTTTGATATGCTATTATTATACTTCAGCTTTTCTCTTGTTGCACTGAAATTGTAGGACTTCAGATTAAGTAGCTCAGGTCCAATGATATCTCATTAACACAAATAAATAAAAAATGTAACAAACTAATTTTCAAATGTTAAGTAAATGTGAAGGTCCAGTATCCTCTATTCTGCAGGTTTTATTCTATAGTTCCAGTTGACTCTTAAGATATTGACTGAAGCATGTAAATTACACAGTTCTTGTATCTTTCCTGAGTTGTAGACTTCATGATCCTTACCCAAATTTAAACAAAATTGCTCCAAACATATTTAAATAGTGAGAGAACATACAGCTATAATCTAGCTTTGGAAAAACAATGAGAGAGTATTGTGAGGTTAACATGATGTGATATTTGCCATGAGTTGGACTGTAATCCAAATCCATCTCTTCACACTTGGATATTATTCAAAACTGTTTGGTCTCATAGTCACTTTTGGGATTATATTAAATAGCATCATATGCTATTTCAGCTAATCATCCAAAATTATTTCTAAGTAAAAAAGAGATGTATAGCCCTTAAGAGAAAATTATTATACAGAAAAATGTGTATTGGATTATTTCTATTCAAGTTTCCTGTACCTGGGAAAACATCAGTCTTAATGCTATAAGGTCAAACTTTGGGGGAGAGGGGGACAAGGAGAAGTTACTCTACTCACAATCCAACCATAACTTGAAGTTCAGAGTGCAATAGTTCACAACATGGACACTAACATTTTTATTGCTTTATTTATTTGATTTTTGTACTGCCCTTCCCAAAGGACTCTGGGGCAGCTTACGATGAAAGTACATCATAAAAACAAATAGAATATTTAATAAAATAATAAAACAACACCCCAGAGAACACCCTGAAGTTTAACCCCATCTGCTAATAGCCTGTACTGGGATGTGGGAAGGTCCTTCCTATTCTGGGGATGCCCGAGCTCCTTTCCCTGCTCTCTATAAAAGTCTGGATCATGGGATCATAGAATCATAGAAATTAAGGTTGAAAGGGACCTCAGGAGGTCATCAAGTCCAACCCCCTGCTCAAAGCAAGACCATCCCCAACTAGATCATCCCAGCCAAAGCTTTGTCTAGCTGGGTCTTGAAAACCTCCAAGGATGGAGATTTCACCACCTCTCTTCGTAACCTGTTCCAGTGTTTTACTACCCTGCTAATGAGAAAATTCTTCCAAAAATCTAACCTAAACTTCCCTTGCTGCAACTTGAGATCATTGCTCTTTGTTCTGTCATCTGCCACCACTGAGAACAGTCTAGCTCCATCCTCTCTTGAACCCGCTTCATGTAGTTGAAGGCTGCTATTAAATCTTCTCTCAGTCTTCTCTTCTCCATACTAAATAAGCCCAGTTCCCTCAACCTATCCTCAGAAGTTATGTGCCCCAGCCCCCTCACCATTTTTGTTTCCCTCCACTGGACTCTTTCCAATTTGTCCACATCTTTTCTGTAGTGGGAGACCCAAAACTAGTCACATTACTCCAGATGTGGCCTCACCAGTGCTGAATAGAAGGGAATAATCACTTCCCTTGATCTGCTGGCAACACTTCTACTAATATAGCCCAGTATGCCATTAGCCTTTTTGGCAACAAGGGCATACTTGGCTCATATTCAGTTTATTATCCACTCTAACCCCTAGGTCCTTTTCTGCAGATCTGCTACTTAGCCAGTCGGTCTCCAGTCTATACCAGTGCATAAGAATGACCCATCCTAAGTGCAGGACTTTGCACTTGTCCTTATTGAGGCTCATGAGATTTCTTTTGGTCCAATCCTCCAATATGTCTAGGTCACATTGAATCCTAGCCCTACCCTCCAGCATATCTACTACTCTCCCAAGCTTGGTGTCAACTACAACTTGCTGAAGGTGCATTCTATGCCATCTTCCAAGTTGTTGATGAAGACATTGAAGAAAACCCACCCCAGGACTTCCCCTTGCGGCACTCCACTTGATACCAACTAGACATCGAGCCATTGATTACTACCCTCTGAGACCGATGCTCCAGCTATATTTCTATCCACCTTACAGTCCATTCATCCAGCCCATCCTTCTTTAGCTTGCCTGCAAGAATGTTGTGGGAGACCGTATGAAAACCCTTGCTAAAATCAAGGTACACTACATCCACTGGTCTCCCGACATTCACAGAGCCAGTCACCTTGTCATAGAAGGCAATCAGGTTGGTCAGGCATGACTTGCCCCTGGTGAATCCATGCTGACTGTTCCTAATCACCTTCTTATCCTCCAAGTGCTTAGAAAAGGATTTCTTGAGGATCTACTCAATGATTTTTCCAGGGGCTGAGGTGAGGCTGACTGGCCTGTAGCTCCCTGGATCCTCCTTTTCCCCTTTCTTAAATATGGACACTATGTTAGCCTTCTCCAATCATCCAGGACCTCTCCTGATTGCCATGAGTTTTCAAAGATGATGGCCAATGGCTCTGCAATCACATCAGCCAACTCCCTCAGCATCCTCGGGTGCATCCCATCCAGCCCCATGGACTTATACATGTCCAGCTTTACTTAGTCCTTAATTGATTCTTTCACCACTGTTGGCTACTCACCTCCTCCCCAAACTGTGCTGTCTGGTGCAGTAGTCTGGTAGCTGACTTTGCCTGTGAAGACTGAGGCAAAAAAGGAATTGAGCACTTCAGCCTTTTCTGCATCAAGTTTGCTTCCTCTATTCAGTAAGGGAACCATACTTTTCTTGATCCTCCTCTTGCTACTGACATACTTGTAGAAACCCTTCTTGTTACCTTTCACGTCCCTTGCTAGCTGCAACTCCAATTGTGCTCTGGCATGGTGCCAGAGGACTGGAAAAGGGCCAATGTGGTTCCCATTTTTAAAAAGGGGAGGAAGGAGGACCCAGGAAACTTTAGGCCAGTCAGTCTTACCTTGATCCTGGGTAAGCTTTTTGAAAGAATTATCCTGGCGCATGTCTGTGAGGGACCAGCAGGGGAGATTATGCTCAGGGCCAACCAACATGGGTTCATTAGAGGCAGGTCCTGTCAGACAACCCTGGTGGCCTTCTATGACTAAGTCACAAAGTCCTTAGATGCAGGTGTAGCAGTGGATGTAGTCTTTCTGGACTTTAGGAAGGCCTTTGACACTGTCTCTCACCCCATTTTCATTAAAAAACTAGGAGACTGTGGTGTCGATGCCTACACAGTCAAATGGGTCACTAACTGGCTGGAGGGCCTCACCTAGAGAGTGGTGGTGGATGGGTCTTATTTGACCTGGAGGGATGCGGGCAGTGGGGTTCCCCAGGACTCAGTCCTTGGGCCTGCACTGTTCAACATCTTCATCAGCGACTTGGAAGAGGGGGTAAAAAGCACTCTGTTCAAATTTGCAGATGATACTAAGATGTGGGGAGAAGCGGGCACGCTAGAAGGGAGGAATAGGCTGCATGTGGACCAAGACAGGTTACAGGGGTGGGCAGAGGAGAACAAGATGGGTTTCAACACTGACAAGTGCAAGTTACTGCACCTGTGGAGGCAGTACCAGCAGCGTACCTACAGGCTGGGGAACTCCCTTCTCATCAGTGCAGAGGCAGAAAAGGATCTTGGAGTCAGTATTGATGCCAAAATGAACATGGGCCGACAGTGTGGGGACGTGGTCACGAAGGCCAAGCCTACCTTGTCATGCATCCACAGATGCATCTCAAGCAGGTCCGAGGAGGTGATCTTCCCCCTCTATGCGGCACTGGTCAGGCCACAGTTGGAGTACCACATCCAGTTCTGGGTGCTGCACTTCAGGAGGGATGTGGACAACATGGAGAG
>NW_005841955.1:1788458-1789527 GCF_000455745.1 Alligator sinensis
AGTCAGAGCGGCTAGGATCTGGAACCAACTTCCAAGAGAAATGGTGCTGGCTCCTACCCTGGGGATCTTTAAGAGGAGGCTAGATGAACACCTTGCTGGGGTTGTTTGACCCCAGTACTCTTTCCTGCCATGGCAGGGGATTGGACTTGATGATCTGCTCAGGTCCCTTCTGACCCTACCAACTATGAAACTATGAAATTGTGCTTTGGCCTTCCTGACTTCATCCCTGCATACACAGGCAATCCTCTTATATTCTTCCCTACTTATTTGTTCAAGTTTCCACTTCATATAAGCTTCCTTTTTGTGATTTAGTTTACTGAAGAATTCCCTGCTAAGCCAAGCTGGTCTTCTGTCATACTTGCTAATCTTTCTGCACATTGGGATGGTTTGTTCCTGCATTCTCAGTAAGGTTTCTTTCAAGTCCAGTCAAGTCTCCTGGACTCCTCTCCCCCTCAGTCTGGTATCCCAGGAGATCCTGCCCATTAGTTCCCTGAGTAAGTCAAAGTCTGCTTTTCTGAAGTCCTGGGTACTTATTTTACTGCTCTCCATCCTTCCTTTCCTCAGGATCCTGAACTCAATCATCTCGTGGTTACTGCTGCCCGAGTTGCCATCCACTACTACATTCCCCACCAATTCTTCCCTGTTTGTGAATAGCAGGTCAAGAAGAGCATGGCCCCTAGTTGGCCACTACAGCACTTGCATCAGGAAGTTGTTCCCCACACTCTCCAAAAACTTCCTAGATGGCCTGTGTGCTATATTGGCCTCCCAGCAGATGTCAAGGTGATTGAAGTTCCCCATAAGAACCAGGGCCTCCCGGTCAGGCATCTACATGAGAGCTACTGCACCATTACTAATCTCAAGTAAATTTGATACTTGTATTTTCAGGTAGTAAATTTTCTCAGGATTAGGGAGGTTTACTGCATAGTAAGCATGTGCACATATAGAAGCTATGCTAATGCGCAGTTAAGCGTCTCGTGTAGATTCATAGATTCACAGATGCTAGGGTCGGAAGGGACCTCAATAGATCACCGAGTCCGACCCCCTGCATAGGCAGGAAAGAGGGCGGGGG
>NW_005841955.1:1789704-1790438 GCF_000455745.1 Alligator sinensis
TGGTGAATAAAACCTCACCAATTCCCTTCTGTGCCCCCGTGATGAACTTATAGGCAGCCATAAGGTTGCCTCTCAACCTTCTCTTGCGGAGGCTGAAGAGGTCCAGGTGCCCCAGTCTCTCCTCATAGGGCTTGGCCTGCAAGCCCTTAACCATATGAGTGGCCCTTCTCTGGACCCTCTCCAGGTTATCCACATCCTTCTTGAAGTGTGGCGCCCAAAATTGCACGCAGTATTCCAACTGCGGTCTGACCAGCACCCAATAGAGGGGAAGTATCACCTCCTTGGATCTGTTCGTCATGCATCTGCTGATGCACGATAAAGTGCCATTAGCTTTTCTGATGGCTTCGTCACACTGACGACTCATGTTCATCTTGGAAAGGGATCCTTCATCTTGAAAGGGAATCTTTCAAGATGTGTTCATCTTGAAAGGGATCTTGGAGTCCAGTAGGACTCCAAGATCCCTTTCCGCTTCTGTTCCACCTAGCAGGTAATTTCCTAGGCAGTAGGTATGCTGGACATTTTTCCTACCTAGGTGCCGCACTTTGCATTTATCCTTGTTGAATTGCATTCTGTTGTTTTCCGCCCACATGTCCAACCTGTCCAGGTCTGCTTGCAGTTGTTCCCTTCCCTCCAGCATGTCCACTTCTCCCCACAGTTTTGTGTCATCCGCAAACTTGGACAGAGTACACTTCACTCCCTCGTCCAAGTCGCTGATGAAGATATTGAAGAGTATT
>NW_005841955.1:1790752-1805543 GCF_000455745.1 Alligator sinensis
CCACGAGCGTGCAAATATTCCTGCCAGTGGCTCTGCAATGATGTCGGCCAGTGCCTTCAGTACCCTCGGATGGAGCTCATCCTGGCCTGCTGACTTAAAGGCATCCAGTTCTTCCAAGTGACTCTGCACCATCTCAGGGTCTATGCATGGCAGTCTGGTGCCTTCCTGCTGCCTCTCTACCATCCCAGTGAGAGCCTTGTCCTGCCCCTCACTTAGGAACACTGAGGCAAAGAACTCATTGAGGAGTTCAGCCTTGTCCCCTCTGTTCATCACCAATTGCTTCTGCCCATTTAGTAGGGGTCCTATTCCACCCTGGGCCTTCCTTTTACTCCCTATATATCTAAAAAACAATTTTTTGTTATCCTTTACTTGGGATGCCATCCTCAGCTCCATGGTAGCTTTGGCCCATCTAACTGCCTCCCTATAAGCGCGAGCAGAGGAGGTATACTCCTCTTTGGTAATCTCTCCCCGTTTCCACTTTTTATATGCTCCCCTTTTAGTCCACATGCTGCCCTGGATTTCTCTGGTCAGATGTGCCCACTATCTCTGTTTCCCTGGGGTGAACTTATCCTACAAGACACACCATGAATTGTAAATCATCAGACAAAGAAAGACATCAGCAGTAAGGGGTTGACTTGCACCCTGCAGTTCTCTCCTGGAGAGAGTATTCTGGTTCCATGCTGCAACCTCTGCCTCACAGCCTTGTCTTTTCCTTATCTCTCTTTCCAGCAAGCTTTTAACTTAATTTGGGCCAGCCAGTTGTTCTCATCAGCTGAGCCAGTCCTCGTAGGTAGGCTTGCAATCATTGTCTTACTACCTGCAGCTAGGCTGCAGCCCTTGAGGCATGCAGCCTGCTACAGAGGCATAAAAGTAAAGAGATGAAGATAGAAGAAGGGAAACAAACAGCTGTAAGTAGAAGGAAAGAAAAGAATAGTTACAACAAAAAGAAAAAAATCATAGATGATAATGCCAAAAGAGGCCTTTGTGATCATCTAGTCTGGCACCTATTAATACAGGTCACAGGATTTCCCTAAAAGAAGTCTTATGTGAACTGCAACACAACTTTTAGAGGGGGAAAATTCCATCTAATCTTGATTTTAAAACTGCCATTAATGGAGAATCCAACACACCCATTCATTTCTTCAAGTGATTAACCAACTTTGCTGTTAAAAATGGGCACCTTATTCCTGGACTTAATATGTTAACAGCCTACAATCCATGGACCAGATCTAGACTGCCAAGCAGCCCTGTCAACCCTGGATTTTTGTGCTGTCACAAGCAGGGCCGGCCCACAGTTTTTTTGGGGCCCCTGCAAGATATAGTTTTGGGACGCCCGATTCATCAAAAAATCAAAATTATGGTTAATTGTAGTATAAACTCACTGAAATAAAATAGTTGGGGCTGGGCTGAGCACACGTGGGGTGTGCTGTGGGGGCCATGGGGGAGGGGGCAGCACATGCTGGGTGTACATGGGTTCCTTCCCTGGGGCCAGGGCGAGCAGAGCTGGGAACTCATCCCACACTCAGGTGGGAAGGGGCTCCCTGCCTGCATTGAGCCTTTTAAACATGGTGCAGGTGGCGGGGGGTGAGCGGGGCAAATCCCCTTGGCTGCGGGGCCCACAGCAGCCACAGGTTCCACAGGATAGAATGGGCCAGCCCTGGTCACAAGTCCCATGTTTGGAGTGAGCTGCACTAGTTTAGCTTGCCACTGGTCTAGCTTATAAGCAAAAGCTCAGTAAAGTCAAATGAGTGCAGCAAACTCACTATAAATACCTAGAAATTACCACAGTAAAATCAGGTTAAAGTTCAGGTAAAAGGCAATCAGAAGCAATTCATTAATTTGTGTTATTATTCTTATTATAGTGGCTATGACTTTTTGTTGAGCACTGTACACAGGTAGTCAGATACTGTCCCTACCCCATAAACATTGTAATCTAAAGAGAGAATTAATACATAAAAATTTGTAAGAGGGAGAGAATCTAAACCAAAGTTTGTTGGCTTGCTTTTAAAATAACAATAAACTATCTTTGATTGAACCTGTACCCAGCCATCTTTAGTTGCCTAATTTTTTTGTGAACTTCCTCGTAGATGGGTTTTAAAGGAGTGGAAGGTAGTGGCCTTATAGAACAATTGAAGGAGACTATCAGTGTGTAAGCAGATGTGTGAAAAAATTGTGGAGACCATTTTGGGAGAAGTGGAAAATTGGGATATGGAGGCTAACTTAAATGACACGGGTTGATGGATAAGTATGGGAGGCAGAGTCCTGAAGAGCCTTGAGGGTGCTGATAAGAAACTTCAACTTGATATTGTAGAAATGGAAGAGCCAAAAGACAGGATCAGAACAGTGGCCAAAGAAGATGCTCCAAAATGAAATCCATGTGAGCTTGGAGATGTTGTAGTAGTCAAGATGACAGATGATGGGAACAAGATTTCAGTTATAAAGACAAAAAAGTAAGAACTTATAAACATAATAGAGAAATGGGATATAGCCTAAGTATAAGGGTAAATGGGCAAAGAAATAGGAGAAGTAAATGGGAGCCCTAGATTGTGGGCCTGAGTGACTGGGAAAAAGATGGTGTTGTCATCAGTGACAGAAACTCTGAAAAATGGGGAGTGTTTGAGAGGAAAAATGAAGTATTTTCACCACATTGAGCTGAAACAGGACTCTTGAGAAGAGACATCAAGAAACAGGTTGATATGGGCACTTTATGGAAAGAGGTAGATCAGGAATGGAGAAAGAACAGACAAGATAAACCAAGGAAAGAGCTGTGAATAGGCCATTTCGTACCTATAAGTATAGAGATCCAGGAAAGGAAGGAAATGAAGCTGTCATTGGAGAGGCAAAGGTTGGTTACATGGAATATTGTAGAAGTTATACAGAGAGAAGATGCTCTGTCTCCCAAAGAACTTAAAACCTACATAAAACAAGCTGCATAACTCCAGCTCTAGAGTCAGAAGGTATGAGAAACATCAAGAAAGATAGTGATTATTTTCTTTCCATATTGCAATAGTGTTGATTGGACTAGATTGTCCTGATATTTAAGACACACAGAATAAGATAATTCAAATACCTAGTCTCTTAAATTTAGGTTTTTAATAATTTTTTTGTATGTAAAGACCTCAGGATTTAGCTTGGTCAGCATGAGAAGAAGTCTAACGGCGTACTGGGCTGCACTAGTAAGTGTATTGCCAGTAAGTCAAGGGAAGTTATTATTCCCCTCTATTCAGCACTGGTGAAGCCACATCTGGAATACTGTATTCAGTTTTGGGTCCCCCACTACAAAGAGGATGTGGACAAATTGGAGAGTGTCCAGTGGAGAGCAAGAAATGGTGAGGGGACTTATAAGGACAGGCTGAGGGAAATGGGCTTATTTAATTTAGAGAAGACTGAGGGGATTTAATAGTAGCCTTCAACTACCTGAAGAGGTGAGGGGCCTGGAGCACATAACTTCTGAGGATAGGTTGAGGGAACTGGGCTTATTTAGTATGGAGAAGAGAAGACTGAGAGTGTATTTAATAGCAGCCTTCAACTACATGAAGTGGGTTCGAAAGAGGGTGGAGCTAGACTGTTCTCAGTGGTGGCAGATGACAGAACAAAGAGCAATGGTCTCAAGTTGCAACAAGGGAAGTTTAGGTTATATATTAGGAAGAATTTTCTCATTAGCAGGGTAGTAAAACACTGGAACAGGTTACGAAGAGAGGTGGTGAAATCTCCATCCTTGGAGGTTTTCAAGACCCGGCTAGACAAAGCTTTGGCTGGGATGATGTAGTTGGGGATTCATAGATTCATAGATGCTAGGGTCAGGAAGGACCTCAATGGATCATCGAGACTGACCCTCTGCCCATGGCAGGAAAAAGTGCTGGGGTCATGTGACCCCAGCTAGGTGCTTGTCCAGTCTCTTTTTGAATACCCCCCAAGGTAGGGGAGAGTACCACCTCCCTTGGAAGCCCGTTCCATATTCTGACAACCCTAACCTGAAGAAGTTCTTTCTGATATCCAACCTAAACCTACACTTAGCTTGTGGCTGTTGTTCCTGGTTATTCCAAAGAGCTCTGTGGTAAACAGAGCATCTCCTATTCCCTGCTCCCCACTTCCCCCCCCCCCCCGATGAATTTGTATACAAGATTCCTCCTCAGCCTTCTCTTGTAGAGGCTGAAAAGTTCCAGGTCCCTCAGCCTTTCCTCACAGGGCCTTCCCTGCAGGCCTCTAACCATATGAGTGGCTCTCCTTTGGACCCTCTTAAGGTTGTCCACATCCCTCTTGAATTGTGGCACCCAGAGCTGGATGGGGTACTCCAGCTGTGACCTCCGACAAGTAGATGACATCTGATCTAAGGACATAGGCAGACAAGGTTCCTTGGGTAAATCTGATAACTTTTCTTAGACTAACTCAAATAGTTGGAAAAATTCTTCTTTGCAAGCTTTTGGGTGTAAATATCCTTCTTCAGGCTAAGGAAGCATTTGCAGCTAGGTGTGTGCTCTTCCTGGATGGAATGAATAGTAAAGAAGTCAGAGGCTGGCATGCATGCAAAAAAGCCAGTCAGTGAAGATGTTAATTGATGAGTCAATGGGTAAGAGACAGACTGGTGCGGGGAGGTGGAGGGGAATGAATGTGGCTAGGATGGTTCTGCTTTGAGCAGAGGGTTGGGCTAGATGACCTCCTGAGGTCCCTTCCAATCCTAACGTTCTATGACTCTATGATTCTGTGAGAGGAGAACAACTTGAAAATGTTTTTTTTAAGAAAGAACTTCGATTATAGATTCATAGATTGTAAGGGGCTGGAAGGGACCTCACAAACTCATCGGGTCTAGCCCCACTACACTAGGCAGGAAAGACAACTGGGGTCACATCACCCCAGTGAGGTGTGACCATTCAATCTCCTCTTGAAGATTTCCAGGGTAGGTGATTGCACCACCTCTGAAGGGAGTTTATTCCACAGTCTGGACACCCTAACTGTGAAGGTTTTCCTAGTGTTAAGCCTGAAACGGTCTTCCAGGAGTTTGTGGCTATTACTCCTGGTTTTCCCCAAGGGTGCCCTGGTGAACACTTGTTTGCTGAGCCCTTGATGTATTCCCTTCATATAGTGGTAAGCTGCTACCAAGTCCCCTCTCAGCCTTCTCTTTTAGGGTGAAGAGAGACCCAAGTCCCTCAACCTTTCCTCGTATGACTTGCCTTGCAAGTCCCTGATCATATGAGTGGCTCTTCTCTGGACTCTTTCAAGCTTTTCCACATCCTTGTTGAAGTGAGACACCCAGAACTGGATGCAGTGCTCCAGCTGTGGTCTCACCAATGCTGAGTAGAGCAGAAGAATCACTTACTTGGTTTTGCTTGCGATGCATCGGTTGATGCACCCCAGAGTATTGTTTGCCCTTCTGGCTACAGCATCGTACTGATGGCTCATGTTCATACTGTGCTCTATTATTACCCCTAAGTCTCTTTCAGTGATGGTGCTAGTCAGTTTGGTGCCACCAAGCCTGTAAGTACGCTGGGGGTTGTTCATCCCCAGATAGAGCACTTTACACTTCTCAGCGTTGAACTTCATCTGGTTCTGATCCGCCCAACTTACCAGCCTGTCTAGGTCCTCCTGTATTGGCAGCCTGTCTTCAAGTGTCACCATTCTCTCCCATAATTTGGTGTCCTCCACGAACTTGGCTGGTGAGCTCTTCACATTCATATCCAAATGATTGATAAAGATGTTGAAAAGCACTGGACCAAGCATGGAACCCTGAGGGACACCACTGGCCACTTCTTGCCAGGATGACACTGATCCATTCATTAGAACTCTCTGGGTCCTACCCCACAGCCAGCTCCCTTTCCACTTAACTGTTGAGCAGTTAAGCCTGCAATCCTCCAATTTTCCCATGAGAATATCATGGGATACCAGATCAAAGACCTTTTGGAAGTCTCCATATACAGTGTTGACCTCCTCTTTTTTATCCAGGTGGCATGTTACCTGGTTGTAGAAGGAGATGAGATTGGTAAGACAAGACCTGCCCATGATGAAGCCATGCTGGCTGTTGTTCAGAATCCTGCCTTCTGCAAGTGTATTGTGCATAGATGCCTTGAAGAATTTTTCCAGGATCTTCCCTGGGATAAAAGTTAAGCTAATTGGCCTATAGTTGCCCAGCTCCTCTATCTTCCCCTTCTTGAAGATGGGCACAACACTGGCCCTCTTCCAGTCTTCAGGGACCTCCCCTGAGCACCATGATTTTTGGAAGAGTTTTGCCAGAGGTCCCACAATAACTTCAGCCAGCTCCTTTAGCACTCTTGGATGAAGTTCATCCAGTCCTGCTGATTTATAAATGTCTAACTGATCATGTACCGGCTCAACGTCAACAATAGGAAGGCAGTCATTCCCACCATGCCCATTGTGAACCTTATCTAGTATGATTTTCCCCATAGTCTGGTGAAATACTAAAGCAGAGTCATCATTAAGAAGTTCAGTTTTCTCCTGAGTGTCAGTAACCAGCTGTTCTGAGTTGTTAAGCAATGGCCCTGCACTTACATGTGTTTTCCTCCTGTTCCCTATATACCTAAAGAAGGACTTCTTATTGTCCTTGATTTCTGTTGCTCATTTAAATTCAGTTGCTGCCTTAGCCTTTCTAATCTTCTCCCTACAAGTGCGGGCCATTGTTCTATAGTTCTCCTTGGGGACTGCCCCATGATATCCCTATTAAGCCAAAAGGGCTTACCAGCCCTTCTGCTACATTTCCTCTGCATGGGAATGGAATTCTTTTGTACTTGGAGGATCGCGTACATGAGGACTGACCACACCTCATGCACTCCTTTCACCTTTGGTGCCTGGTCCCGCAGTGCTTTCTCTACTATTGCCCTGAGCCTGTTGAAATTCTCTTTTTTGAAGTCCAAAACTTTGACCCTGCTAGCTGGTTTGCCTGCCTTGCGACGGACAGTGAATGTGATGGTTTCGTGGTTGCTGTTGCCCAGGCTACCCTCTATATTCAAGTCACTCACCAGATCATCTCATTTGGCCAAGACTAAGTCTAGGAGAGTGTTACCTCTGATTGGCCCATGCACTTTCTGAGTCAGGTAGAGCTCTTCAAGACAGGTCAGGAAGCAATGTGACTGATCTGACTTAGCCAAGTGTTCCTCCCAAGAGATGTCTGGGGAATTGAAGTCACACATGACAACCATGTCCCGTGTGTGTGTGGCCTCTGCCAGTTCTCAAGAGAACTTCAGATCAAGCTCCTTCCCCTAGTTTGGTGGTCTGTAGTACAGTTAGGCCTCTCTCACCACGACTCCCTCCCTCCCTCCCCCCTGTAGTTTGACCCAGAGGGTTTCAAACCACTCTTCTTTGGAGCCAGTGTCAGCCTCCAATGAAGTGTAGTGCTCCCTCACATAGAGAACTACACCTCCACCTTTCTTCCCTACTCAGTCACTTCTGTGTAGGGTGTAGTCCTCTATGGCTACGTTCCAGTAATGTGAGGAGTCCCACCAGGTCTCCGTAATCCCTATTAGATCATAATGCCCTCTGAAAAGTAGGAGGGCTAGCTCTTCCTGCTTGTTCCCCATGCTCCTGGCATTGGTGTACAGGCACCTGAGTTCTCCAGTTGAGACCCTCGATTTCCTGTCATACTGAGGGAGAATGTTTCCTTCTGCTCATGCAAGAGTGGCTCTCCTAGTGAGAGGGATGTAGAGAAAAGAGTGTGGTGAGGGAGGAAAGAAAACTGTTTCAGCAATCAAAAACTTAAAAATGTCTCCCTGGTGCTATACCAACTCCAGTTACAAGACCAAATCATTGTCAGTGGTTTCAGTGTCATGCTAAACACTCTCCAGGATACTGGATCAAGTAACCTATCTGAGCCCATGAAGTCCATAAGAGATACATTCTATGGAATTCTCACACTGTAAACACAGTTTCTGTAATAATACTTTCTGTGAAGAACAGAAATATGAAGAAAAAACTAAGTGGAAAAAAATGTTTGGAGAAGAGGGAAGGAAGAGGAAGAACAAACAGAAATGGAAAAAAAGATGGAATTTGGAGAAAGGAGGAAGAAAACCAAACTAGAGCATAACACAGGGGTAGGCAATTATTTTGGTCATAGGGCCGCTTACTGAGTTTTGGCAAGCCATTGAGGGCCTCATGATAGGCAGCCAGAGGCAGATAAATATTAATTTTCTAAAATTTTTAGGGGCCCCGCGGGCCAGATAGAATGGCCTGGCAGGCCGCATCTGGCCCCCAGGCCGCATTTTGCCCACCCCTGGCATAACAGGAACAGTAAGGCATTCTGAAACCCCATGGAAATTGCTCTGATGCTGCAGTGATAATGGTTTTAAAAGACTGCAGATAGACGGGGCAACCTAGAACTTCGAATTACACTGTAAACTCTGAGATTAAGCCCACTTACTGCAGGAATATACTTGCCCCTGACTTTTTAATGGGCTGTGATATGGCTGTACTACATAGCTGAGTTCTGTATGCACAGGCAAGAATAAACCATGCTATAAAACCATGGATGCCTTAACATGGTAAAGCTTGCTGCATAGATAGGCCCTATATTAAACTCAGTTCTAATCATCATCATTCAGTGAAGTCCAAAGACAGGTTTTCTCCATAGGAAGTTAAAGGATTAATCACTTAAATTGATTGTTATAGTTCTCAATATTTATCTTAGATTTCAAGTTAAATTTATTATTATACCTTTTATTAATATTTATCAGGCATTTTGCTCAAGATCAGTGTTTCCCCAATTAGCTTTTTTAAAGAGGGCATGCACCAGCTCCCTTAAGACAAAATAATTTTTCTTAAGCCAAAAATGGGGAAAAAAGGAAGGGAAATGTTAGATATGCTTTTGTTTAATTTTTGATTCATGCTTCCATAAAAGGGAACAAAATCAGAATGTAGTACAATTTACATGTTCAGAAGAAAACAGAAAAAAATCTCAAACTCACGCAGCATGACATTTAGAAAGGGTCTGGGGAATAATAAAATAAAGTGTTATTTTTTTTAACAGCTGTATGGAACAACCTGTTTTAAATAAGAACAAAGGTGAACAAAGCCAGTTTTTCAGCTTAGCTCACCAACTGAAGTTTTTTTAGTATATATGATGTATTCCATATAAAACGTATTGCTTGGAATATATAACAGCACAGATTCCAGCTTGTGGGCTGTTTCTTAGGTTTTTTCCTACAAAGTTCTGTTTTAAGGATTTTATATATTTATCTTTATTGTACACTTTTTCCCAACAGTCATAACATACCACTTGTTCAATATAGTTTCAACAGTATATTAAAACAGTCTGCTTTTTCCCCACATGGATTTCCTGAGGTTTTCCATGCTGTAGTGGAAATTTGTTCCACTGAACTTTTTGTACAATTATTTAGCTCTGGGAAGATACCTGGTCAGGTGGAAGGTTGAAGATAGTTTTGCATCTAGCAAATAAATGCTAATTATTCAGAAATATGTAACAAAGACAAGCGGCCCATGGGAGTGAGGAAAAAAACTGGAGTTTAATAATCAGGGATCCTAGTTTTCTCTGACAAAAAAAAATCCCCAATTTTCAGGTTAAAAAAAATAATCCAAAATCCACATTTTTCTGTGATTAAAATGAAACACCACTTATATATAGATATATCTATATATTAGTATATTAGTGGTGTTTCATTTAATCACGGAAAAATGTGGATTTTGGGTTACCTTTTTTAATCCAAAAATTGAGGATTATTTTTTATTAGAGAAAATCAGGATTCCTGTTGATCAGTAGTTTCCTATTTTCCTCTTTCTTGGTTAGGTAGACTGTAATCCTCCTATTTGATGCCACTGTGCTATCTTTGCAATTTCTAACTTGGCTTCTGCACTGAAATAAAAAACCAGTCCTCACTTTATAAACATGTGCTCATACTTTTTATATGAAGCAGCATGGTGATGTGGAATATCAAGGCTGTAATTCAAGTTGCTGATCGTAAACGGCCTAAATCATTTTTCTTTCAGAGTATTGACTTACACTGAGCCTATAGACTGACTTACAGTCTGTTGTGCAGTGTGAGAGATCTGACTGTTAGGAAGAGTTATTAGTAAATTTTGGCAAGTTATCTTTCTCTTTTAAAAGAATGATACTCTATCTTACTGCTGGATAAAAAATAGGTACACACTTAGTTGCTTTAAATAAAAAGTAGACATTTACAAACAGTGAGTTTATCTACTAGTAGGACTTTTTTTCTGCCAAAGTTTTTTAAAAGAAATACATGTGATTATCTTTGATTGCTAATAGGGCTTTGAAGTTTCATTTTAAGTTGCAACTACTAAAGCAACACTAATCTACGGCCCCTATTCAAGAAAGTAGTTAGAGATATAATTAAATCCATCTCTTTTCAAGAGAGTACTGGCACATGCATACTTAAGTGATTTAAGTTAACATTAATTGAACCTATGTCCATATCTAACTTTAATATATGTTTAAGTGCTGCTCTGAATTGGTGTGCTTCTCCAGAACTGGAGCATTTTTTCTGAATAACTGTACGCTAGTAAAAGTAGAAAACAGTAAGTGTCTCTCTAAGGACATCTTAAACTCTCAGAGACTTCCTACTCAAGCTGTCTGCTGCTATTAGAAAAAGCATGGGTATGGAGTGGTCATTCACTTCCCGGTCACACACAGCAGTAGTTTGAGAAGAGTGAGGAAGTTTTCTGTTTGCTAGTGTGATCCAGAGAGAGAGTGGCCAGACAGTGAGTGAGTGATGTCAGTGTCACTCTTTAGAGATGAATTTCATCATCACCACAGGCTAAGGCAACAACTGTCTCAGCTTATAGTTCTTCAGATAATTCAAATAAACAGACAGACATACATATATTTTAAGGAGGCATGATTTAAATAAAATTAAATACCTAGGCTCAGGAAAATAAATCCTGAAAACTAGAATTCCTGGTTACAAGGTATACTATAGCTTTCTTTGGCAAAACGATTTTTGACTATTTAAGAATAGCAAAAATATGAGGAAAATAGAATGCAATTTTCCTGTATGATACCCTTCACTCAAAATCTTTGCTAAAGTGAAATGAAGTTTAAAAAAATAAAGTGGTTGTTTGTTTTCTTGTTTAAGCAATAGAGATAGAAGTTAAATGATGCAGAAAAAGGACATTTTTTTTTCTGTTGAGAGCTGGAGTGAGATATAAACTGATGATGTACCTTGGATGCATCTATGAGACCTTTACTGTGAAGTTGCCCAATTGGCTCTGCAGTAAACATCTCAAAATCTACACATGCAGCCCTATTAGGCCACAGGAAACTAATAAACTCTGCAGCAAGTTAGTATTGTAGATGCACACTTTATGTAGATAAAAGAGGGTGGTTTAGATCATTGAGGGCCAACCTTTTAGATCATTGGCAGGCATGCCACAAATTAGCCCCATACTCTCCCCAAGTGCCATTCTGATCCCCTTCCCCACCTCAATCTGCTGTTCTGCCCTATTTGTCCCTCTGCTGCGTGCTATTTTCTCCCTGCACTGCTGCATGCTATACACCGAGGTTACCTGTCTCACTTGTGGCACAATGTGCTTCAAGTTGGCCACCCCTGTTTTAGATGTTATGGTCTGTAGAGGATACTGTTGCATGAACAGTGGTGAAACCATGTGGAGGTTATAAGCTCAACTGTTGACTGGGTTGATAGGTGGACTTAAATGGAACTACCTGGATGCTCAAAGTTAAGCATATGCTTATGAGCTCTGAATCATGGCCTAGAAGAAGGGAAGAGGCAGGCAGAGTAGTATAGAGAAAAGGTTGAGGAAGTCTGGGACAAGTCCAGAGAGTGATTTTTTTTTTTTTTTTTAAATCAAGAGCAATGTGTTTTTGAGAGCAATGTGTCATACAAAGATATCTCTAACCTAAGAAGTCATTATGCATAACCTGGCAACTGTTTTGCATTTTGTCTTTAGAAAGATTTGCAGCATATGCAACATGTTATGTAGTGTCTTTTTAAAAGTTTTTGGCAAGTTGAAGAACAGGGATTGAAATGATAGAATAGCCTGGATGTGAGAGGGAAGTTGACAGGAGGGCGGGAGGGAACCTTACTCCTTATTAGCAACATTTTAAACCACAGAGAGAGAATGTCCTTTCTCAGGTTTCCTGTCCATATGCTTGAAATAATTCTGACATTATTAAACTTTGCTAGATATAGCACTGTTTGCTACATCTCATTCCAAGTTAAGAGCAAGTACATTCTTGTCCGGTCTTCATTAAACACAGTGGCCGCATATACACAAGACACTTTACTGCACAGTAGCATAGTTTACTGCACAGTAAGTGCATGCATCTACACATGTGCATGCTTACTGCGCAATAAATGATGCTACTCGTGAGTAAATTTGCTACCTGCAAATACAAGTAGCAAATATACTCGCAAGCAGTTACTGCGCAGTAACACATGCATAGACACCAACTAGGAGCAAATCTACTCCCAGTCAGTCCTGCCACTAGAGGGCTAGCCTGAGGGTAGTCCCAGGGCTCTGGGCTGGGAGCCTCTCCTACCCCAGGGCTGGATCAGCTATGTCTGCCCCAGCCTCAGGCCCTTAAAATCCTTCAGGCATTTTGAGACCTGGGGCACATGGTCACTTCCTGGTCTGCCAGTGTTGACTTGACACACGCCAGATCAACACTCGGGATCCCAATATTGCGCTTATATATATATATATATATATATATCACTCCATATTAGTGGTCTTTCATTTTAATCATGGAAAAAATGTGGATTTTGGGTTACATTTTTTTAATCAGAAAACTGGAGATTTTTTTATCAGAGAAAACCGGGATCCTTGCTAATAATGACAAGTTTTCATTGCTTTGATTTTTAAATGGACAATGATTTTAAGCCTGGAAAGTTACACAATATGCATTTTCATACTCATAAGTAAACACAAATTTAGGGATCTTTCTATTTTGTTTTCCACTTACATAATATAAGGGGGAAAAGGGGATTATATAACACAGCTAGGGAATCTGATGAATGTTGCTGGTGTACTTCATTTACTATTAATATTAGCAATGTTCTTAAAGTGAAGACAAAGAACAGGGAGAGGGTGGGGCTGTCCCCTGAAAAGGATTCAAAGCAATGTTTACAGAGAATGTTATAATCAGGCACTTATTTGTTAGAGAGATCTGTAAGAGCAATCAGTTACTACACACATTTCAGTGCATTAACAAAGAGAACAATACATCACAGAAATGTGCAGTCTGCTAGCGTATCATTAAACAGTTAGAAAGCTACACCCATGTATGCAGCACAATTTATGACTTTGTAGACATATCTTGGACCTTGCGATTTTTACCTTCTGCTACACATGTACTCTTGTTCTTCTAGTGCTTTTCTTATCTGGTTTCTCCAATGTTGCAAGTGCTGTTTGTGCAGGAATGATGTTTTAGAACTATTTCTTCAGGGCAAAACTTAAAACATGGAGATTAAGGCCATGTGTAGACGAAATGAGGGGCATGTGTGCATAACACTTTAAAGCAGGTTAAATGCTTTTTAATTTGCTGCCCTACAGCTATGGAGTGAAGCACTGGGCTCCGTGTAGCTCAGGGGCTCTGCAGGAAGCCCATGCAGAAAGCCTGGCAGTAGCCTGGGAAGGCAGGCTCTGCCCCTGCCCCCCACCAAAAAAAAGCTGCAAGCCTGATCTTTTCTTTTTTTCCTTCCCTGGAGCCTGCCTGCCTGCATGAGCTGTGTGGAGGCCCGGTGCTTTTCTCTGCAGCTCGGGTGTCCCCCGGGACCTTCTGAGCCAGGTGCCTGTGAGTGGGTGCCACCTGGGGGGGGGTTGCCATGAAGGGAAGCCCCATTTCCTCCCCAGCCCCCCCTGCAGCCCAGGGACCACTCTGCCCACTGGCAGCTCGCCCTCCCCTCCGTGCTGTCGGAGAGGCTGGTAAATGCATGAGTATGTGCATGACGCAGGGATTTACTTGGCCCTAAATTGAAGCGGTGTTTTTAAAAAAAAGAGGAGACTAGACAGTCACCTTGCTAGGGTCACCTGACCCCCAGTTATCTTTCCTGCTTGGTGGAGGGGGCTGGGCCCAATGATCTTCCAAGGTCCCTTCTGGCCTTACAATCTATGAATCTATGAAAAACTCACCACTTCAATTTAGGGCCCCCTTTTCATCTACACACACCCATAGAAAAAAAAAGTATGCTTATCTATACATATTTTGGGAAAATGCTAGATTTCATAGATTTCATAGGTATTTGGGCTGGAAGGGACCCCAAAGGATCATTGAGTCCAGCCCCCTGCCCCAGGGGCAGGAAGTCAGCAAGGATCATAGGATCCCAGCAAGATAAGCATCCAAATGTATTTTGAAAGTGTTCAAAGTGGGTGCTTGAACTGCCTCCGGCAGCAGTCTTTTCCAAACCTTGGGGGCTTGGACAATGAAGAAGTTCTTTCTTATGTCCAGCCTGAAACGGTCGCAGAGGAGCTTGTGACCGTTTTATCTTGTCATCCCCTTGGGGTGCTCTGGTGAACAGATGTTCCTCCAGATCCTGATGAGCACCCCTGATAAACTTATAGGTGGCCACCAGATCACCCCTGAGCCTGTGCTTTTCCAGGCTAAAGAGCCCCATGGCTCTCAGCCTCTTATCATAAGGTCTATTTTCCTGGCCTCTGATCATGCACGTGGCTCTCCTCTGCACCCTCTCAAGCTTCTCCACATCCTTTTTGAATTGTGGAGCCCAAAACTGGACACAGTACTCCTGCTGCAGCCCAAGTACAGTGGGAGAATGACGTCCCGGGATTTGCTTGAGAAGCACCTATGGATGCAAGCCAGTTTTTGCTTGCTTTACTAGCCGCAGCATCCAACTGA
>NW_005841955.1:1805936-1816357 GCF_000455745.1 Alligator sinensis
ATCAAAGGCTTTTTTAAAGTCAAGATATACAACGTCGATCTCTTCCCCCTTGTCCAGGTGATAGGTCACCTGGTCATAAAAGGAAATGAGATTGGTCAAGCAAGACCTACCTGCAGCAAATCCATGCTGGGTATCCCTCAGGATATTGCCTTCAGCTAGTCTGTTAAGGATGGCCTCTTTGATAATCTTTTCCAAGACCTTCCCCAGGATAGAGGTCAGGCTGATGGGCCTGTAGTTTGCCGGATCCACTTTCCTCCCTTTCTTGAGGATAGGCACGACATTGGCCTTTTTCCAATCATCGGGCACTATAGCGTAATGATTATTCTGTTGCAGAGAACTCAAAAAGATCACAGCAGGTGAGAATGTTTTCTACACTATGGGTTCCTACTTTAAATCTCTGGGTTTATCTTGTGAATCATATGTAGGTGTTTGCACGCCTAAAAATGCTGATATTGCACAGTATCCAATGGCATGTTTAAAAGGATCTCAAAGCACCCTAGGGTGCTATGGCATCCTGGTTGAGAATCACTGAGATATACTCTATATGCTACAACTATAGCTACACATAGAGGTTGGTGGACTGGCAAGTGTTTCCCTTATTGGATGCTGCATTGGGTTCAATGGCTTCATCAGTCAATGTCAATTCTTGGTTCAGGGGCTTTTCGTAGTGCTCCTTCCAGTGGTTTTTGATGAAGTCATCTTTAAGGAGTGTATTGCCATTTTCAGATCTAAGCAGAGTGAGTCTGCAAGAACTCGGTCTGTACACAGCCTTGATTGCACTGAAGAAGCTCCACATGTCATGATTATCAACAAATTGTTGGATTTCTTTTGCCTTCTCTACCCACCATTGGTTTTTGATTTCTCAAATCTTCCTCTGGGCTTTAGTTTTAAGGTGTCAAAAAGTTCCCTGCTTCTGACTAGATGTAGGATGGTTTTGCCAGTCATAGAAAGCTTTTCTTTTCTGATCAAGAACAGCTTTGATCTCAGCATTGTTTTCATCAAACCATTCCTGATGGCATCAGGTGATAAAGCCAAGTGATTTCATGCAAGCCTCATGGATGGTCTCTTTTGGAGCTTGCCTATCTTCTTCAACACAAACATTATCATTTTGCTTCCTAAGATTGGCAAGGTTCTTACTGAGATATCTGGAGGGCTTTGCAGTGTCTAGGGGTCTGAAGGTAATTGATGTTGTATAGTAAGAGAAGCACTTGCCAGTCCACCAACCTCTGAAGAAGTCCACTAAGTGATAGCAGGGATCCTAGTTTTCTCTGATAAAACAATCACAAATTCTCTGACAAAAAATGCAAATTCTCTGATAAAACCCCCAAAATCTGTTATTAACATTAAAAGCTCCCTGCAGTCCCTCCCCCCCCGCCCTGCTGGTGCCCCTCATTTGTCCCCAAAGCCTCCCCCAGCCCTGCTGGTGCCCCTCACTGCCTGCACAACAGCCCCACCCCCCTACTCATGCCTCTTACCCCTCACCTACAGCCCCTGCCCCCCAGCCCTGCTGGAGGACCCCCCCCAGCTGCCAGGGCTATGGGTCCAGTGACCCAAGTCTGCAGCTCCCTTCCTCCAACCCTTTGCTTGATCTGTGGGAGTGATCATTCTTGACCTTGAGAGATTACAGCCATTGTTAAGCTACATACAATAGAACATCTTGAATAGGTAAATAGTGTTTTAATTCTTTCATTCTTTGCAACATTAAAGATTAATGTTTAGATGCAATGATGGACTTTTTAAATCTAAAAATAAAAACAACCAACCAATTAAACAAAAATATAAAAAGTTAAATTCCCAGAAAGGAGCTGTGTGGAAAATATATGTTTGAGCATCCTTGGATTTCAATACTTAAGATACATTTATTAACTCAGACAGGGTTCTTTGCTTGGATGTGATATCTTTTATTAGACCAACTGAGTAGTTGGAAAAAAGTTTTTAGCAAACTTTTGGGTGCAGTCACCCTTTGTCATACATTGGGAGTCTCTACTAGTCTGAGACTCCAAAGAATGAGAGAAGCTAAAAGTGGGGTAGGTTTATTAACTCATTCATGCCTGCAAGACCTCTCCATTTTCTTCAGGTTTCCCGGACAGATGTACTGGGAGAGGGGATTTTATTTGAGGTAGGGTGGTTTGTGCAGTTTGTTATGGATCTGACTAGAGGGGAGCAGGCAAGGAGCAGGTGTTGGAAAAAGGGATTGCCTGCTGCTGCCACTATCTCTAGCTGAGCCCAACACTCCAGGTAGCCACTCACTGTCTGACAGCTAGAGCAAGGAAGAGCAGCCCTGGTTCGGCTGGGGACAGCAGCAGCAGTGGGTGGGTTCCCTACTTCCTGCGTCCAGAAGTTCCAGCTGCAGAGAGTGGCTGTGAAGGGTGCTGGGCTCAGCTGAGGACAGTGGGGGCAGGGGAGCACCTTTTAGAAATTCATAGTATCAGCCTCTAACAGTTATAGCCTCTGTAGCTGCATCCATTTATCAGGGATCCTTTACCATTGTTGGAAGTGAGATTGTATGTTGATGCACAGATCCATGCCTGATGAGAGGCTATGGCCTGAAATTAGTGGGGCTGCCCACAAGTATGAGAGTCCACCTGCATGATTCTTTCTGCAGAATGGGGCCTGCGATAATTATCTATTGTGTTTGGGGTTTTGCTTTATTTCCTAATATAAATTGTAAATAATGACTAATAATACTCCTGAAACACTCTACGCCTTGCATACATAGTGGCTAAAAGATTCCTTACACCATGTGTTTTAATTCTTCCTCAGATCTCTTTTTTTGCCAAGTAATACACCAGAAGCTGTGCTGGGTATTTAGTGGAGGAAGAAGTGACAAAAGAGTTATAACACATGGGGAGAATACAGGGGAATGTTGATTGGGATAGGAGCTTTGTGGGAATTAATGGACTGATAGGTGGAGAGAGAAAGTGAATGAGGGTTTAGCTGTGGGGTGACTACAACTGGGAATGAGGAAGGAGATTGAAAAAAGGACATGGGCACTGGGAATTGAGAACTGGGGGCAGTAGGGATGAGGACTGTGAGTAGAGCAGTACTGGACACCAATGTGGGCAAGAGAGACAATTCAGATGAGGAGCCAGGAAGGAGGAACTAGAACTGGCTAAGTAAAGAGACTGGAATTAGCATGAGATGCTCGAGGAAGGGAGACTGACACTGGCTATGTGAAGCACTGGCTATATGTGACCCAGTTGAAAGCCACAAGTGTTTAATAGAAAATGGATGAAAACAAGTTAAAAGGAATGGGACAGAAGAGATCTCTTTTCAGAGAAAGGCAGAAAGTCTGTGACCATTGCAGAACATTTCTCTCTTGAGCCTGGAGTGGACCTCAAAATTCCTGTATCTCACCATTCTTCTATTATCAGCAAGTTTCTCTGGAAGTCACTGCCAAAGTGTCCAACCTACTTTTAGTGCTGGCCCTCAAAACGGTTGACAGCTGCTACTGCTATCAGTTATTCTACTAGCTCAAATGGCAGCTGTCTGTGCAGTGGATCTAAACATTATAACCATACGAAGAACAGCGTGGGTCTCAATATGATGCCACATGATGGAAAATCTTGTGATTTTATATTTTTTGCCAGAACTTTTCCATGTAATTTCCTTATTAAAACAAAACCAGACAAGCAAAAATGCTACTACATTCTGGTTGCAAAGTCAAGCATGCCAAAGTTAGGAAATACCAGAATTAAGGATGTCTGTGCAACCTTAATTTGCTGTTCCAAAATGTTTAGATTGTGATATAGTTCAAGGTTATATTTTTTTGTTTGCAGGACTCCTGATTACACATAATGGCCCTGTTCTCAGGATACATCAGGAGTCTATAGGGAAGGAGACTGTCTTGACACAGGACACTGCTTATTTGTTGGAATGAGGGTGTGTTTACACATGCAATTAATGCACCTGAATTTTGTTTCACAGTAAATTCAGGTGCATTAAACTTTGGCTGGAAATACTTCTACATGTGCACCCTGTTGGGTGCAGATTTATGCCCAGTGAAAGCAATCAGGCCCAGGGCTGCTCCTGCCCTGCTGTTGCCCCTGCAGCAGCCAAGGGGACCTATCGGTTCCAGCCACAGTTGGCACTCTTTAAAAGGCTACACCACTTCTTGTTCCCTGGTTACATGCTTCTCTGGCCTGGAGCAGTCTGTAGCCTTCTGGCATAGCCTTCCAGGACACTGTCCCTAGAGCCTGTGCTTAGCACACCCTGTTTGCTCCTTGCCCAGCCCCTGGCAGTGACAACCAGTGCTGCAGGCTTCTGTTTGCCAATGTGCTAGCTATGCTCTGCACCCGCACTGACTGCTGCCTAGCCCAGGTGGGCCTTGGCCCTCTCCAGCCCACCCTGCCACATGGCTGCACAGGCATGCAAAGGGCCCAGCCTGTACCCTACCACCCCCAAGCTCTACTGATACCACTGCAGGTGTGGATGCTGCAGCAACCCAGTGGGCTGGGTGCTGATCTGGGGTTGAAGGTGAGTACTGTCCATCCTGCTCAGCATGCTCCCCCTTCCTCTTCATAGATTTCATAGACATTAGGGCTGGAAGGGACCTTGGAAGATCATCGAGTCCAGCCCCATGCCCGAAGGCAGGAAGTCAGCTGGGGTCATAGGATTCCAGCAAGATAAGCATCCAATTTTTTCTCGAAGGTGCTCAATGTAGGTGCCACCTACATTGGAGGAACCACCTCCAATGGCAGGCTATTCCAGTCCCTGGGGGCTTGGACAGTAAAGAGTTTCTTCCTTATGTCCAGCCTGAAATGGTCTTGCAGTAGTTTATAACCGTTCAACCTCATCATCCCTTGGGGCGCTCTGGTGAACAAACGTTCCCCTAGATACTGGTGGTCACCCCTGATAAACTTATAGGTGGCCATCAGATCACCCCTGAACCTGCGCTTTTCCAGGCTAAAAAGCCCCATAGCTCTCAGCCTGTCGTCGTAAGGTCTGTATTCCTGACCTCTGATCATGCGCGTGGCTCTTCTCTGGACTCTCTCAAGCTTCTCTACATCCTTTTTGAATTGTGGGGCCCAAAACTGGATGTAGTACTCCAGCTGCGGCCTCACCAAGGCTGAGTACAAGGGGAGAATGACATCCCGGGATTTGCTTGAGAAGCATCTATGGATGCAAGCCAGCATTTTGGTCGCTTTAGTAGCTGCATCATCGCGTTGCAGGCTCATGTTCATTTTGTGGTCAATGATGACCCCCAAGACTCTTTCTTCCATAGTGCTAGCCAGCGTAGTACTGCCGAGCCCATAAGGATGCTGCAGGTTTTTCCTCCCAAGGTGGAGAACCTTGCATTTTCAGCGTTAAACACCATGAGGTTCTCATCTGCCCATTTGCTGAGCCTGTCCTGGTCAGCCTGGATCACCCTCCTGTCTTCAGGTGTGGATGCTTTGCCCCAAAATTTTGTGTCATCGGTGAACTTGGCCAGTCTGCTTCTGACTCCAAAGTCCACATCATTAATGAAGATGTTGAACAATATGGTCCAAGGATAGAGCTGTTCTCCTATGAAGCCAGGGCCACCAGGGCCCAAATGGGAAGCTGCTCTAGCCGTAAGCTGCTGCAGCCAGGGGCCGCATGGAGGTAGGGTGAGTGATGGGTGGTGTACAAGGCAGGGGACCAGGCCATCAGGGGACCAGGCTCAGGAGCAGGGGAAGGGGGCCCTGCCCGATGCAGGCAGTGCTGCACCTCCTCCAAAGCTCACTATGGGGCTTGGCACTGGGCTGCAGGTGGCTGCCAGGGGTCAGGGGGGGCTGGGGCCAGGGGGGGCTGGGCACAGGCAGCACAAAGGCGACCATCAGGGGTAGGATGGTGTTCAGGACCCAGCAGTCCTCCTGTGTTGCCTCCACGTCTTGGACCACTATGTCACTCTGATGCCCCTGGGCTTCTACCATCCTCTACAGAAGGGCGAGGTGCCTCTCCTGGAAGGCATGGTACTCCTGGTCCCTCTCCCACTCTATCACAGACCAGGTGGGCACTGTGAGTGTATCAGTTCTATCGCAGGCCAACTGGGTGCTGCGAGGGTATCAGCCACTGGGCTGTTCAGTTCAGCTTTGGATCAAGGAGGCAAAGTTGGGAGTGAAGCAAAGGTGAATTTATTATAGCTTATACATACAACAGTTAACAGAAAGATAAATGTGATAAGCAGATAATGCAGTATTAAAGAGCTAATAGTAAATAATAACAACAGATAGATGGATCAATTCTGTCACAGGCCAACTGGGCACTGCGAGGGTATCAACCACTGGGCTGTTCAAAACAACAGATAGACAGACATGGGTCAGCAATTTATCAATAGTCTCTCGATGCCAGGTGTGTGCCAAGTGATTCCAGCGGAGTCAGGCATCCCCAATCGACGCTGTCGGAGGGATTACCGGGGAAGATCCCTTGATTAGGATCCGATCCTCACTCACACCGGGAGTCCGAAGTCTGGGCTTGGAACAGCAATGACCATTCTGTTTCCTCCTTCCTTCTTGCCGGTTACCTGATGCACGCGCTTTTTATACCTAGTTTTATGCTAATCTGTTGGCTTTAGAGCCACTCATAATCTTGCCTTATTGCTGTTACCCTATGGGATTGAAAGGTGTTAAAAATTATCATAAAAGGTTACTACCCAAACTCGGGTTTATCCAATAAGCAAATTACAATGCAGCATCTTTAGGTTTGAAATTAACATAACTAAGCCCAGTCCGTTTAGGTTTCTCTGAATATGCTTTTTTTTTTTGGAACGTGCTTTCCTGGAATGTGTTGGGTGTGCCAGGTGGTTGGATCCAGTTTTTATCGTCAAGGCTGAGCCCTGAGCAAAAACCGTTAGGTCAGCTAATCTTGCAGCTACAGCTTTGCCTTTGGGTCAGTTCCATGATTAATACAAACAGTTAGTTTTATCATTTTGGTTAAACTTATGACAGACAAGTTATATTTGCAGGTTATGAGCTTACAAGCTTAATATTAGCTAATATTCTCTATTAGGCAAAATACTAAATGCCTCCAAGCACATATTTATTGCTTATTAATCCCTTTGGTTCTGGCCATCACACCACTCCCTCTTGAGCTGCTATGCCTGAAAGCTTGTGAGCCACTTCTCCACCACCTTGACCAGGAACTCCAGGAGCTTGGTGTGTTCCAGGCTTTGGTGCCCAGGGACCATTGTAAATTGGCTAGGTGGCCCCTTGGATAGGCGGCCACTGACCGAGCCCTTCCTCCCTGGTTCCACAGGCTGGCTTCCACCACAGGCAGCCTGCCTTCCCTGTACCCTACCAAGGCTGGGTCAGGGCTGGCTCCTGGTGGCAGCTGCCATGGCAATGCCAGACTAACTGCCTCCTCTTCTCCCTACAGACAAGGCAGTTTGTTCCTATGCCGCCAGGCCTGTAGCACCTGGCTTCTGGGACCCCGGCACCTGGCTCTTGCCTGGCTGGGACTCAGAGCTACTAATGCCCCCTGCCTTCTCTTGGTGGCCCTCTCTGGGCCAGGGTCCCCACTGCATTTCAGCTGTACCTCAAGCATGCTGCTGGTTGGAGTCACCCAGGTGTGCTTTGATGAGCTGTTTGAGCATGCTGAAGGGTGCCCCACCCACTACACCCTGCTGCTGCTGATTGCCATGATTCCCCAGGTGCAGCTGACAATGTGGTGTGTAGCTCTGAGCTTTGACAGTGCCCCAGGTAAGTCTGCACTTCCCTGCATCATGCACCACTGCCTGGAGTGGTATCTCTGCCTTCGCTATGAGTCCCTGATCCCCATGGCCAAGGGAGAAATCACTGCTGCCATCAGTATTTCTCTGCATGTGATGGGCCCATGGTTGTCTAGCTGGGAGCCTGCAAGATACTGGATAAAGTCCTGAATTGCCTCCTGCCTCCCTGTGTGCTGGAGGGGAAACTCTAGTGGGCAGTGGGGGAGTTTGGCCAGCCAAGGCAGGGAGTGCAGAGGAGGGAAGGAGAAGGAAGCCACCCCGCCTTCCCCCCAGCTCTGTATGGGGCCCCTGGCTCCAGCCATGCAGCCCAGAGGTGGGTGAGTGAGCTGGCACAGTGCCCCCTTCCTGGCTGGCTGTGGTGCCCCCTTCCCCTCAGCCCTCCTCCCTGTATGGGGCTTACTGGAAGGGCATGGTAGGTGTTTCTGATGGCCAGACTCATTCCCTGCCTTTGATGAAGTGATCTGGCTGCCTACCTTGTGCTCTGGGTGCCTTCTGGGGAGGAGCTGGAGGTGCTTGCTGATGGGGCCATTCTCAGCCTGTCCTCACTTAGGGTGCACTGTCAGAGTCGGCAGGGCAGGTGATGACCTTGGCTGCCTGAACTGCCAGGTGATGCTGAGGGTGGGGAGCATGCTGGGACCTGGCACTGGTACCCTGAGGGGCCCTCTCCTGCTGACTCCTCCTATTAGCTGGGCCATAACACAGGCTCTGGCAGCCTGCCCATACTCAAGAACATGTGGAGGGCCTTGCCAGGGTGCCTGAGGTCCAGGATCCAGTCCAGCTGCTACATGAAGGGCATGGACCTGTGGACAGCCCCAGACTGATGGTTGTGGACCCACTGACATGGACTCACTGCCCCCACAGGGCCTTTACCTTTATGTAGCACTGATGGCCAGAGTGCTGGTGGCTGCGCTCCTAGATGCACTCCACCATGACCACATATATGTACACGTTGGCCCAGGTGGCCTAGCCATATTGCCACTGGACCTCTGCATTGCCCCCGATTGTGATAAGCTCCACGGTCTCCTGCTCAGTCTAGTTTGGCCCCCAAGCTGCTGTCTCTACTGTTGGGAAGGCTGACATAGCAGCTGCTGCCAGGGCCTTTGGGGGATCAGGCTGGGGCTCTGAGTGCTTGTCTCAACTGGCACATGCCCACTGGTGTTGGGCACAGTGCCTGGGAGGCACACTTGGCCTGTGTGGAGTCCTGGGGGGCAGAGCCAGGGTCTGCAGGGAGTATGTGCCCGCGGCAATGGGGCACGGAGCCCATTGGGCAGACAGGTGCTGACATGGGCTCTGGAGGCCAGAGCCAGGGTCCATGGGGCTGCAGCACCTGGCACATGCCCACACTGGTGAGGCATAGTGCCCAGGGGGCAGGCAGAAATTGGCATGGGCCCCAGGGATCAGGCCAGGTGTCCAGAGGCCAGCTGGGAAAGCCAATGAGCTGTGTCTGCCATGTGGCTGCAGAAACTGCTGGCCATGTGGCTCTGCACCAAGCAGGAGGCTGGCCCTCTGCTGGGGTGGCTGACGGGGTGCAGTTCACACTGAATGTCAGTGTCTACACATGTGCTAGGTTGCATTAGTTAATGTGCCATTTTTGTAGTACCTGAATATATTGGTACTAGCAAATGGCGCATTAGACTAATTTAATGTGCAGTAATTGTCACGCATGTGTAGATGGTAATGTTTTACTACACATGTAGATTAGTCTAATATGCAATAAAGCATCTTGTATAGACGCACCTGGAATGTAGTAAATAAAGCAGGGGCCTGCAGGAACAGAAGGGATGGTTAAAGCTGCTTTATGCTTTCAGGGAGAATTAGATGCTATTTCTGCTCAGACCACAGAGTTTCTTTCTTCCATGATGGTTGGCAAGTTACTTGAATAACTTTTCACAGTTTGTGAAAATTGTCACATTAATCATGTGCCCTTTGGTCCAACTGGAGATTCTATGGTTTGATTTGCAGCCATTGCTGAAATCAGGGGAACTGTGCTCTGTACTGATAACAACTAAGTAATACCTGGTACTGGGTAAAATCAAGTCTTGGCATCTTATATTGTGCTTCCAGAATTAGACCTACTTTTTTGGTTCCTCACTTCCCCACTTCCCCAAGTGGTTCCCCACTTCTCTAAAATGAAAATAATTATTCATTCTCATTTCAGGGAGTGCTATGAAAATAAGTTCATTAATATTTGTGAAGCATTCCTGTACTGTATTGATGAGCATTATAAAAAAGCCCATGAGGAAATTAAGAATTGTCTTCAGAAGACAGCTTCAACAAATAAGACCAGGGCCACACATTGAAAAAAAACATAAAACAAATTATTGAAAAGTTACTCTTTAAGCAAGCTACATCTATCCTTGCTTGAAATGAGGCAGGGATCCTATGGAAAAAAAAGAGTGCATGATCATGTGATTAAAGGCAGTCTTATAATGCTGCTTGAGCAAGTTTGCAGATGACACAAAACTGGGAAGGATTGTGAACATACTGGAGGATGCAAGCACAATCAGAAGGACCTCCAGAGATTGGAAAGTTGGGCTAGAGCTAACAGGGTGAAGTTCAATGTGAACAAATGCAAGGTGCTACACATCAGGAGGAATAATCAAAAACACACTTACAAAATGGGGGATACATGGCTGGATGGCAGCTCTGTGGAAAAGGACTTGGGCGTCTTAGATTCATAGATTCATAGATGTTAGGGTCGGAAGGGACCTCAATAGATCATCGAGTCCGACAC
>NW_005841955.1:1816608-1831143 GCF_000455745.1 Alligator sinensis
GTAGGGCTTGGTCTGCAGGCCCTTAACCATACGAGTGGCCGTTCTCTGGACCCTCTCCAGGTTATCCGCATCCCTCTTGAATTGCGGCGCCCAGAATTGCACGCAGTACTCCAACTGCGGTCTGACCAGCGCCCGATAGAGGGGAAGTATCACCTCCTTGGACCTATTCGTCATGCATCTGCTGATGCATGATAAAGTGCCATTAGCTTTTCTGATGGCTTCGTCACAATGCTGACTCATGTTCATCTTAGAGTCCACTAGGACTCCAAGTTCCCTTTCCACTTCCGTGCCACCCAGCAGGTCATTCCCTAGGCTGTAGGTGTGCTGGACATTTTTCCTCCCTAGGTAGAGGTCTTGGTAGATCACAGACTCAGTATGAGTCTGTAGTGTGGTGCAGCCGCACAAAGGATAAACATAGTTTTGGGCTGCATCTATAGAAGCATTAGGTGCAAGACATGGTAGGTGATAGTTCCTCTCTACTCAGCACTGGTTATGCCTCATCTGAAGTACAGTGTGCAGTTCTGGGCTTCCCATTTTAAAAAGGACATGGAGAAGTTAGAGAGGATCCAGAGGTGAGCACCAAAAATGATCAAGGGTTTGGAATGCAAGTCATATGGAGTGCAGCTGAAGGAGCTAGGCATATTCAATTTGTGGAAAAGGCACTTAAGAGGGGAAATGACAGCAGTCTTCAAATACTTGAAGGACTGCTATAAAGAAGAGGGAAAACACTTTTACTCTCTTGCTGCAGAGTTGAATGAGGACCAATGGCTTCAAGTTGCACAAGGTAAATTCAGATTGGATAACCAGAAAGTGAAAATAGTGCGGCAGTGGAATAGACTGCCTAGGGAAGCTGTAGACTCTCCATCTCTGGAGGTGTTCAAGAAGAGGTTAGACAGCCACTGGTTGGGGATGATCTAGGCATAGCTATGCCTATTTTCTAGCATGGTATTTCCCATGCTTCTGGGCTTTTCTGGTTGCTCCTGCCCCTCCTCCCTGACACTATTTTCTCTCCTACATGTGTCAGGTTTTTTTAAGCCTCTCCAGAGGCACTGGGTGTTGGCTACAGCTAAGGATTGGGACCATGAACGGCCCATGCCCCTGGTGGGTGTGGGGGCATGGCTGCGCTGGTGGTAGCAGGAGCCCAGTGGTGGTGAGCGGGGAGCTCCAGCAGACGCCGCCTGCACTGTTGGTCGTGGGGGGAGGTGACCACCCGCAGGCACCACCAGTAGCATCAGTGGTGGCCAGGAGTGATCATGGATGGCCTGCAGATGCCACCGCTGGTGCTGCTGGCAGGGTGGTGAGCGGTGCCTGTAGCACCTTTTTGCAGGGAGTACACTGTGATGCATAGGGGGTGCACATGCACCCGTGTGCACTCCTTACGCATCGCCCCTGATTAGGACTGCAACTGGGGGGGTGTCGATTCTCTTGCTAGGAGCAAAGCCAGAGGTTCCTGGCTAGAGGGTTTTCCCCTCCACTCAGAGTCAGACTGATTGCTATATTTGGGGTCAGAAAGGAATTTTACCGCATTGTCAGATTTACATGGACTGTGGGGGGTTTTGCCTTCCTCTAGCAGGGGGCATGGCCCCCTATCTGGGACCTCTTGAGTTTATATATACATAACAATTTATAGAAGCAGGACATTGGCTTCCGTGGTTCCCCTGCTTTACCTGTGGCAGGTGAGGGTGTTAGGTCTATGTTGTGTCAGAGTTGAGGGTAGTCTAATGTAGAGTTTAGATTAAAGGTGTATTGATAGGGATGACCCTGCCTCAGGCAGGGGTTGGACTAGGTTCCTTCCAGCCGTACTTCTCTATGACTTTATGATTTTATAATACATAAGCAAAAGGAAATAACACGTATTCCTTTTTTAACTTTTCACTGCTTGACTTTGCAGCTTCAGTGATGTTTAAGCTTTTTCTGTGCAGTAATATTTAACATAGTGCACTCTTATGTTGCCAGTTCTTAGAATATTTAGGGTTCAGTCTGAATGTCAAGTTCCTGGGGATCATGTGATTACATGAGACTCCTAGTTTCTGTTTCACAACATTATAACAACTTTCAGACATCATTGTTGAAGAGAAAAAACTTGAAAGTGTAACCCAAATGTAATCTAAGGGCTCAGGAGGCAATGTTTTTCTTTAAGTCAGAGCTGAAAATCTCCTTTTTCAGCCTGGTGTCCTGGAGGCCTGACTTCATTTTTGAACACTGAAATGTGGTAATGCTGTGCTCCCTTGATCTGTTACTGTCTCTCACATTAGGAGTGCATGTATGGCAGCAGAATTAGGAGCAAACAGGCAAGCATACTAAATCAACGGTGGAGACAGAATAGATTTTCTTCATTTACTCATGCCTTTATCAAGTGGCTATAGGGTCAACTAATGGTTATCCGTAGTATGATTGCCATTTAAAAAGCGAAAAACCAAACTGGAGCTTTTCTTGAGCTAAAGAAAAAAAAAGAGCAATGCAAACTTTTCTTTTGTATTTGCTCAGTTAAAAGAAAGCAGTTGATTGATGCATCCTGACTTCAAATGCCTTTTTTTAATTGTTAAGTTATAAACTTCAAGCTCAGCGGGGGGGGGGGGGGGGGGGGGTTGGAATGCTGATAAAAGCAGACACTAACCATAGTTGAACTGATTTAAATTAAGAAGCACCAAGTAACATTAGTTTGGAGAGTGCGTGTGTATCAGCTTTGTGAAAGATGACTTCTGGGAAAGCACCTGCAAAAAAAAAGTAATTGAAAAGTCTGCTTGCTATATATTAGCATTTTTGTATTTTGGATTGAATTCTTTATATTAATCAACTGTTTACCTAAACCCTAATGAATATCAACCCAGCATGCTGAATCTTAAACTAATGTGATTGCTACTTAAATTCAGCCATGCCGAATAGAGTTGGCTGGAATTCATTTTGTCTGAAAAAAAACAGTGGGAGGAGAAAACAGATCCACTTTTTGTGTAGTTTTTTCTCGACCCTCCCCCGATTCTTTCTAGTATAGGATATGCATTTTCCGAAGCTTTTCTGCAGCCAACTTATTTTCTCTGGCTAAGAATTGCTTTCTCTTCTAGAGAGACTAACTCCACCCCTTCTTACTGACCAAAGTAAATCTGCACAATAATGAACCATATAAGGGAGGGATGACATCATCAGTGAGTGGTCCCAAGCTGTTTTGCACAACATTCACCTTTCATTGTTCTGATGACATGGTTGGAATGTGATGGCTAATTCCCTGTGGAGTAGGGGGCTGAGCCAGGCCTGCTGAAGTTTTTCATCAGTTGTTATTACCATCATCATTATTATTATTATTACTATTACTATTATTTGCCTCTTGCAAAAAAATCTTATTTATAAGGTAAGAAAATCAAGATCTGTTTTTATTTAACAAATGCAAGTTGTTCTTGCACATGCGCATTTCACTTGTTAATGGGTTTACTTGGCAAGGGAACTCTGCTGTAAGTGTTATTGCAAATAACAGCTTGGGAACTGGGTTTGTACATTTGGGAGGCACTGACTAATCTGACATGTGCTAAGGGGAGAACTCTGCAACCTTTCCAGTTAGCTCAAGACTTTAACTGACTTGGAAGGGAGGAGGAAAGTGTATTAAGGTACTGAAACATCATGGTTTTATTTATTTGAAATGCTTGAATTTGAGTCCAAATACTATTTAAAAGTGTCTTTATGGTGGGGTTATTTTATATTTTTTTGTATGGGCTTGGGTTTGTCTGTTCAGACAACAAATTGGATTTTTCAAGAACAGATAACCTTAGGTCAAACACATCTTTGGGAAATTTAATCTTAGATCTAAATCTTAAATCAACCTTACCTCACAGATGCATTTTAATGCTTTCTGTACACATACCATTCTGACATGCTGCTATTGTGTGTATTTTTACTTATGATTTATTTTAAACCTAAGAAAAAAATCTGGGTAAAGTGCTATTGACTGTTTGGAGTGTTGTCTTGCATTCTGAACAGTTCCTCCCCCTTTTCCTCCCCATCTTTGTTTCTTTTCTTATGCGAATAAGGTATTTAGAAACTTGGCAGGAAATTAGAACTAATAAGTGTCATTGTTCTAAAATAGTGAGCTGATTCCTTGATCAGTTTTAAGAGGGGATGGAAAGTCTAATGCTGATGAGCTATTTTAACAATGATTTTTTAAAATGAAGAAATCAGTTTGATGAGTAATCAAAAGAAGAAGAAAAACTATTGTTATTATAGAAGGTCACCAGAATGTATCCTAAGTAAAGCACAAGGTTTTCACTTTCTATTTTGGTAATGGTCATGGAATTACAGGGGGGCAAAACTATTTATTTACAAATCAGATTTCATTTAACACCATCACTTTGTGTAGAAAGGAAGCTTATGTGGTTCTTTTATCTATGTTTTATTGTTTTGTAATATATAGTCATCAACATTTTGTCCTTAGCTGTATTGGCATTGGTAACTACCTTTTTGACAGGTCTTGACTTCTTCATACAATTTACACACTGTTAAATTGAGCAACTATTCATAATTAGTGTATGTAGAAAGAACTGCAACATATTTTTGTTCCTTTTCTCTTTGTTAGTTGACTTTGAAGTTTAATGGAGTAATAATATAAACAAAACATAACTGTAGTTCATTCATTTCCTTTAATAATGTATGCTCTAACTGGTTGCATAAATTTTATTGGTCATTTTCTCCTTCTGTCAATTTAGAGACTTGCAAGAAGAATGGAAGCCAAAATAATATTTTAAAACTTTGAAGGCCTTAGGTTTTGCTTTCCCAACCTGAGTAATAGATCTGATTCTGTTTATCTGTTTTATTTCCCAGAGGATTGGCTACGTATACTTTGGTTTTTAATTGAAATTGTGGATTCTTAGGATTTGTGAAAATCAGGTCCAAGGTGTCTCAAGCGGGGAACCCAAGCTGGGGTATGTTCCGAAAAATTAATGACAAACTGAGATTTCCCAATGGTCAATGAAGTAACTTCTTCAAAATTTCATGTGAAACTTCAAGCAGAAAAAAGGAAGAAATTGCTTTAAGTTAAATATAAAAAATTTAATTCTACAAAAGATTACTTAGCTAATTTCTAACAATACTTGATGGCATGTTACTTTCCAACTAGAAACAATGAATTGTATGATCTCTCAAATGCTGCCTATGCAGTACCCAGCTCTCTGTATTTAAACTGGAAAGATAGGGAAAAGGACCTTGCTTTCCTAATGCTTCTTCAAGACTGTGTGTTATTGGCATGGGCAGTGGAAGCTGAGGCCTTAGGACCCTCAAATAGGAAAAAAAACTTTCAGTAGCTCTCACTGGCTTTATACTTATTGTACCCACTGATTTTTAAATATTTTTCTTTATTCAAATGTACCCCCCATTCACCAAATAGGGTAAAAGGAATATAGTTCCACCAGAAAAAGTTTTAGATCCCAGAAATAAATGTGGCAGACTTACTGATGCAGCCCAGCTCTAATGGGCTTGGCAAATCTTCTTTTCAATTAGTGGAGCCCATTCACCAATCAGGTAAGGGCTGGGTGGGGCCAGTCCCACCCCTCACACAGGGGCCTGGGGCAAAGAGCCTCCTGGACCTGATTGAAGCCTGCATTCTGCAGGTCCAGCAAGCCTTTGGAGGTGGAGCTTCCAGAGTGAATAAAAGGAACTGCGTGCCCAGCACATGGCAGATGTGTCGAGGGACAAAGAAGCAGGTAGGGCAAAGAAGAGCTAGGGAGAGCTGCTTAGCTCTTTTGAGGCAGAAGCGGTAGCCCAGAAGAGCCGTGGAAGACCCCCTTGGCAGGACCAGAGCAGCAGGAAGCTTTGGCTACAGCCCCAGTGGTGCACAGAGTGGTGCAAGAGGCAGACACTGGGAGCTGCGGGAGGCAGCTCAGTTTCCTGAACACTCAGTACACACGGCAGTGCGTGGAGGCACCAAACCCTGGGAGCCGCACATGGCAGCTCACATCTGCTACCCTTGGCATGCAGCTGAGGACTTGGTCCATGCAGCGGTGCACGGCATCCCAAACCCTGGGAGCGGCACCAGGCCACTTGGGTTTGCAACCCCTCCCTGGTATGAGGCCAGGCATCTGAGAGACACCAGCAGGCTGCAGCACAGGTGTAGCAGTCCGGGTTTCAGGGCCTGCATGAGGTGGCCTGAGCCCCAATGGAAGGCAGAAGACAGGCCTGGATGTCAGGACCCACATGAGGCGGCCCAAGCCCTAATGGAGGGCAGAAGGCAGGGCCCTGGACAGCCCCAACATGGCACCCGTGGCTCTGGGAGCTCTCCCAGACTGCTCCCTGGATCCATGAGTACCCAGGCAACAGGTCCCCACAGGAGAAGAAGCCCAGAAAGGGGGTCCCGAGGGATCAGGGACCAGGTGGGCCCATCTGGGGCTGAGGAAGTACTGGGACCCTCCTCCTCCTAGGGTACCCGGAGGGAGTGGAGAAGACTTGTGCCTCCCATTTTGTAACTAGTTTTAGATAGATAGATAGATAGATAGATAGATAGATAGATATCCTCCAACGTGGCCTGGGTTATGTCAGCAAGTTGAGGTTTATCTGTATCTAATTGTTATCGTACTTGCCTGAACTTACCTGGTGATATCTGTGTTGCCTAGCTATATTTACCTGTTGTTGTTGCACATATTTACCAATACTTTCTTATAAATCTGTAAATATCTGTATCAGTTGTATATTAATAGCTATCTTTTTAAGGTTCCCTGTAAACATTAATAAATTTGTATATAGTTAAGCTATTCCTGGTCCTGGCCTGATTCTGTAGGGAATAAAGGGAACTGGCTAGTATTTTACAGACCCCTCTCACAGCACTTCTGCCTAGCTACCTATCTCTTCTATTTGGAGCAGGGAGCACATAGTTGGGTGTGCCCAGGTTACATAAAAATAACAAAATATGGATATAATTTATCATGCAGCCGTATATATGAAACAGATTCATTTTCAAGTAGCACCAGAGAGCTCCAGTAATCTAATTGGCTAAGTACAGATGTGATGGGCTAGCTGGTAGTGATTTAGCCCAGGGGTTTTGAAAGGGTAAAAGATGACTGGAGGGCTTGGGATTCCCTTTCCTCACCAGTCAGGCCCCAGAGACTCACCCTCCATGTCTCCTAATTGGCCCCTTGGGTCACCTGGAGGGAGATAAAAGGGCAGCGCAGCTGACTCAGGAGAGACCATTGAGGGACCACAAGGAAGGAGTTTCAAAGAGCTGGCAAAGAGCTGGGCCAGTGGGGTGGGAGCAGTTGCCCCTGAAGAAGTGGGACCCGCAGGCAGTAGTTGGACCCTCAGCAGTGCGGCGTGCAGCCGGCAGAAGAGCCTCCCGCTGGGCTCCAGGATCCCCTATGAGAGGCTGTGGCCAGCAGGAGAGGCTCCCCAACTCCAGCAAGGATCTGAGCAGTGACCTGAGAGGTTCCCAGCTCTGCTTTCAGCTCCTCCAATAAGAGGCCAGGAAGCTCGACGTGAGGGAGGGGCTCCAGGAAGGTCAAGACCCCTAGCAGCTTGGAGCAGTCCCAGCACTGGTGGCTGTGTGGTAGAGTTTTTGCCTACTGCGTGGGAGATCTGAGTGCAAGTTCCAGTTGGGATGACTTAGGCTGAGTGAAGTGACAGAGAGAAATTCTTGTTGCAGTGGAAAGGGGGTCATTGTGTTTTCCCTCTTCCCTTCTCCCTCCGGGTACCTAGGCCCTATATTCCTTGTTTTTTGATGTCTTGTATTTTGTGCCTTTTATATTTTGCCTACCAGTATTGTTTGTTCTGCTGCTTGTGTTTTATATTGTGTTAACCCTGTCTTTTGTCAACTGGATGAATGTGTCTATGATTGTAAGTGTCTAACCTTTATTGAATCCTGCCCCCTCAGGGCGTTGTAGTGTACCCCCTAGTTTATACCTGTTATGTTCCCAGTACTGTTCTCTCATTAAAAGGTATATGGTTAAGTCCCCATTAGTGGTCTGGCTTTGCTCTAAAGCGGGGGGAGGGTCTCTACACCTCCCACAGTGCTTATGCACCTGCTCTAATACCTTCAATTGGAGAGGGGGTACCACTTGGAGTACTGCCCAGGTTACACAGATATTCAAAAAACCCCTGGTGGCAGAGCTCTATCGCATTTTACTTAAACTGCTCTAAGTTAGACCAGAAGCAAACTGAACAGATGTTCACTGTTTGGTGGGGGGAAGAAGGGCTCAGAGCCTGGGCACACACTTCCCAGAAGGCTGTTGGAGTGGCCCCTCTTCCCAGCTCTGCCCCCCACAGTGGATGGTGACTGTCAACAGTGTTTGGGGGAGGAGACCCCGGACCCTTTGCCCCATAGTCCCCGAGCCAGGAATCAGCATGCTGCAGGGCTGAGGCTGCTGCAGGGAAAGAAACCCTGGATCCATTCCCCTGTGGCACCACCCACCTCCCCCAGTTGGGGAGTCCTCCCAGCCAGCCCAGGGGGGCCTACAGGGGAAAGTGATCTGGATGCTGTGTCCCTGTAGCCCCCCAGCCAGGCAGCAGCATGCTGCAGAATTCGGGTGGCTGTAGGGAGAGAGACCCCTCTTTTCCCCCCCCCTCACTCCTGCCCAAGCTGGCTGCGGCTCACACCTGGCCAGAGGGAGGAGGTGGGGTTGGGATCAGAGGCCATCACTGACTTGGGTCAGTGACAGCTGAGGAGGTAAGGCCAGCCTGGCACTTGGGCAGAGCAAAAGAGCTCTGCCTGAGGTTAGAGTGCATCCCTGTGCACTACCACTGGGTATGGCAGCAATTGCGCTCTAAGTTAACCCTTAACAGAATCTGGCACAGGCGTTCAATAAAGCACTGTAATAGAAAGCACCTTAGTCTAATACCTCATCCATTTGTGGGTTAACATAGAATATGGTCCACCATTTTTAAAGTGCTCTAAGAACCATGAATATCTGTTCAGTTATGGCTTTAGAGCACTTTCTGTGCACCTAAGACACAATAGGTATAACATCTGTACTAAGCGATTATGGTAGGAGAACAGGAAATGTACAAACACAAAACAGAAGGGGTGGTGGTGCCTACTTACTATCAGGTGTGTCTGTATAGCATAGTGCAGTACTAGGTAGAGTCTGATAGGATTACCATATTTTCAGTTTAAAAAAAGAGGACACCTGTTTGGGGGAGCAGGGTGATATGATTGTGCAGGAGCAGTGATATGCTCATTCCCTGCCCCTGACTCCCAAGCCACAGCCCCTCACCCCATTTCTGCTGATATCTCTCACTCCCAACCCGCAGCCCCCTGGCACTGCCCCCTCACACCTGACCCATTCCCTTGCTCCCCAGTGTCCCTCACTCCCAAGCGACAGCCCTCTCAGCCCTGCTGCTGCTCCTCACTCCCAACCTATAGCCCCCACCCCTCCCAGCCCTGCTGTCCATGCAGCTGCCTGCTGCCCTCAAAGACCCCCCCACCTCATCCCTCGCTGGAGGGTCAGGCACCTCCCCAGCCTCCCTGTCCAGCTGCAGTCCCAGCTCCACGACAGCTTAGACACCTGCTCCCCTCACGCACCCAAATTTTAATGTCCCATCTAAACATGACCCTTGCAGTGATGTTAACATTATCTTTGCAGGTAACCTGGCTTTTAAAATAAGTATCCTTAATCCGTGTTTCATAATGAACCTTGAAACCTAATTGCATGGTGGGAATGACTGGCTTCCTTGACGTTGAGCTGGTGCATGATCAGTTAGAACAGTTAGACATTTATAGTCAGCAGGACCAGATGAACTTCATCTGAGAGTGTGGCAGAAAGGCCACTGTCTGTGCCCCTCTCCAGAAATCAGTCTCTGCCAGCGTGGGAGGCTGGTGTTAAATTCCTCAGGGCAGGGGATCTGCCTCCCTGCCTTCATGACAAAAGCCTCGGATGTGGATGCTCTGGTCACCTGGGGGGAGGGAAAAGCCCTGCTCACCGGCCCAGGTAGCCAGTGATGCTTTTTTAAATTGGTTGGCTAGTGGCCAGCATTGGCAGCTTCGATTGGACCGGTCTGCTGAGGTCAGAAAGGTTATTTAAAGGCCCCGGGCCAGGAAGAAAGGAAGCCATTAGCCATGCAGGCATCGAGGTGAATCTGAAACAAGCTCTCTCCTCATAACTGCATGCTCCAAGAGTGACCTGCCTCTAGAGGAAAACTCCAACCACCTCTGGATGATGCGTGTGAGTAAGCTACTCGAGATCAGACCAGATATTTAGCTTGCAGTAACTCTGATGCGTGTTTAAACGGCTACCTCAGCCATTCTAGTTTGCTCTATGGGATTCCTCTGATATTCCTCTGATATTTTTATGCTACTGCTCTACCTTTTACCCTGTTTTTGCCCTACCCCCTGTAATCAATAAAGTTCTCCTTGTGACCGGTGTGGGAGACTTATTGAGGGGTGGGTCTAAATTATGCCGAGGAGGCCCCTTAGGTCTGTGGACTAAGGGAGACTTTCCTAATAAGCCCCTGACTTGGGGGAAGTGCCCCAAGTGCCTGTATTGGGTCTAGTACCCATTGGACAATCAGGCCTGTGTTTTTTCCAAGGTGCGCAGAGCCAGAATTGAGTCTAGAGCTTTGGATGGTGGCAGCGGGAACCCCAGGCTAGCGGGTGTGCTCCAGGGAAGGGGTCAGCCAGATGTGAGGCACCCCAGGGAGGGCACTCGGAGCCTGGAAGGTGGTTGGGCGCAGTGAGGTGGGCGGCTCAATGCAGGAGCGCCCCCTACTAGCCCAGAGAGTACTGAAGGAGCTAGCTGAAGTCATTGTGAGACCTCTGGTGAAACTCTTCCAAAACTTGTGGTTGAGGGAGGCCCATAAAGACTGGAAGAGGGCCAATGTTATGCCCATCTTCAAGAAGGGGAGGAGAGTGGACCTGGGCAACTATAGGCCAATTAACCTAACTTCTATCCCAGGGAAAATCCTGGAAAAATTCATCAAGGAGTCTATGTGCAATATGCTTGCAGAAGATAGGATTCTGAAAGACAGCCAACATGGCTTCATCATGGGTAGGTCTTGTTTTAACAATCTTATCTCCTATAACTGGGAAACTCCCCACCTGGATAAGAGAGAGGAGGTCAACATTGTATACCTAGACTTCCAAAAGTCCATGATCTGGTATCCCATGATGTTCCCACAGCAAAATTGGAGGATTGTGGGCTTAACTGCTTGACAGTTAGGTAGGTAGGAAGCTGGCTGTGGGGTAGGACCCAGAGGGTTCTAGTGAATGGATCTGTGTCATCATGCCAAGAAGTGGCCAGTGGTGTCCCTCAGGGGTCCGTGCTTGGTCCAGTGCTTTTCAACATCTTTATCAATCATTTGGATATAAGTGTGAAGAGCTCATTGGCCAAGTTCGCAGATGACACCAAATTTTGGGGGTGTGTGGTCACACTTGAAAATAGACTGCAGATACAGGCGGACCTGCCCAGGCTGGCAAGTTGGTTGGATCAGAACCAGATGAAGTTCAACATTGACAAGTGTAAAGTGCTCCATCTGGGGACAAACAAACACCAACATACTGGCTCAGTGGCACCAAACAGACTAGCACCACGACTGAAAGGGCCCTAGAGGTAATAATAGACCATAGTATGAACATAAGCTGCCAGTGCGACGCTGTGGCCAACAGGGCAAATAATACTCATGCATCAACCGATGCCTCAGGCAAAACCAAGGAAGTGATTCTTCTACTTTAGTCAGCATTGGTGAGTACTGCATCTAGTTCTGGGTGCCGCACTTCAACAAGGGTGTGGAAAAGCTTGAGAGAGTCCAGAGAAGAGCTACCCATATGATCAGAGACTTGCAAGGCAAGCTATATGAGGGAAGGCTGAGGGGCTTGGATCTCTTCAGCCTAAAAAAGAGAAGGCTGAGAGGGGACTTGGTAGCAGCTTACCCCTATGTTAGGGGATTACATCAAGAGCTTGGCAAACAACTGTTCACTAGGGCACCCTTAGGGAAAACCAAGAGTAATGGCCACAAACTCCTGGAAGACCATTTCAGGCTTAACACTAGGAAAAACCTCTTCACAGTTAGCGTGTCCAGACTGTGGAATAAACTCCCTTCAGAGGTGGTGCAATCACCTACCCTGGAAATCTTCAAGAGGAGACTGGACGGTCACCTAGCTAACATCACCTGATCCCAGTTGTCTTTCCTGCCTAGTGCAGAGGGGCTGGACTCAATGATATTGTGAGGTCCCTTCCAGCCCCTTTCATTCTATGGATCTATGAATTCTTTTTGGAAAAATGGCATTGTGAGTTTCTTCCTTTGTGTCTCAGTGATTGAACATGGGCAGAACTAAGATAAAGGGCACTATGTGTAGATAAAATAAGGCTGCTAGCGTACAAATAAGGCTGCAAACATTTATTGCAAGGCAATAAATCAATTAGTTTTAAATGAAGAGTTAAACCTCATGATGAACCAGCACAGCCAGTTCAGCATAGATGCCAATTTAGAGACTCTCAATGCAGTTTGCCACTTACTCCATATTAAAAGAGTTTAGGGCCAGCAGCCTATGTCCTATTTTGTCTTTATGTGAGTATTAGGGGCTTGGATGAGTGGGATCTCTGGTTACATTTTACCGTAAAGGCTAGGTTGTTGGTTTTTGCCGTATTGGTCTAAGGATATAGGCAGGCAAGGTTCTTCGGGTAGATGTGATATCTTTTATTAGACCAACTAAATAGTTGGAAAAAATGGGTTTTTTTGCAAGCTTTCAGGTGCAAACACCCTTCTTCAGGCATAGGGAGACTGTGCTGGTGTTATGTGTTCTCCAAGGTACCTTGCCTGAGACTGTGTGAATATACCTATATCTCAAAAATAATGTACCTTAGAGAACACATAACACCAGCAGAGTCTCCCTGTGCCTGAAGAAGGGCGTTTGTGCTTGAAAGCTTGCAAAGAACATTTTCCCAACTGTTTAGTTGGTATAATAAAAGATATTACATCTACCCACAGAACCTTGCCTACTGTAAATACTGACACTCCTGCCCACCAATCTCGGCCTTAGTTAAACATTTACCATCTTTCCAACTGGGTCCACACCATAAACCATACTAACTTCCTGTAAATACAGATGCAATACAGAAGTAGGTACAACAACCAGACCTTCTGGCTGCTGACAGGAAGTTGGAAAAAACCTATGTGATTAATGCCAGTTTTACTTTGTGGGAAAAAATGCTTTCCAAAAAGTGAACAACCAAACCCCTGAGAAGTCCAGTGCCAATCAAAATCAATAAAAAATATTTAGCGCACAAAGCTTGACACACAAGGTACTCTGAGCAAAGGATCAAGGTAGACCTTGGGAGAGACTGAACAATAGCAGCCAATCAGAAACCTCTATACTTTCAACAGCTAGTCCAACATCATGGGAAATGGTGGCTTGGAAAAGAGCTGCTTCTTTGTCTTTCCCATAGCATGAAAACTTCATGCAACCAGAAGTCTTAGCCCCAGTTATGTTGAGATGGGAAGGGGAATGTTATCCCTGCCCAGCCACACAGTCCCCCATTCTGTCTGGCAGGAGGGTCATTTCTAGTACAAATTTGAAGAATGAATAAATAAGAAATCAAGAGCTTCTTTTCCTCCTTTTCCACTGGTACCAACCAAAAAGAAAAGCACTTTAGTGCACAGAAAGAAGCAGGGATGTTACATCTAGACTGGCCTCCAGGATCTAACATTGGTTGGTACCAGATGCTTCAAGAATTATTGCATCTTCCTCTGTAATAGAATTATGTACCACCTTGCCCTTCTGGAACATTTGTTCTTACTGGTTAATGTCTTTTGATGGTTGGTGTATGACCTGAAGTATGAGGGTGTACATCCCTTATTATTTCTATCTGATCCATTGTTACAGAGCATATTCTCATTATCCATATTGATTTTTAAATCCTCTCCTGGACCCTAGAACATTAATTTTACCCATGACTGGAGAGCAATTAATTTCCAGTCATCAAGATAATGCATAATCTCTGAATATAATTAGTTCCTCAGGGAGCATGGGAACTCAGGTTGGAATAGTCACATTCAGAAGATGATGGAAGAAACACATTTTCGCATAAGTCTTCACATAGGAATTTCTGGTAAAATATAAAGAAAAGAAAATAATACTTGGATCTCAATGTGCTTTCCAAAAGTGTTTCTTATCCCCCATTTTACCAAGAACTTAGGACACAGGGGGTCTGATTTTTTGGCCTCTCTCAAAGATACTGAGCACTTGAAACTCCTATTGATGAATATAGCATACATCATTTTTCAAACTTTTGTCTGTGACTCTGGAAAGAATAAGACAACATGGCCTTAATTTGGGGGACAGAACTTTCTATTTGTATCTACACAGTTTCACTGTAATTGGCTCTTTATTTTGTTGTTCAGTTGATTTTTTTCATTGCTTTACTAAAACCATCACATCATTTTAACACGGGATACAGGTTTTTTGACTGCCTTTATGACGCAGAGCAGAGTTTTTCTTTACAGTGCATGGAGACATACCTGCTCTGAATCTCTGAAGATTTTCTCAGTGAGTCGTTCATAGATTCATAGATGTTAGGGTCGGAAGGGACCTCAATAGATCATCGAGTCCGACCCCCTGCATAAGCAGGAAAGAGT
>NW_005841955.1:1832555-1833269 GCF_000455745.1 Alligator sinensis
CCAGTGAGAGACTTGTCGTGCCCCTCTCTTAGGAACACTGAGGCAAAGAACTCGTTGAGGAGTTCAGCCTTGTCCCCTCTGTCCGTCACCAATTGCTTCTGCCCATTTAGTAGGGGTCCTATTCCTCCCTGGGCCTTCCTTTTACTCCCTATATATCTAAAAAACAATTTCTTGTTGTCCTTTACTTGGGATGCCATCCTCAGCTCCATGGTAGCTTTGGCCCGTCTAACTGCCTCCCTACAAGCACGAGCAGAGGAGGTATATTTGTCTTTGGTGATCTCTCCCTGTTTCCACTTTTTATGTGCTCCCCTTTTGGCCCTTAGGCTGCCCTGGATTTCTCTGGTCAACCAAGGAAGCCTCCTGGCCCCTTTCCCTCTTTTACCTCACACGGGGATCGTCTCGCTTTGTGCCTGAAGGATAGTTTCCTTAAGGCACAGCCACCCTTTTTGGGCTCCCATCTCTTCAAAACTCCTACTCTGCAGTGCGTCCTTGACTAATCGCCTGAGTTCATTTAAATCAGCTTTCCTAAAGTCTAGCACTTTCACCCTACTAGTTACCTTACCCACCCGACGTCTTATGGTGAATTCTATTATTTGGTGATCACTGTCCCCCAGTTGACCACCGATCTGTAGGTCCCCTACCATGTCATCCCCCGTTGCCAATACCAGGTCCAGCAAGGCATTCCCCCTAGTGGGACCATGTACCTCCTGCATC
>NW_005841955.1:1833413-1847599 GCF_000455745.1 Alligator sinensis
CCCGAATCTATTTCTTCCCTTTGATGTGGGGGTCTGTAGCAGACCCCTACCATCAAATCCCTTTCTCCTTGCCCCCCATGTAACCTAACCCACAATCCTTCTACTTCCTCATCCTTGGATTCCGTCTTGATGAGGGTTGATGTATATTGCTCATTGACATAGAGCGCAACCCCTCCCCCGTTTTTCCCCACCCTGTCCTTTCTGTACAGAGTTGAGTGAGTGACAGTGAGTACTGTCACAGGTCTGAGTGACAGCATGATCCAAGTCAATGCTGGTTACAAATCTCGTAAGGGGCAAGATGGAGTCTTAGAATCTACTGAAATTCCAGTGTAGCAATTGAGGGTGAAGTACTATACAGTAAGTATCATAGCAAGACAATGCTGATTTTTTTTTCTGCTTACTAATGTAGCCCGGGTAGTACCCAATTATGTACTCCCCTCTCCATTTGAAGGGAATGTGAGCAGGGCAGGTGCACTGTGGGGTGAAATTGCCTACTACGAGCAGTTTTGTCCTTCCCCTATAGAGTAAAGCCCAGGACATGTCTTAAGACTTTAACTATATACAAATTTATTAATACATAGGAAGAGTTAAAAATGGAACTTATATATATATATAAACACATGGAAACTATGTGCAATATATATACAATTCTATGCAAATACTCTGGATGTAGGTGAGGGATCTGGGGAGCAAAGTTCTTAGCAAACATCATGTAATCTTATACTCTAGTGAAATACTAATCTACAAAGCGTGAGGCACAAGTTCACAAAATATGAGGTGCAGAAACATCAGATGAGAAAGCTAGATCTCTAAAAGGAAAAAAAAGAACAGTCCTTGTCCTGGGGCAGTGGCAATGCCCCAAAAATAAGGAGAGGGAAAAGATCCTCAGGGCCCTTCAGGCTCCCCGCTACCCAGCTTGAATAGCCCACAAAAGGGAACCCTCAAGACCCCTTGCCCTTCAGGGCTTTCCCACAGGGTGCTAGCCCTAAATGATGGGGGAATCCCCTCCCCTGTGGGAATCCCCCTTTCCAGGGCAACTCACAACTCTCTGGGCCTGATGAAGCTGTGCTGGTTTCCCTGGGTGAGGTGTTTCCTCCCTCAGCAGGGAAGTCCCCAGCTGCTCATGGCTCTCTCTGGCCTGGGCCCTCTCTAGGCCCTGTACACCATCCTGTGCACTGATGGCCCTTCTATGCCGCATGTCTGGCCTTGTGCCAGGGATTGGAGACCCGAGCTACCTTGTGCAGCACCGGGGTCTTGGTCCGCTCCCGGACCTTACGTGCACTACTTTTGCACCGTGTTCCTGGCCTCATGCCAAGGATTAGAAACCCGAGCTGCCTCAAGCAACTCCTGGATCCTGGTCCGCTCCTAGACCCTCCATGCACTAGCTGTGCACCGACTGTCTGGCCTTGTGCCAGGGATTGGAGACCCGAGCCACCTCATGCAGATCCCAGGGCCTTGGTCCTTCTCAGACCCTCTGTGCACTGGCTGTGCACTGACTGCCTGGCCTCGTGCCAGGGGTTGGAGACCTGAGCCGTCTTGTGGAGCTCCCAGGATCTCGGTCCCTGTTGGACCCTTCTTGCACCGTTCACTGTGCCTCCTTGCAATGGGGCTGAGGGAACATGGCTGCTTGCTGCTCCCTGTTCAACAATTCTCTTCTGGACTCTTAAGGGGCAACAGCTTCTCCCCACTGGCCAGCTCTACCAGCTCTTCTTTGTCCTCTTCTCTATCCCCCGTCACAGCTATCTGTGTGCTGGACATGCTGCCTTTTTATTCCCTCTGGGAGCTCTGCCCCAAGATTGCAAATGGACCAATCAGCGAGAGAGGGGGATAGTCCCCCTCTCAGGTCTGGCTCTTCGCCTCGCCCCTGGGTAGGGGTGGGGCAAGTCTCTTCCCTGCCATCAGCTGATTGGTGGGAACACTCCATCAATTGCTCGAAGCCCTTCCGAGCCAGAAAACCAGGCTGCTGTCAGCAAGCCCACCACACTAATGACCAGGAATCCTGGTTTCTATGTTTAAAAATCACAAATTCTCTGACTGAAACTCCCCAAAACTGCATTTTTCTGTAATTAAAGTGAAACACCAATATATACATATATAGGCAGGCAAGGTTCTTTGAGTAGATGTGATACCTTTTATTAAATCAACTGAGTAGTTGGAAAAAAGTTCTTAGCAAACTTTCTTAGAAAGACAAAAGGTAAGGCAGAGAAGGGAGGGGGGAGGAGGCAGGGGAAAGGAAAGGGAGACGTTACAGTGATAGAATACAAAGTAGAAAAGAGGCTGTCTGTGAAAAAGGGAATAGTAAGAGATTAGGAAAACAAGAACGAGAGAAGATAAAAGTGTGCCAGGATGTCAGAGAAAATATAAATAGGTAGAAATTAGAAAAACAAAAGGTAAAGCAGGGAAGCGAGGGGTCCCCCAGCTGCCAGGGCTATGGGTCCAGGGACCCAGGTCTGCAGCCCCCTGCCCATCACAGCAGCACCTGAAGCCTGGCTGCTGCCTGGGGGAGGTGGTGGCTGCTGCAGCAGAGCAGAGCATGGAGCCCGACTGCCTTTCTCCCATGAGAGGCATGGCCAGAGTGCAGTCTGTTGCAGGTGGGTGGATGCAGGCTGCCCGCTTCAGGCTTGGGGCTCACTGCCCTGCTGCCCTCCCCCGAGTGTCTCCACGGCCCAGTCAGCAGGACCCAGCATGGCAGGGAAGAGTGGGATCACATGGGGAAGCTCATTGCTGCTGCTGGGTGCTCTGCACCACTATGTGGAGGTGCGTTTTGCCCACCCGGCAGCAGCTCCATGCTGCTGCCCCTGCTGCTGCTGGGCAGGCAGGGGGTACCTTGCCATGGTGGTACAGAGCTCCCAGCAGTGGCAACAAGCTTCACCTCCCAGTCCCACTCTGCCCTGCTGTGCCAGGTCCCCTCTGCCAGACTTACCTGCAGGAGCTACTCTCCAGACTGACTGCCAGCCATTTGCATGTGTGAATGTGCACATGCATGTGGCATCCACTGTCTGACCACCCTCCTTCCTCCCCCCAGACTCTTGCAGGCTGGAACTCTGCCAGTCTGCCAGGGCAAACCCATTACTTCCCTCATTTTTCTCCTTTACAGGTGAAAAGCTAGGGTTTTTCTCCTTAAAATGAGAAAATCTGGGTTTTACCACATTTTTCCATGGCAAACAGAAAACCCAGATCCCTGCTAATGACACCATAAAACAGAACATTGTTCTATATTATTTCTGATATTTTGGGCCCAAGCTAGTCTTGACATGATTATCCCACTCTTTTGCCCCAGAAATGGAGCTTAAAATAGTTTCCATGGATACTGAAATAGAAGCTTATTACTTCATGAAAGGTCACTGCTAAAACTATAGGCAATCTATCTTTACTGTATAAGAACTGAGATAGAGTAAAATGCTCCCAAGGACTGTATTACACTTATGAGTTCGTGCTCACGAGTTCACTCCTACATGTAGGTACTGTAATACTACTTTTTCTAAAACAGTTTTGCTTTTTGTGAAAAGTTCAAGCTCTCTGAACAGTCTTAGCAAAACAATGGCAGCACCAGTTTTTACCTAAGACTCCAGGTCCTTTCTCTCATCATTAGCAACCTACCGAAATCATGATTTGGCAGATTTCATGGAAATCACAAAATCCAGCATTGCCCACAAAAGTGGGCAATGTCTGTGAAATCTGTGAAAAAAAGAAAACTTACTGAAAATAAAATGCTGACTCCTCAAAGGGAGCCATCAGTCTTCATGGTGCTACCGGCCAGCTACACAGCCTGCCAGTAGGGCTGTGTGAAATTTTGGCACCCGTTTGGTTTTAGATTTGGATGTTTTGACAGTTGAAACACTGAAACTAAAACAAAACACAGGGCTCTGAAACAGCTTCGAAATGAAATGGGCCATCCGAAAAGTTTTGGAAATTTTCTGAAATGATTCAGATATTTATGAAAAGTTTCAGAGGCAGGCTTGCAGGGGAAGGAGGTGGGGAAAGGACTGCTCTGATATTGACATTTGTAGGTGGCCAGTGACAACAATCTGTCCCTGAGGTCCCTTCCAATACCAGTGCTGGGGAATTGAACTTGGGGCTGGGAAAATGTTCAGGTCCCTAAACATTGCCCCTCCCCCACCTCCCAGTTTGATTCCCTGGCTTCCTGATCTTTCCACCAGCTCTCTGATCACTGCCCCCAGCTCTTCCTGGGGGGTGCAGGCCCCTAGATGATGCCAGGTGACAGCAGGCTGCCACTGCCAGCTGGTGATGGTGGCAGCTCTGGGCTATTTCGCCAGCCAGCAGCAGCAGCCTGCTGAAACCCCGCATGCAGACCCAGAGGCAGCGCTCCCCAGGAAGAGGTGGGGGAATGATTAGAAAGGTGGGGAATCGGACCAGAAGTTAGATTTGCACCAGCTCACAGGCAGATCCCTGACAGGTAGATCCACCCCAGCTCCCAGGCAGCATTTGGTGTCCTGCTGAGCTGTGCTACATCCACATGATGCTGCGGGTGCCGGGGTGGGGGGGGGAGGCGATCCCTGCTGCCCCCTGCTACTCCCTGCTGCCCTGTGCTGCATGGCGGGGATCTGCCATGAGCCCTCAGAGGCTCTATTTGCTGCTGCCAGAGCTGGTGAGTGAGGGGCTTTTTCTTTTTTTTTTAAAGCTCTGCATTAACCAGCTGCAGAGCATGTGGATTACAGCATGCTGCTGCTGCTGGCTGGGGCCAGCGCTAGCACCTGAGTCTGCCCAGTGTAGCCCACACTGAGCACTGGGAATAACCCAGTGCTGGCACTGGCTCCAGCCAGAGGCGGAAGCCTGCTGTCATCCTGCATGCAGATCTGGGGGCCCGCACCCCCTGGGAGGGTGGCAGGGCTGTGCCAGATTCTGCAGCTGGCAAGTGATACTAGTTTTGCTTTGAACAGTAGGAGGTGCAGTTTCCCAGAAACCCCTGCACCTATCTCCTTGAAACTTGGCAGGCTTCATGGCCTCAGAAGGGGCTAGCATCCCTGCATGTTTCCTCTGAATCAGGCAAGAAATGACAAAGTTATAGGCAGTTTTGTGATTCCCCATTATAGCCTATGGCCAAAACACCATTGAAATTCTGAATCAGCTCTGAAACAGTTGCAGCTGAAATGAAATGGGATGGTGATTCAAAACACTAAAACGAATCACTGTCCCTCTGAAATGCTGATTCTGAAACTAAACAAAACACAGCCGTTTCGGACAGCCTTACAAAACACTAAAATGAAACAGTGTCCTTCCTAAACACCAAATCCCAAACCAAAACAAAATGCAGGTGTTTCACACAGCCCTATCTGCCAGTGGGATAGGGGGACAGGGGGAAGGGGTCTGCCCGCGTGAAGGGAAGCCCAAAATGGCTACTGCTCCTGTACCTTGCTGCTGATTGGTGGAGAGCGCTGTCTGTCATGTGGCCCCACCCCTCTCCACCAATCAACTTCAAGGGCTGGGGCCACATAATGGACAGCCTTCACAACCAATCAGTGGTGAGGTGTGGGGCTGTATGCTGGACAGCCCTCACAGCCAATCAGCAATGAGGGGCAGGGCCATCAGAGCCCCTTGACCAATCAGAGGTGGGGGGAGGGTACTGCCATGATCAACCCATGAATATGGCAGCTGGCCCTGTGATCTGCCTGTGAAATCCACCAGCCGCCTCCTTGACTTAGGTAGACCCCTACTTATTGTTGGCTTTTCTGTTTTGCTTTATCTCAATTAAGACCTCTTCCTGTAAGGAGCTATATTATTAGCAGCCTCTTCTTCAGTTTGAAGTGGCTTGTGGTTGTGACTGAACTGGTTCTCACTCTGTTTAGAAGACTGCTAGGTTTACATCCAGAGCCTGCAGAAACTGCCGCATACAAGTTGTGTGCATCCAGTATGGTTAACTGCAAGCATTCAAAAATCATGAGGTAGTCACCCCCAAACTCACAAGATTACCTTTAGAAACTATATTTACCTTCTGCTTTTTAAACATCTGGGTCACATTTTCAAGCTTTTCTCTTTAACTATGAAAGTTGGAAGCTAGCTTTAAAAAAATGAAGCTCAAAATACCAGGTATTTTAAGAATCATGATACCACTGTAAGTATTGGAGCTCTGTGCCATGGCTTCCTGGTCCCTTCAACATGTAGATCATTATACCCACACTCAGGTTCCCTTAAACTATCATGATCTGACAAAATTAGTGTGCATCTCCTACCTGTGCTTTGCCTTTGAATTTGGTCTACGGAATCCATTTTACATATGTCTGAGTTTGTGTAACAAAAAAGGCTATATATATAAAGGCAAATAACCAGCAGGTGAAAGAATGAGCAAACTAAAGTATCTCCTGCTCTGCTTGGTTTCATTCTTTTTTATATAAGCAATGCCAGCTTAGACTCCTTCATGTTCAGTTTGATATTTGGTCTAAGTGGCTGGGTCCACACGAGCAGGGGTGTGCTTTTGCAGCAACACAAACAGTAGCTGCACACATTTATGCCGCTACTTTGTGCTGCAGTGCATGTCCCTGCTCATGCAGTTTGCAGAGGGACACATTGTCCCACTACTCCATGTGCTGCAGTGGGGTTGGCTAGGGCACAGGGTACCTCAGCGCAGGGCTAGCCAGCAGGCAACCCCCACACTGAGGCACTCTGTGCCCCAGTCAGCCAGGGAGCGGCACATGGGGACAGGAGAGCAGGCCAGCCCAGGGCTGCCTGTTCCCCCTCTTCACATGCTGTGGAGCCCCCATGCGGAGGCACTCTGCGCTCCAGCCAGCCAGGAAGTGGCATGTGGGGCAATGTCATGATTTTTGGCACTCCAGCCAGCCAGGAAGTGGCAATGCCAACTGTCATGATTTTTGGCATTGTTCTTAAAGTGTACACTTTGGGAATGTGAAAAACGTAGCTCTTTCTTTTATATATATATATAAAATAGCTCTTTTCTTTATATATATATAAAAGAAAGAGCTACGTTTTTCACATTCCCAAAGCATAGACTTTAAGAACAGCACCAAAAATCACGAGCTGGCAACACTGACACAGGGTCCTGTCTCCGCGTGCTGTGGAGCCCCCATCTTGGGGCACCCTGCACCCCAGCCAGCCTCTCTCTGGTGCCTTGAGACAGGTGAGCAGGCAGCCCTGGGCTGGCTGGTCCCCTGTCTCTGTGTACCTCAGTGCAGGGGCTCTTCTGTGGAGCCCCTGTGCTTAGGCACATGAAGCCCCCATCTCATGGCACACTTCACCCCAGCCAGCTGCTCACTGACTGGCTGGGGCACAGAGTGCCTCGAGATGACAGCAGGCAGTCCTGGGTTGAGGCAAATGGAGATACACTAAGGCACACGGAGCCCCCATCTCAAGGCATGCTGTACCCCTGCCAGAGGCTGGCTGGGGCACAGGGTGCCTCGAGACGGGGGCTCTACAGTGCATGGAGACAGGGGAGCAGGCAATCCTGGCCTGCCTGCTCCCTTATCTCCACATTTGACACAGCACATGGCACTTGGCATGCTTTGCACTGCCTTTTTTTTTCTCGGGTTTTTTTGCTACTGGGAAATCCTGGTAGCAAATTTTGCTCCAGCGCTGCAAATTGTGGTCTGTGGTGCTCCAAAGAGATTTGCAGCACCACAAACCACATGTGCCTGCACATCTGGATCCAGCAAGTGAGACCAACTTCTTCTGAGTTAAATTCATAAGGATGTGAATCTTGACCAAATGTTAGTAGATCAGATATTGGGACTGTTTTAAATTAACATTTTAGAAAAATAAGCTTGCGAGCATTCTGGGATACAGTTCTTTTGTGTTTTCCTTACCTTATAAGGGTTCTGAGTGATCTGTTAATTCCTATTTTTTAACTTCTGTATTGCAAGTTTCTGTGTTGCCAATGCCTTTCTATGCACAAATCCTAGAACATATAATCCTAGTATAGGCAGACAAGTTCTTTGGGTAAATGTGATATCTTTTATTAGACCAACTAAATAGTTAGAAAAATTGTTCTTTGCAAGCTTTCAGGCACAAACACCCTTCTTCAGGCATAGGGAGAACCTGCTGGTGTTTTGTGTGCTCTACTAGGTAGAATGGAAACCAATATGCAAAATGTAGGTCTGTGAAAATGCAAATGAATGGCAGTGAAGATCGAAGTGGATGAGAGACAATAGGTGCCAGACAGGTAGGTGGGGGTGGGGAAAGAGGGGAATGTTGACTTGGTGATAGAATGTAGCTGGGAAAATGTAGAGGTTACCTGGGATTATCAGATGGCAGGCAGGTTATAATGTGCCATAAATCAAGTGTCTGTATTTAGTTCATGATTTTTTTGTATCCAGTAGATTTATGAAATGAAGTTTGTAGGCTTGTCTATGAAAGCTGTTTTGCAAATTCCCTTTGAGGATTAGAACTGAGAGATTGGAGAGAGAGGTTGTCTTGTGAGATGTACTTCTCACAATACAGCCACAGTACAAGCACACAGTACAACCACAGGTAATTAGGTATTTTTGTTTTTGATAGATTTTCAGTGTGTGTTCATTCTGGTATGCAATTGTTGTTTGGTTTCTTCTACATATTTTCCATCAGGGTATTTAGTACATTGGATGAGATATATTACATTTATGGAGGTGCGGGTGTAAAATCACATAACCCTATTATATGCTTCATTTGCATCTTCTTTCACCTTCATTTTCCCCCATATCTCTTAGGTGCAGCAAGCAACACCAAGATTTACTCCATTTCTTTATGTATTTTCTTTTCTCCCGCTGCTTCTAATTCTCTCCATCCCTTCTCACATTCCAGCATCATGTATTTTCACTGTTTCTGTTCCCTCTGCTTCCTTCCTTCCTGATCCAGCAAGAGATTCAATTTCTTGTGTTTCTACTTTCTTCTTACCCTCACTGTCCTCTTCTTGGGGAAGACCTTTACTACTTACTGTACCTGCAAGGTTCTGGCTGTCTTCTCCTTTCTTATAGCCTTTCATTCCACTTCTTTCTTTTGATTCTCAGGGAAACAGGAAAGATACATTAACAGTCACTGAGAACCAAGAGGGGAAAAAAATCTAGATTTGTAAACTGTGTGCTTAGGAAAAATGTAGGCACCTAAGTGGCTAAGCATGATAAAAAATACCACTACTCAGGCAGCTAGAAAACTCAACTGATACCCAAATTTCAACTACTAAAATCTCTTTGCACCTAAAGCAGGACTTCCCTGCAAGCTAAGAAGTATTTCATTTTGAGAAGCTAGATACCTAATTCCTGAATAGAATTGAGGTATAAAGATGTACATCTCTTAGGCCTGATCTGTTACATGTGCTTTGCGCACACTTAATGCATACTGAAACCACTGAGTTTCATGCAGAGCACACAAGTCACAATCATTTTCATTCTAAAATATACAGCTTCTGGTGGTGCCTGTATCTTGACTAACAGCTTGCTGGGTACAGCACTTAACCATAAAATTGAAAATGTGGGTCTAGGCTTTCCTCAGGCTGAGATTCCAGACCCACATCTCACACTTCACAGAGGAATGACCTGATCACCTGTTGAAGCTCTTCCACCCTTTTTATTAACATAAAACAACCATACAGCAAAGAGTGGCAAAGTCAGAGGGCTGGGAGGAAGGCAAGCCAGAAAGAGTGGTTAGGGCACTCACCTGGCAGCAGGGAGACCTGGCTTAGCTCCATGCTTACTGAACTGTTTATGGATTTACATTAGACATATACCAGATAAAAAACCAGAAATAATCCTGAGAGCAGGACCTGGAACCTAAGTCTCTCCATTTCTGATTTAGCACCCTAGATCCTAGGCCACAGAGATAGGACCCTGTTGCTTGCTCACCTTTTGTCCCAAGGCACATATTCACAGAACTAAATTCTATGGTCACCTTCAACAGGATAGATAGAGGATGCTCCCATCCAGACCCTTCTATAGTTTGAATCTACCCAGGCTGTGAAGAATTTTGAACTTTGGCTTCTCCTGTAAGGGTGAGGGCTCTACCCATTAGGCAGTCATATAAAAGATGTGAACTGCTACTGCCCATAAGAGTTTTCAGTAGTCTGCATCATAAGTGGATGGAAGCTTCTAAGCTCCAGAGAGGGTTAGGGTTTCCTATTGCTTAGCTCTACATAAGACTCCCTACTCACCATCTGTAATCTTTAGGTTACCTTTTAGAGGTGTCTGACTATCTGCATTGTACAATGTAGAGAGGCCTTGGGCACCTTGCCTCTGGTTCCTTGGACTACACTCTTGGGGACAGGCATCTCTGTTTTAGATGTTAGGGCACCTAACACTTGGCCGGCACCACAAAGTTCAGCCAGCAAAGCCAGGTTGATGTGGAGTATGGAAAGACCACACCTAGAGCCAACAGGTCTACCAGTAAAAACTCCCAGTGCAGACACACCAGAAGGCAGGTTCAGGTGACACAAACTCTGTCATGTGGGAGAGCTGGTGTAATTCTGAGACCAAAAAAATATTTTTGCTAGCAGAGCTGCATCCTCACTCAGGGGTTTGATCATGTTAATGCTACTGTTGTAATTAAAGCAGCAGCAGCCATATATTGCAGATATAGCCAAAGTTGGAGATGCCTTAAGAAACCGTTTTGATTTTGCCTCAAGTTAATATGGTTCTTACTATTCAGTGAGAGCTAGCTTTTCATTTGGTTGTTGTGGGTTAAAATATTTTGGACATAGAACAAAGACAATAGATTTCTATTGTTACACATATAGGAACTGAAAGTACTTTGATAATGGACTGAAAGCTATGTAATTTTACAATAGCTTACAAAGACATTTCTGTATCCTTTTTAAATTATGCTGTTGCTTTTACAACAGTACTCCTAAGCTGTAGGCAACAAATATCCCTACAATAATATAACCACTTTTCATATCAGCAGAACAGCATCATTCTCAATTTTCTGTTGAAAAGTGCTCTGATACTTTCTATGCTAATATCATTGTTTTCTAGGTTTATAGCATAAACCTAAAATATTTATAAATGTGTTTCATTTTGGCTTTGAAAAGCTATATGAATAGAACTAGAAAAATGATCAGTGCTTACCTAGAGTTTTGAATAATCTTTCTGATAATGGATTCATTCATATATCAGCCTTTGTATTCTGTGACATGCTGGGAAATACAACTGCCCTCTAGTTGCTAGATGTTAAGTAAAAAAGTGCCTGCTAAACAGCTTTCAGAGTTTTGAATAGTCCAACCCTTACAGTCAACAGAACAGGACTAGCTGTGTATTCTGTGGAACTGAGAACAAAAAAACTAATACTTTAACATAACCGTCACCAGGGTACCATGTTTGTTTTTGCAAAAAATTCTTATTGTGTGATGTCTAGATGGTGACCAGTCCAGCGTTGGCATACTGTACTCCCATTCAGCTATTTCACTTTTAACCAACAGTGATCCACCAGAGTATGGCTACTTGAAACTTTTGCTTCATTTCTGATGTCATTTCATTCATTCTTATATGTATAACAAGCTGGTGAACCTCTCTCTTTAAAGAACAGGTTGGGATATGAAAGCCATATACATGCCCTTTTGAGTAACTACACTTTCACCGTCACCCTAATTGACAACTACATTGACTGAACTATAGTTCAGTTCAAAGCCGTGTTTTAATATCTTTGTTATCTGTGCATACATGTAGTCCATGTAGAAGATAAGATATTCTGCTAGTAAATGGTACTGCATGAAAGAGGAATTTGTTACGCCTGTCATTAATGTATTTAATTACACCCATGCAGTACTTTACAACAGCTGAAGGATAAAATCTTAACACTTTACACTGGCTTTCAGAATGGTAACTAATATTATATGATATTTTGTAAACTTTTCAAGCTTAAGGAGTTGTGCTTTGGGAACACAATTCTTATATGGAACAATATGTTGAAAGACTATTTTGGGTACTAATAAAAATGGAAAACTGGTGGTGAAAAATGCACTGGTATAATACATTTATTATTTTTCAGGTTAAAGAAGCTTCTTGAACAGGAAAAGATCTATCAAGCCCGGAAGGAGAAAGAATATACAAAGAGACTCAATAAATTAAGAGAAGAACTAGTTAAACTCAAATCATTTGCACTCATGCTGGTGGATGAAAGACAAATGCATATTGAACAGCTTGGTCAGCAAAGTCAGAAAATACAGGATCTTACTCAGAAACTAAAAGAAGAAGAAGAAAAGCTTAAAGTTATTAGTTCAAAAACAAAAGAAGATGGACAAAAACTGATGAAGTTAGAAGCAGAACTTGAACACAAGACATCAACATTTTCTCAAGAAAATGAGGAGATGACTGCTAAACTGGCTAATCAAGAGTCACATAACAGACAGCTCAGGCTTAAGTTGGTTGGTTTGACTCGTAGAATAGAAGAGCTGGAAGAAGCCAACAAAAACCTTCAAAAATCTGAAGAAGAACTACAGGAATTAAGAGATAAAATAGCAAAAGGGGAATGTGGGAACTATAGCTTGATGGCCGAGGTGGAGAACCTTCGCAAGCGTGTGCTTGAAATGGAGGGCAAAGATGAGGAGATCACAAAAACTGAATCCCAGTGCAGAGAGCTGAAGAAGAAACTGCAAGAGGAAGAACACCGTAGTAAAGAGTTGAAACTTGAAGTGGAAAAATTGCAAAAGAGAATGTCAGAACTGGAAAAGCTGGAAGAAGCTTTCAGTAAAAGCAAGTCTGATTGTACCCAGCTGCACTTAAACCTGGAGAAAGAAAAAAATTCAACCAAAGACTTGATAAATGAGCTAGATACAGTGAAGACCCGAGTGAAAGACTTGGAATCTTCAGAAAGTAGATTGGAAAAGGCTGAGTTAAGCTTAAAAGATGACCTTACAAAGCTGAAGTCATTTACTGTCATGTTGGTTGATGAAAGAAAAAATATGATGGAAAAAATAAAACAAGAAGAAAAAAAAGTTGAAGGTCTGAACAAGAATTTTAAGGTGGAACAAGGCAAAGTTATGGATGTGACTGAGAAACTAATAGAGGAAAGTAAGAAATTTTTGAAACTGAAGTCTGAAATGGAGGAAAAAGTGTCCAATTTGACAAAGGAAAGAGATGAGTTAATCAGCAAACTGAAAAATGAAGAAGAAAAATCCTCTGAACTGAATTGTAGAGTTGATCTGCTGCAGAAGAGAATTGATGGTATACAGGAAGTAGAAAGAGAAATAGCAAGAGGTCGAGCCAGAAAAGGACTAGAACAAACTTGCCATGAGGATAACAAGATTAAGGAACTAACCATTGAAATTGAAAGACTTAAAAACCGCCTCAAGCAATTGGAAGTGGTTGAAGGAGATTTGATGAAGACAGAGGATGAGTATGATCAGCTGGAGCAGAAATTTAAGACTGAGCAGGACAAAGCCAACTTCCTGTCTCAGCAGCTGGAGGAAATGAAGCTCCAGATTGCTAAAAACAAAGCAATAGAGAAGGGTGAAGCTGTGAGTCAGGAAGCAGAGCTGAGGCACAGGTTTCGGTTAGAGGAGGCCAAAAGCAGAGATTTGAAAGCAGAAGTGCAAGCTCTGAAGGAAAAAATTCATGAGTTGATGAACAAAGAAGACCAGCTTTCCCAGCTCCAAGTTGATTATTCAGTTCTTCAGCAGCGGTTTATGGAAGAAGAAAATAAGAACAAAAGCATGGGGCAGGAGGTCCTAAGCTTAACAAGAGAGTTAGAGCTTTCTAAGCGATACAGCCGTGCCCTGAGACCAAGTATAAATGGCAGAAGAATGGTAGATGTTCCTGTGACATCCACTGGAGTGCAAACTGATGCAGTAAGCAGTGAAGCAGCAGAAGAAGAAAGTCCAGCTGTGTTCATAAGGAAATCTTTCCAAGAGGAAAATCATATCATGAGTAACCTGAGACAGGTAGGCCTGAAGAAACCCATGGAGCGCTCATCTGTGCTTGATAGGTATCCCCCAGCAGCAAATGAGCTTGGAATGAGAAAATCTTGGATACCATGGATGAGAAAGAGAGAAAATGGACCCCAGACAACTCATGATAAAGGAACGCGAACACATGGCAGTCCAGAACATCCTGGGGAGGTTGTACTTTCACCAAAACAGGGACAGCCTCTTCACATTAGGGTGACTCCAGATCATGAAAACAGTACAGCTACTTTGGAAATAACCAGTCCAACATCTGAAGAATTCTTTTCAAGTACCACAGTCATCCCTACCTTGGGAAATCAGAAACCACGGATTACCATCATTCCATCTCCAAATGTTGTACCCCAAAAGG
>NW_005841955.1:1847630-1865915 GCF_000455745.1 Alligator sinensis
TGTCACCTGTTACTATAACGACTTTCTCCAGAGAAAAGTCCTCAGAAGGAGGGAGAACTCCCTTTATGGATAGACCCACATCCCCCATTCAGATTATGACGGTATCTACGTCTGCAGCACCAGCAAAAATCTCTGTCTCTCCAGAATCACAAGATATGACCATGGGAAGGGCTGTCTTCAAGGTAACACCAGAAAAACAAACTGTCCCGACACCAGTCCGGAAGTACAATGCCAATGCCAACATTATAACCACAGAAGACAACAAAATACACATCCACTTAGGTTCTCAGTTCAAACGCTCCCCTGGTGCCACTTCTGAGGGTGCAAGTCCTGTGATAACAGTCAGACCAATGAATGTAGCAGCAGAAAAAGAGGTTATGACTGGTACTGTCCTTCGTTCCCCCAGGAACAATCTATCCGCAAGGTCAGGAGCAAGCAAAGTAACAAGCACCATCACTATAACTCCGGTTACAACATCCTCCACACGAGGAACCCAGTCAATGGTAAGTAGCTTCAGGCACTATGAGATACTCACTGCAGGGAGAAGAGAAACTATGTTATGAATTGGTTTGAGTCACCAACATGAAAGAACAGTTAGGAAACTGTTGACTTCAGTTGAATTATTTGTGGTTTGTAGTGAGAAAATGGTAACCAAGGACAGAATGTATGTGTGTATGTGTGATTTAATGGTCTCTTTTGACATTCTGTCACTTCAAGCAGCTGAGGTGAGACATTTGAGAAAGTCCTTGAAGAGCTATGGGAAATGAAAGAGTGATAACATTGTAAACTCTCCTAGGATGTTGAAGGAGAGGACAGAGGATGGCGGAGGAATTGAGTGGTACAGAAACCTTCCCCCCACCACCACTTTCATTTTCTGTAAGAGCTAATTCTGGAATTTAAAATATTGTTAACATTTTTGGCCTTAGCTTTTAGCTGATTTTTGGGGTGGAGTGTTAAAGAAAAGAAACTGGTGATGGAGTCAGAGCATAAGCAACATGTAGGGAGGGCACCAGGAGGGGGGGGGAGGGCACATGCCCCCATGGAGAGCACTGGTGCCCCCCCGAGAGCGAGAGCTCTAGCTGGTAAGGGGGCATGGAGAGTGCCCCCCCCTTAAATTGGGTCCGCTGCCACCGTGCCAGATGTGGAAGTGCCAGGACTTTCACTGCTGCTGCACACTCACCGGCTGGCCACTGGGGGACATCCCCGGTCATGTCCTGCTGGTGCCCCCTCCCCCCCCCCCCCCCGACTCAAAATGCACCAGTCGCCCATGAGTCAGAGCTTTTTTTAAGGTAATCCTGTTTAATTTACATAAAAACACACACTGCCTAGTTGATTTGAAGAAGTAAGACTCAAACAGAAAGTAGTTTCTTTGTTCATTGTTGTGAGCCTCTCTTGCCATGGCTTACCTGAAAGTGCTCTCTCAGCATTTCTTAGAGCCACGCTCCAAGTGCTTTTCTGTTTATTTCTTGAGCTTCCTTGCTGCCTTCTGTGTGCTTGTATGGTGTCTCTGCTGCTTCACTCCAACAGTACGCCTCTACAGTTAGGTTCAGGCTCTTATCCCTCCAGAAAGCTCTTTCAATGAACCAATGTCCAGACATTTTTGTTCTAGTTCTTGGACAGTATTATTTCATTACTTCAACAGTGTTAGTATAAAAGGGCATATAATTGTTTCTCTGTTTAACTTGGATGGAAAGCAGCTATCATATACAGCTGTTTCTGTAAGCAGTCCCCAGCATAATAGCACCTTTCAACATTCCATGGTCTAAGGAACATTGGCATACAAAAGTAATTAATTTGGGCTATTTAATGTAATGCATCCCTGATAGTTTACTGTTTAAAGTCTTTATATCTACTACCAGATATACTGCTTCCCGTTTTTGTCCAGAACTTTTGGAATTAATGCATTAATTCCTGAACTTCTGCTTTTGTCTTGCAGAAACTTGGAACATATTTTCTTTCATACTTTCTTGTTCTTTTTTTGGGAGATCTGCCCCTTCCATGATGGTGCACTGAACTCTAGAAACCTTAATTTTTTTGCTTTTTTTAACATCTGGTTAAAAAAGAGGCTTCTTTCTTTACCACTTCCTCCCCAGTTTGGATTGTAAAGAAAATAACTCAACCATCAAATTTACTTTTGCTTATTCTCTTGTTTATGCCCTAGGAACATGATTTGGAAAGTATGACCAATCCAAAATGTCCTCTTCCCTTTAGACCCTCCAGAAACAAAGATAAATTGCATATTTACCATAGTTTCTAACTGCTTACTTTATAAATACACCTCCAGTGCTTCCTGTTAAAGGGAACAGGTTTCGCCTTATTAAATCATTACTTCTAAGCAGTGAACATACAAAAACACTATGTTAACATTATTTTAAGAGTGTGATTTCATTAAATGGAAACAAGCAAACAGAAAAAACTGTGTTCTTACTCAGCCCATTGTGGCTAATTGCCACATAGCTCTCAAATAATTGAGATATGATGCACCAAAATACCCAGTCACAAAGAGGTGAACAAACAGCAGAATGAGAGCTTTTCTTCTGAAGTTCCTATCTCTTGCTGGCTTTAGGACATATTTCCTATTGTTTTATATTTTGTAAATCACAGCTGTTTTCCTAACTAATTTTATACAGTTATCTGAAGAACTCCCAATTATATACTGAGGTTATTTCTGCAGGGCCCAGTCTCCCCTGCCCCACCTGGGATAACCTGCTGCATGTCAGAGTGCACGTGGCACAGGTGTTCACCAGGGACAAGTAGCAGTGGCACAAGGTATGCTGCTGCTTCTTGTCCCCAGGGAAACAAATGGCTGCGCTTGTGTGGACGTGGCCAAGGAGGGCAAAAAAGGAACCAACCAGATTCTGCCTCCTGTAAAAAGGTCATGAAGAATAAAAAATGTAGGTTCTCCACAACTGACCTTACTGCGGCCCCTGTCATGTTCATTTAATGGTGCAATGGGATCTGAACCTTGATCCCAACAATTAGCTTCCTGCCATGCCATATGGGATAATAACCTCAGGCTCCCTCTACACTGGCAAATTGAAACCCAGGTGCCACAGGGCCAACAATCAGTTGATTGTCCCAGGGCTGCCTGGGACCAGCTGATTTTCGGCCCCAACCCCAGAGAGTTCCAGGTCCAGTTCACCTGGTGCTATCAGGGCAGCCAGTCAGTTGATTTTTAGCCCTGACCCAGACAGCCCTGAGTCTAAGATATGGGGCTGTCTGAGCCCAGGCTGACAATCAGCTGATTGTCAAAACCACATGCCTAGCAGCTGTGGCTGGACTGCTGGGTACAGGGCATCAGTGGTTCCCCATGGGGCTAGCCAAAGGGCCCTGCTGGGATCTTTAAATCCAGACTCTGAACCCAGAGCTGCTGGGTGTGGGGTTTAAAGTCCTGGTGGGGGGAACCCTTTGGCTTCATGGCTCCCCCCCCGCCACTTCAGCCCCCACTGGTAATCACATGATTGTTGGTCCTAGGGCTGTTCCAGACACCAGTGCAGGCTATGTGCTGGGACCGACAATCAGCAGATTGTCAGCCACAGCCACACATTAAAATTCAGGGACCCATACAAACCAGCCACAAAAATGTTCTACATTATATGAGTAACAATTTTATGGCTCATTTCTCATGTTATGATGCCTTAAGTTGGGTGCACATATATTATCTTGCTCATTTATGCCATGATTTACACATTGTTGTTTTCACTGTGATGATCCAGGTAAAATGCAAGAAGCAAGAGTCTTTTTGGTGATATCTTTTATTGGATTAACTGTATAGTTTTGAGACAAGCTTGCAGGCACAAAATGCCTTTCCTTAGGTCTACCCTTCCTGAGACCTGAGGAAGGGAACTTTGTGCCTGAAAGCTTGCCTAACACCTCTCAATTGCAGAGTTTATCCAATAAAACATATCCTCTGAAAAGACCCTTGCTTTTTGCATAGCACTGAGGTGTGTACAGTCTGCATGTTTATGCGGCCATGCTGGCCATATAATGGGAGGCTTACATGGAGTTACTTACAAATTCTTCCATCAGATAGCAGGAACAAGTGTATTTGGAGCTGTGCATTGGCCTAATACCAGCTCTGATATGACTGATACATATTAGAAGGCCTCCTCAGGGAAAGAAAAACAGAACTTAATCTGTTTTCCGTTGGCCCAACATGTCTAAAATCAAGTAATTTATTTATCCTTTTTTGATAATTTGGAGGATTATGAAACTAGTAACTCCAAGGTGCTGAAGTTCTCAGTTAATAATATACATGCAACTAGAACTCAAGAAATGCCTGAGATTCCAGCTATGTCATTTAATTGCTGTATGTTTATACGCCGTGGAAAGCTTTCAGGGAGTGAAGAATAATCGTCATTTTGTCTCCACTGTATGTTGACATATTTTCCAATGCTGATAGATGCGTTTGCATTTTGTGCCATACAAAATTTCAAGGACCTAATTTATGTTGATGTCTAAATGAGAGACCATGTTGGTTTTTAAGGTTTATTGTAAATGCTTTTGGTTATTGAAAGTGGATTTCTTCCCACCAGTTATTACGGTATTCATGTTTTCCAATTGTTGTGAATTTTTGTATGTGTATGTGGTTTTCTGCTGGTCTTGGGAAGTAAGGAATGGTGAGCACAGATTGACTTTTGTGGAATATGCACTATGTATAAACAGGCCCCTTCTGTTCCATAGCAAGCTATATTCAAGCTGGTGTGGCAGACTGGAAATTTTGTAGCAGTTTCATTTACTTTCCCTTGAGGGTTTTTTAGCAGATCTGAAAACAAATGTTATAATTAACACACTACTCTTAATGCTCTTTATTTTGATTATTCAGTTTTACATTGGTTTTCATGCAATGGCTATACATTTGGGGCTTCACAGTGCAAAGCTACAGTGAAGAAATTGTTAGATTTGTAAGTTTTAGCGGTGAAGTCAAGGACAGTTGACTTCAAGAATGTCAAGCATCTGTGAAGGTGCTTTGAGATTGTGGGATTAGGACACTAACTGATTGCTATTGGGCACGTCTATACGTGCTATTAATTTGCAGCAATAAACTGCCGCATATCACACTGGAGTTACTGCTCCTGGATATACCATTCGCTTGGGACTGCAGCACATTGAACCGAATCAGAGCAGCCCTCGGAGGGGTTGGAGGTCAGCATGAGTTGCTGAACACAAAAAACTCTGCAGCAGGATAATACTTGTATTTACAAGTACTATCCTGCTATGGAGTTTATTAATTTACTGTGGCTTAATAGGGTGCCATGTGTAAACACTGATGTTTACTGTGGATGGAGCTAGTTAGGCAGCTCCACAGTAAACATCTCATGTAGATATGCTCACTGCTTACTTAAAGAGAAACAAAGCAGTTAGATTTAAAACTTTACTGTGACAGTTTAATTGTCAGTATTATTTATTGCAAAAGAGAGAAACAGCAAACATTTAAAGGAGGTTTCTGATTCTAAATGTGAATATTTAATAATATAGAAGGTTTGAAACGTGGTTGTCTGAGAGATTCTCTACTCCCTGTGATATTCTTCACTATAGCTGAAATTAGCTAAGGTCCTCAAGCTGTAAAGGCCCGCAATATAAAGGAAAAGGAGCTGCTGATGGGGTGTTCTCTGGGAGAGGCCTTCTATTTGAGATCAAGGTCTCTGCCACTGTTCACTAGAACCCAGATTTAGAAAGGTAGTTATCCATGTTTGTCTGAAGTCAGAGAGAAGGCAGGGCAGGGTAGCACCTTGAAGACTGCCTAGTTCAGAGAAGCATAAGCTTTCATAGGAGACAGCCTACTTTGTCAGGTAGTATCTGATGAAGTAGGCTGTTTTCTATGAAAGCCTGTGCCTCATTGAACCAGTTAGCCCCTAAAGGTGCCATCTGCCCTACCCCTAGTTTAGAGGCCTGACTTGTTAACTTTCCAAGTCCATCTTCTGTCTCTCTCTGTTGAGGCACCTGTGGAGAGTATGGGGTGAGGTGGAGATTTCTGGGTAATCCTTTGTTTATATTGTGGCTTTTATTGTCTGAGATGGGTGTTCAGAGCACTGGATAGGTGCCTTCTAGGTGTACTTTAAAAATTTAAAGAAATTAATACATAAAAGATAATGAATCATAATGTATAATTAGCGTATATTAAAGAAAAATGTCATCCTTAAAACTATTTTATTTTTCTCCTCTCTTTCTGCAGACAGGACAGGATGGGTCATCACAGAGACCTACACCCACCCGCATTCCTGTGTCAAAAGGTATGAAAGCAGGAAAGCCAATAGTGGCAGCCCCAGGAGCAGGAAATGTGACAAAATTCGAGCCTCGTGCCGAGACTCAATCAATGAAAATAGAACTGAAGAAATCTTCAGCCAACAGCTCTACCTCCCTGGGCGGGGGGAAGGGCTGAGGGCAGTGACTAAGGGGGTATGTTGTGCAGGTTTTACTGCTACCATGAAAATCGGCCCCCTGTCTGTTACTTGCTAGTGTTTGCGTATACTAATTACATCCTGAAGCTGTCACTAATAACAAACTAATAAATGTGTGTCTTGACTATTTAATTTAACAACATCCTCTTGTTTCCATACCGGGGTTAGAATAGTAGTTTTGCACTGGTTCTATGCTAGTAATATATTTCAGCCAGTTAAGTTACCTTGAGCAATCTCATTTCGATATTTATCTAGTTCAGGGGTTCTTTAACTTATTTGTAGTTCAGGTCACTTTTTAATAGATTATTTTGTGGCACTGCCTTCTGCCAATTCACTATTGCATGGACCACTTTCATTGCCATTCATGATCACATAACATTCTTCAGGCAACTAAAGCAACTGCTTGCTTAGGGAAGTCATGATAGGAAAGCAGTAAACCATATTTTCTCACATATAGCCCGCCCATGATCCAGAGTGTGCCTAATCCAAGAACAAAACACACACCCAGCCTGGAACACTGAGTCCAACCCTACATGCTGGCCTGATCCAGCCTGCTATGGCTAGGTCCATGTGCCAGGTCGAATGCCGCATGCTGGCTCTGCCCCCCCCTCCATCAGTACAGTCTAGTCTGTTAGATCTGGGGCTCATCGAGTGACCCTGTGTGCTGACCTGATCTTGTGCATGGGCCCATGTCATCCAACCAGGGAGTTCCTCAGGGGTCCAGAAATTTGGCAGTGGGGAGTGGTAGCAGCATTCATTACTGTGGCTCAGGGAGTCGTGGAAATGAATGCTGTCACCACTCCCTCACTGACAAATGTTTGGATCCCTTGGGATCCATATTTCTCATGTGTAATGCACATACCAATTTTACCCAGCTGGCCTGGAGGAAAGCCACATGTGTTTTATGCAAGAAAATATGGCATTTGCCGTTCTTTTTAAATAAGGCCTAGTGGCTAGAAAAGAAAAAGAGGAAGAGCCAACTCCATGGGACCAGTCATGTCTGTGGCCCATTGCTGTTTGACAGACCACAGCTTCTCATCTAATTGACTGATTTATTATAGCCAGAGTTGGGGCCTGACTAAAATTGTATTGAATTCTATGGAAGTCATTACATTGAATTTACTGGGTTTTGGATTAGGTCCATAATGGGGAACTGTGCTGTAGTCAGACACCAGCTGCCAAAAGGTTTTCCTATTTTAACATAATCCTTAACATATAGTTAGTGATGAAAAGTGTTCAAGAACTCAGCTGAGATATAGTGTGGGAAAAAAGAGGCTTTATTCATAATTGACCCTAAATTCCAGCGTGTTCCCTGAAGTTTGATATGTGTCTATCTCAGATACCGACCTTGTTCACGGCTCTGTGGAGAATCATCGTTCTTTTCTTTGTGATTTTGTTCTGGTTAAATTGGAATGTTTGCATTTTAAGCATGTTTTAAGGAATTGCTTCAGCATGGAAATGGGTGTGGATTTTATTTTATAATAATTGTTGTTATGGCTGTGTTTTTTCAATGCACCACACTTGTGGACATTTCCATTTAAAGTTCAGTTTCTGGAGAAGGAAGGTAACAAAAGAAACTTTGAGTAATTTGATATACAGGCATGTCGCATCATACGCGCATTCAACTTGCGCGAATTCAACTATAGACGGGTGGGGAGGGGGGGCGGGCCTCGAGTCTGCACGTGGCGCTGCCGCTTACCTGGAGGCCCGGCCATCACCACGCTGCCAGCGGTGACTGCCTCTGCCTCCAAAACCTCCTGCCGCTGCCATGGAGCCGTGCTTAGAGCTGTGTGGCCGGCCGCTTGGCGTGGTGGTGGCCGGGCAGCACGCAGCCATCCCCACCACCACCCCATGCTGCCGCCGGTCACACAGCATTAAGCGCGGCTTTGCAGTGGCGGCGGGAGGTTTTGGAGGCAGAGGCAGTCACTGGTGGCATGGTAATATGCCATTTCACTATATGCGATTTTCGCCTTTACGCGCTGCCTCTAGAACATAACCCCCGCGTAAGATGCGACATGCCTGTACAAGCGTTTGGCCAGAGGATGCGCTAAAAAAAAAAAAAAGATTGAATCAGTTAAGTGAGCTAGTAAGAGTCTAGCAACCCTGGCTGCCTTACTAGAGGAGAGGAGAAAAAGGAAGATGACAGCATGAAGCATACAAATATAGCACACTGTACATGGAGGACAGGTGAAGCTAGTGGCTACTGCGAGCTATATGTAGTTCATTAGACATATAGAATCAATTAAATGAAGCAACAGGTTAGGGCAGGAGTTGGAAACCTAAAACCCACAAGCTGGATCTGGCCTGTGACAAGATTTTATTTGGCTTACCAAGCATGCTAAAAACTGATATAATCATTCCCACTGTTAATAGGTTTTGAGCAAGAATGCCTCGTCTAGTGGTGGAATATTTAACAGTTACCATCTCCAGTTTGCCTTAGGATTCAACCATGTTAACTCAGCCTACTGTTAGTGAAAGATACCTGACCCCTAGGTTAGGGGATTTGTTTTTCTTGGTGTACAGGGAAAGTGTCTTCCAAGGAAAATCTGTCAGAGAGGTCAGTAAAAATGTGAGCACTCCAGGTATTGTTTAGCCTTTGAAGCAAAGAATCATAGGATTAGAAGAAAACTCAAGGGTAATCTAGTCCAGCTGCTGTACAAACATAATAGTTGCTAATTGTAAATTGACAAAGTCAAGTGGGCAAAGTTCCAACCTGAAGTTGTTGTGAGGAACCCTTTGCGGGGCTCAAGGCGAGCAAGTGTTGATGTAAATCATTTGTCACCAACTGGTCGATTGGGATCGACTGGTGGATCCTGGAGCCTCCTGAAGTTGATCCTGGGCTGTGGGGGCTGAGCGCATGCTTGCATGCGCGTGCCACCCCTCCCAAGCCCAGCAGGTCAGTTGGTAGGGGAGAAAAGGGTTGGAGGGCTGGGGGACATGTACACCACGGCTCGGGGTGCAAAGCCCAGCTTGCAGTGGCAGCCTGGGTGGAGCGGGGGAAGGAGCTATGGGCTGGAAGGCTGCATCAGGCTGTCCCGCCAGACCTGGCCCATTTTGTGCTCGGTGACAGCACTGGGACCAGGGATTGGGGGGCTATGGCCCCACTCTGTGGCCCTGCTCCCAGCATTGCTGCCGCATGTACCCAGCTTGAGTGCAGCCTGGCTAGGAACAGCCTGGCACCACCCCAGCCCCAGCCCAGCCCAGCCCATGTGTAGATCTGGGGGTATGTGCTGCTCACAGCACCATCCCCCACCCCGACCCAGCTGTGCAGGGCCTACCCCTCCCTCACTGCTGTTGCGGGGGGCAGATCAAGGCTCCAGCGGTGAGAGAGGGGGTGGGGCTAGGGCTGGGGCCTTGATCTGCCTTGCCCTCCCCACGGCTCTCTCTCCTCCCTCCACCCCTCCCCACAGACTTACCTGCTGGGTTGGGGGGTGGGGGGGTAGGTCTTCCATTCATTTTAAATTTCAAAAGTGATCTCTGACCTAAAAAGGTTGGAGATCACTAATGTAAATAGTTGCTGTAAACTGTTTTGTAAGTAGGACATCTAGTTGCCTATCACCCTAGGGGGAGATGAGAGTCTGAGCCTCGCAGCAGAGCACAGATTGCACCGATTAGTCCCTGATGACTTTATATTTAAATGTATTGGGTGCATGTTGTCTCCAGGTTAATACTATAGTTTTGTATAAGTTTTATGGAGAAGGTGGCTGACTGTGCTGGAGGAGAAAGGCTCTGAGAGCTGGAGAGAGAAAAGTGTAGTCCCAGGGATGACAGAGAGAGAAAGGAATAGTTCCAAGGAGGAGAGAGTAGAGTCTAAGCAAGGCAGAACGCACTGCAATGGCACAATAAAGACTGTTTTTCTGTAGCTGAACAGCCTACTGTGCTGTTTGGGATGTCAGCTCTCTGACCCCCTAACTTTGAAGAAGAAATCATTCCAGGAGCTGATCAAAGAAGGAGCTCTCTGAGGTGGGGCTGCTATGGATTGCCAGGGAAACCAGGGACAAAGAGGAGCCAGGGTCTCAAGCAAGAGACTTGCCCCTCGAGAAGCCATGCCAGGGCTTGTTTCCAGGGGTCCTGAAGGAGGGAGACTGACTAAGTATTCTTCTTAGGGAGTTCTGAGGCAGAGCTTCATCTGAAGGGAGCAATCCATGACAAATCATTCCAGACAAATGCTTATCCAGCCTCTTCTTGACAACCTGCAAGGAAGGAAGATTTCACTACTTCCCCAAGCAGCTTGTTTCATTGCCCTCCTGTTCTTACATTTAGGAAAATTTTCTGGAAATATGATTTAAATCTGCTTTTGCCACAATTTAAATCCATTGTGATGTGGCCTGCCCTCTGCAAGAAAGAACAATATTTCTCCATCTTCTTTATGACAACATTTCAAATATTTGAAAACTTATAACCTCATCAATCTGGAATGCTGGGGACTGAGCACCTGCCGGAAATTTGAAAATTCCGTTTTTTTGAAACTCGAGCGGCGGCCAGTTGCGGAGTGGGGTGGGGAGGAAGTAGCGGTGGCCGGTCCCAGAGCAGTAGCCACATGTGGAACAGGGTGGTGGATGGTGGCAGCAGCTACCGCATGCAAGCTTCCCCCTACACGTCTGGGGGAGTGGAGGGGCAGCTTAAAAAGTGCCAGATTTTCAAGAATTCCAGATTTTTGAGATTCAGATTAATGAGGTTATACTGTATCTTGTTCTCCTCACTTATTCTCCTTTTCTCCAAACTAAACGTACTTAATTCCTTAAACCTTACCTCAGATGGCTTGCTTTCCAAGCTCATTATCATCTTTATTGGTCACCTCTATATTCTCTCCACTTCTCTGCATAGGTTTTATAATCCAGTGTCCAAAACTGGACACAGTATTCCAGCTGAGGACTAGCTAGTGCTGAGGAAAATGGTACTCTATGCCTGAATTTTATCACCTTTTTGTGTGATAGGATCACGTAGCTGACTCATGTTGAATCGGCAGTCCACCATAAACTCCAGATCCTTCTCAGTAGTCCTACTGCTAATCTAGTTTACCCCCCATTCTGTATGTTTCTATTTAGTTTTTCCTCCTTATGGGTAGCACTTTACATATGTCTGTGTTCAATTTCATGTTGTTGTCTATATCCAAAATTTCCAATTTTTCCAGATTCAACTTTTATTCCTTTCTTCCAAAATGTATGCAGTCCCTCCCAGTTTTGTCACCTGCTAATTGGATCAGTAAACTCTCTTAATCCATATTTTAGGTTGTGACCCTACTAAAGGCCCAGGTGTGCCCCACCTTTCTATTCTTCTTCATCAGAAGGACATTTTGTTTCTGGAAGACCATCATTAATGTTCATTTTTTGGGATCCCACTTCTAAAAAAAAAAATCTCACTAGGCCTTGATTTTCAGTTAACTCCATTAATTTTGGAGTTGTGGGGAATGGAACATCTGGAAAGCCAATCCATATTTTTAAAAATATTAGTTCCTAATACTGTAGGATAGAATTTGGAGGCTGTTTCTCAGAAACCAATGTATAGCCGGAGATTCTGGGTAGAAGTGTATTAGTTCCTCCCAGTTAAGTTATTCCTAATAAATTCCCAGTGCCTCAATTTATTAGCGACTCATTGCTGATTCTTTTGATTTGTAAAATGATTTAGTTTTTCTCAGAAGTTCTAAGAAAACGTATTAATATGAAACCCCTGATAATTGTTAATATGAATGCAGAAACAAATCTTCCATTCAGTTCAAACGAGTCATTTAAAACACTGCATATATGAGCCCCAAGCTAACATCCCTTGATACAGTGGTAACCTACAGTTGGCTTAGACTTTCCTTTTCAGTGCTTTTTAAAAGGTACTAGCTCTTCTTGCCTTAACTGTATCTACATCTGAGGCAATCGCTTAAATATGTCTGTATTTGGATACGGTTTGAAAGGACAGCATATCTGAAGAAACTGTCAGCATTATAGAATGAGAAATCCAATACCTATAATATAGCACAGCAGATCCAGAATTGCCAAAGCAAGGTAAAAGATTTGGAGTTTGAAAAAAGTAAACCAGAAATGCCATGGTGAGCAATACTGACAGACAAATGCCCTGTGGATCCAGATGCTGAGATCAGTGCCAGGGCAATCAGAAAAAAAATTCTAATCCCTACACCAAGGGGCAGGTCCAGCCGAGTACAGCAGTGCAGTTGCAACAACTTTCCACCACTGCTTTCCCTGGCTAATCCTGGGGCAGGGAAGCCCCAGAGTCTCTCCTGCCCTGCTCCAGCCTTACCCCATCCTCCCATGCTGGGGGGTGGTGTGCTGTACCCTCTTCTAGTAAATCCTGGATTCGCCCATGTCCAGACCCAACCCAACAAAAGGCCAGAAAACTGAAACCTGACAAAAAATATTCCAGAAATGTCCTGGATAGAAACTTTGTGAATGTTGATTGCAAAATATCTTGAAAAAATCCAGCCTATGAACTTTGTTTAAACAAATATTAGCAAGAGGAGGGCGGGTCCCTGTAATTACAAGGCTTCTTGAAAGGGAACAAAGATAAAGGACAAGAGACAGGGGGGCAAGCCAAAGGTTATCGTAAATTAATGTAGGTATTAATGTGAAGAGTAAATTAATCTAAGTATCAATCTGAAGAGTTCAGGCAAAAATATTTTGTGGGGTAAACAGTTTGCCAGAAGTACCTTATATATATGTGCATCAATTGTTAACTAAAAATTTATACTTAGGGAAACTCAGTGTATTGTATTTTTTTTTCCACATACCTGATGTTCTCTGTTTTTAGCTTAGGGAAGAGAAATTGGAAAAGAGTTTAAGGAGTTTTAGAAGTGAAGCTTGGCTTTTGTATCATATTGATTTCAAGTGCTATTTCATATGAATCTGGAGGAAGTTAGTAGTTACTAACTAATAACATTAAGGCCAGGTACAGACATTGCACATAAACCGAGTTAAGTGATCAGAAATCGATCTAAACCTGTTACCGTACAGAAGTTCAGTGCGTACAGATCAGTCTAAAGTAGAACCCAGTTTAAGAAAGACCTGGTTTGATGTGCACTCAAATCTAATTTATTTAGGTTAGACATGTAAATCAATTTTCTGTACCAGCCCTGTCCCTGATGTCCGCCCCAAGGCACGTGTGCCAAGTAAAATGCCTTTGTGTGCCATGTCCTGGAACCCATGCTGGGGGTTGCCTACCCCTGGTGTACACATTTTGCTACTAATCTAACCTAGGCTGCTTACAGAAATCCATGTAACTTAAATCAATTCTGCTTCGGGCTTTTTGAACATCTGTACTTAGCCTAAGATTAATCACTCCAGACCAGATCCAAAAAGAGACTTGAGCACTGAAACTCAAAATTTCTTTGGATCAGTCTTTAATGATCCCTATCCGTTACCAGCTGACCTTGGAGGTGCATAACGTTCATGGATCCTCAGTTTTTTACATTAAGTTAGTTGCCTGAAGTTCTGTTTCTGCATGTTCCCAGAAGTATCTCAGCCTTCAGTGTGCTGAGCAGCTTAGCATCCTGCTCACACCTAGGCCACCTGGGACCCATGCTGTGGCCTGTCTCCTCAGAGGACTCAGTTCAGTGTACATTCTCAAACCATGCCCCAACAGAGCAGGCTCTAAACAAAGTACAATGATGGCCCCTACTTTATTACTATTCGGTTATTGGATAAAAGAGGGAATCTCCTTCTTCAGACAGCTTTAAAAGAGTGACCCCTACTCTGTTTTATAGAGAAAGGGCATAGGCAGCTATCAAAGATCCCAGCCTTTGAATCCTGAGTGGAGGCAGCCTCCCAGGTACTGCTGAGTTGGAAGCCAAAATCCTAGAGAGACGTGAGATTTAAGATACTTGCTATCCTCGGCATTTCCCTGTTGGCTAGCTTTCAGTAGCTCCCTGCTTAGAGTGATATTTTTTATGGATTCTATTTTGAGGCACCTACATTCCTCGCATTTAGATATCTACCAGGAATTCAGGATTCTAGTATAGGAGCTGGATGCCCAGAGGCTAGGCATTGCAATGTTCAGCATTGTGGCACCAAAGTCATTTTTTTGGATCTGGACCACAGTTTTTTGTAAATTCTCTAGTGCAAGAAGCATGACTTAAAATATGACCATATCAGGGACAGAGCTCAATACAGAGCTATTTTACATCATAGCATCTCTATGTAGTGTTAAGGACAAAGTAGCCTCTTTGAATTTCCCTACAGACATTTGCAAATCCTTAACACATGTTTTCCACTAAATTACATAAGGCCAGATTCTGTCATTCATACTTGTATTGAATACAGTTTACTTCTGTGAGGCATGTCTGTCATTAACAGAAAGATTAATTTGAATAAAAGTGAGAGAGAGACTGCAGAACTTGGCCCACAGTTACAAGCCGGTTCTAATCTAAAGGATCGCTTTCAGATCCTGAAGTCCATAAAAATAACAATAGCTTGAATTGCTCGGGAGACTTTACCTTTACATTTTATTATGCCATCCATTTGATTAAAAACAAGCAACACCTTATGAGTCTTATGAATATGTCTGCACAGTAATGCACATCATAATATTTAAACCTCAAACTGTTTACAGTAGTTTATAATTATTTTAAAATAAAATAATATTGACCTGTGAAAGTTCATGCCAGTTATGGGCCAAGTACCATATTATTGCCTAGAATATGTTACACGTGTTCTAGAATCCTGTCAAAAGTAACACTATTGTTAGGTGATTCTGGACACAATTTCAAGAACAGTAGTCTACTGTTCTACTGTGTTCCAGGTTTTTGGCACAGGCAACCACAATAATGGTTTTCAGACCAATTATATGTTCCTATCACACATCAGTTGCTGATCCCATTGAGTCAGTTAGAAACCTGTAGTTTGCTGGCAGTGATAGGGAATGTTTTTCTCCCTTCCATCTATGCGAGCAATTCCCATCCCCTTAATCTTGAGTGAGCTCTTGCAGATGAAGCTCTCAGATTTGTAATTATAAATGTTGACTTCATTTTCAAACCATCTTACTGCTTGGTTTCTGCTCCTATTTGCATGTTTGGAACATGTCATCAAGGTTAACTACTTTCAAATTGGGAGCTATCAGCTGAGAGAACAAAACTATGTACGGGTACATCTGGATGTGTTTTTCTTGGACTTTGCAAGATAGAAGCACAAGCAGATTTTCATACTAAAAACTATTTTAGACAGGATGTTTAAAATAGTAACAATGGTATGTGGAGCTCTACCCTTGCCACTTGACCTTATGCTGTTTCTGGTACATACATTTTTATTTTGTCACATTTGGTTCTATCCATTTGTGTAAATTGTAAAAAGAAATTAAACCTCAAATGTTAAAGTGTCAGTTGATGTGCTTTATTATTGGAATTGATCAGATTTTATGCCAGTTGTTTGCTCTGAGCCAATTTAATCTCAGTTATTTCAGTGTATTGCAGAGTTACAGTGAACTCTGATTTACACCATCATAACTGAAATTAGAATTTGGCTATTTACATACAGATGCCTTCATTTACTTTTCTTACAAATAAAGTAAATTCAGTTTTGTTTATTTAAGTGAATGTGTCGCTCATTTATAGCGCCAATCAATCATCACATCATATCTGACCCTACAGTCAGTTAACCAGGATTTAACTGGCCATACCTCTATTTGGTGGTACTTAACCATTTTCAAACTGCAGAGGGTCACTGTGCCTCAAACCTAGACCAATGGGGCCTTCGCAATGACAACAAATGCCCTTGTGGACAAATTCAAGCCATGTCCCACATTGTTGACTTGTGTCCATTTACTATGCTACCCGGTGGTCTTCAAGCTCTTTACACTGGTGATGATATTGCCTTAAGATGGCTGAAACAATATGCTGAAACTGCATACGCTAAATAAATAAATAGCACATGGCCCCAGAAGCTCTCTCTCTTTCCATAAGCAGGTTATCCTTTCATCACATTGATAGAATATATTCTACTAAAATTTTAATCTGTTTGGGCATCTGTTTTAAATAGCTAATATTTTTTTCTGACACACAGAAAAATGTTTCTTTCTACAATACAACTTAAAAAAATTAAATATTTGTGACCCCTCTGATTTCTGGTCCACTCAAAGTTTAAAACCAGCTGTCTGGCAAAAACACTTTTATTCAGACAGCAGTGAGGTTAACAAATGATACCCTTGATTCCTTCTAAATGCTTTATTCTACAAATGTTAATGATCCTCTCTCTTTTTGAATGGTCTTTAATGGTTCCACTAATAAAGCTATCCTTTCTTCTTCAATTCTGCTGTCTATTAGCTGCTCTTAGTAATGTAGCTCCTGTTTCACAGCTCTATGGAGAATTTTTTAACTCTAGCTAGAAACATTGACTCAAGTGTTGAAATAACTCAGTAAAGCATTGGATGCACTGTCAAGATGCTCAAGAAGGTTAGATTTTGTTTTATGAATCTGAAAGAGATGTATATTTAATTACAGACTAATGAAACAGTATCTTTTGATTATTTTTGCCTGGTTTCCTGTGTTTTTAGATCCACTTAAAGTATGTGTCAGATAGATTAATGAACAAATGAATAATAAAAGGAGAAATGGTCTGATTTCTTGATGCTCTCTGTAATCTCTGACTTTTTCCTGCATAACTGTTGTATTTGATAAAGAGTAGGAAAGCTGATTATAAAACCAACTCTAATCTTGCTTTTCAGTAATTAATTTGGCTTGTACAAGGAAAATGTCATTTTAAATTTAGATTTTGTCTCCAAATTCTGTGCATTTATATCTAATGTAAATACTGAATATTAAAGACTGCTGGCTTCTTAGAATGAGCTCATGTTACTCCCACTGAAGTTATGAGAGTTTTCACCTAAGAGTAGAATTTGACTCTAAGCAATTACAGTTTTGACTGTGCTGCACATTCATCAAGAACTTGAAGTTAGAAAACAGCACTGGTGGTGAAGGTAAACTTTTACTGTAGTTTACAACTGTTTTATGTTCTTTATTCAATTCTGGGAGGAAGGTAGATGTGTCTGGCTGAAAAGCTTTTGTAAATAATAAAATAAATGTGGAAGAATGTTCTTTATTTGAGAACTATCCTTGTTTCACTTGCCTTCCCACATTCCTGATTGTTTGCTCTACTCATTCAGTAAATGTGAGTAAGATAATTAAAAGATGCCATCTAGTGGCTTGCTTGTGGCAAAAAGGGAAAATGAAAACTATACAGCTATTTTTAGGGCTGTCAAACAATTAAAAAAATTGATCGTGATTAGTTGTGGAATTAAAAAATTAGTCACAATTAATCACAATTTTAATCGCACAGATAAAAATTCAAAATTATGCAGAGCAACCCTCAAAATTATGCAAAATTATGCAGGTACTTTGTTTGGTTGTGGGTGTGGGGGAGAAAATTATGACGTGTGGGGGGCTATGGGTACATGTGTGGAGTTTGGAGCCTGGGGATGGGGGATCCTACCCGTGGCATGATGCGGGGTACTATGAGTCAGGAGTGAGGGGCAACAGCAGGGCTGGGGGGGCTGTGGCTTGGGAGTGAGGGGCAGACAAACATATGCTCACAGACACCACGCAGCAGGTAAGTCTGTGGAGGGGGAGGGCTGGGGGAGAGGAAAGGGGCAGGGAGGCTGATCGAGGCCCTCACGGTGAAGGAGGGAATGGGGCAGGGGCTGGGATGAATGGGGTCCTGGGACTGGTCATGCGACAAGAGCCATGGGTGGTTTGTCCAGGGGTGTGGGGGACACAGCTCCCTGCTGCTGTGTGCAATCCTGAGGGAGGCATGGGGAACACATACCCCCTGATACATGCATGGGGCAGAGGCAGGCAGCCTGCTGTGAGCTGGGGCTCTGCACCCTGTTGCCTTTGCCCTGGGTGCCATGCAATGCCATGTGCCTCCTGCCACTGGGGAGGCCGGGGGGACGC
>NW_005841955.1:1867857-1875635 GCF_000455745.1 Alligator sinensis
AATTATGCAAAATTATGCAGGTACTTTGTCTGGTTGTGGGTGTGGGGGAGAAAATTATGACGTGTGGGGGGCTATGGGTACATGTGTGGAGTTTGGAGCCTGGGGATGGGGGATCCTACCCGTGGCATGATGCGGGGTACTATGAGTCAGGAGTGAGGGGCAACAGCAGGGCTGGGGGGGCTGTGGCTTGGGAGTGAGGGGCAGACAAACATATGCTCACAGACACCCCGCAGCAGGTAAGTCTGTGGAGGGGGAGGGCTGGGGGAGAGGAAAGGGGCAGGGAGGCTGATCGAGGCCCTCACGGTGAAGGAGGGAATGGGGCAGGGGCTGGGGTGAATGGGGTCCTGGGACTGGTCATGCGACAAGAGCCATGGGTGGTTTGTCCAGGGGTGTGGGGGACACAGCTCCCTGCTGCTGTGTGCAATCCTGAGGGAGGCATGGGGAACACATACCCCCTGATACATGCATGGGGCAGAGGCAGGCAGCCTGCTGTGAGCTGGGGCTCTGCACCCTGTTGCCTTTGCCCTGGGTGCCATGCAATGCCATGTGCCTCCTGCCACTGGGTAGGCAGGGGACACGCAGCTAGCACGTGAGTCCTGGGGCAAAGGCAGCAGGGTGCAGCGCCCCAGCCCACACAGGCAGCTTGGCTCTATTCTGCACAGAAACTGGGGGGAGGGGTGTGTGCCCCCCATGCCTCCCCCGAGGGTGCATGTAGTGACGGGCAGCCATGCCCCACCATGCCCCTGGACGAACCGCTTGCAGCTCTGTGCCATGACTTGTCCCAGCCCCAGGGACCCATTCACTCCAGCCTATGTCCCACTCCCTCCCTCACCATGGGGGCCTTGATCTGCTCCCCCACCCATTTCCTTTCCCCCCCACCCCTCCCCCTCCACAGACTTACCCACATGGTCCTGCTCTACATGCAGCGTGCAGGCTGTTGTTGCTCATGTGTGCCAGTTTGTGCGCGCCCAGGCTGCCCTGCACTCCTCTGCACTGCCCCGCTGGGTGGCCCGGATGCAGCGGAGCACAGCCCAGGCACAGGCTCCAAAACCACATGCACAATCAATTTGCTAAAAAAGTTAATGCAAGAACCAATTACACATTAATCATGTACACTAACTGCGATTAATTGGCATCCCTAATTTTTAATATATTTTCAGTTTTCCATTATATAGTTCTAAAAAATCAAACACTTTAGAGCCATTATTTAAAAATTAAACTTGGACACAGCTTCATAAAAATATAATTGTGGCAAAGATACACAGATATTTTTAAAATAGTTTTTGAAAATCTTATATATTTTTAGGGAAGGGAAGGAAATCACTCTTACTCCTTAAGAAATATACAACCAACTGATGTCTGAAAGGATATTATATGCATTTCTAATTAATGGTTGACTATGTTATTTTATTTCAAACCTTCACAAATATTTCAGTTATTTTCAAGGTACACTCAAATCTACACTGATGATGAAGTTCTTAGTAAATACGTTGTGCATAATAAAATGTACTACTTCAGATTAAATTACTATGATTATTTAATATTTACAGTAAAATATTATAATTAAATATCAATGCAGACAGACTGATTAGGATAATGGACCTTGTATATTAGGCACAATACAATCCTAAACTACAGTTCTGCAGTCTTTTTACACTTTATGGATATAATTCTGTTGGCCATAAACTTAATGGCTGAACTAAATGTGGAAGAATGTTATTTAAGAAGTATCCTTGTTTCTCTTTCCTTCTCACATTCCTGATTGTTGTCTTAACTTTACTGGTTCAACAAATATGAGTAAAATAATTACATTACAACCAACAACCCTAAAATAATTAAGATATAAAATGTTATGGCATAATGGGGAAATAAAAACTGAATAAAAACTGGCCACACATTTTTTTTAGTGAAAAAATGGTTCAAGAAAAAATGTTTTGTCTAAATCAAAACTTGATGCATTACAGTTTTGACAGGAAAAGTTTCTGTTCCAGGACTAAATTTCTTGTCTAAGGAGAGAGGACCATACCCACATACAGACATCCCAGAAGAGCTACAGTATGTTAGAGAGGGCATTCAGCAAGATTAAGTCCCTGATCTGCCTGATTCAGACTAGGATTTGAGCCTCAGTTTTATAATAGTTTATCTTGTTCAACTATATTATTACTTTTTTCAAAGCAGCAGAGATGTGATCTGAGCGCTGAGTTGGGAGCCAAAGATATCTGAGTTTTAATTTTGGCTCTAGTAGTCTCTGTTTTGCCTTGACTGAAACATTTATCTATCTCACAATATTTTATGAGGTTTAACTGTCTCTAAGATGTTCTGAAAATAAATACTACAACATGCCAAATTTCATTTTAATATTTTTATTTTAAAAAAACAATCATTAAAATTAGTCTTATTTAGCTTCTTATAACATCAAATATTTTCCTGTCTTTTCTTTTAGAGAGTGTCATCATTCATCAGTTACGCATGAACTCTAGATGAAATACTACATCAAATGTATTCTGTGTGTGTGCACTTCCTTACTACACCAGTTGGATGGATCACTGTTGGAAGCTCTTTACCATTACTGCCAGGGGCTCCAATGCTACTGATTACTTATGGAAGTATATATTGCTTCCACTGGATATTTTGTTTTGTTTGGGGGTTTTTCTTAGACTTTAAAAAATGCAATGGCGTTGCTAATATTTTCAAAGTATATAGTGAGAGAAAGCAGCAGTTTTGCTGCCAAATGAATTTTACTCTTCTTTTGCAAAGCATAAGGCATATGCTTGATTTTGTTTGGTGTTTGCTATATAATTTATTTTTATAATACACTTTGTAATGTAATTTTCCCTAAGCCTTCCAATTTCTATTGTCCATGGCACATTTATATGTAGAACACTGTCAAATTCTGAAAGTGTTGATTCATATTTTTCTATTAGAGAGCCTGTAAAGAAATTACATGTTAACAACAGTGCATTTTTAAATGGAAGACGTACTGTACTCAACACAAATTTTCCTGCCACCTTATAACACTGTGAGACTAAATGTTCTGAAGACTGCTGTACAGGATATACTGTTATAAGGTTTTTTTTTGCACTGTGCGGTGGTTTGGTTTAAAAATGAGTACTAAAATCCAGAGTCCTAAAGTACTACCTGACTTCATAGATTGATTTGAAATACTGCAAACCAGTGTTCGTTAAGCTGTGATTTTTTTTTTACGTGTGTTTTTAATTCTGCCTGTACCATAAAGTCAATTTTCATTACACTGTAACAAATAAATTTTCACTAGTATGCAAACACAACCGAATGTCTGAATGGTAATACTAATTTCAGAAGGCTGACCCCATTTCAGTTGTTTATAGAGAAGGACACACATGATTTTGGCAGTTGCTGCCCTTAGGTTAGTATTTGATACCATATTAAAGTGCACGCATACATACATAAAGTTGACCCTGATATTGCCAAGTGCTTTAAAGAAAAATCCATTGCCTGACAGAGCTAATGATATTATTGTTTCTAGCTGTGCTTTCTCGACACTAGCAAATAAATCACAAACTGAACTTAAATTTTATATCAGCAGCCCTGGGAAGCTGGAAGATAAGAAGCAGCAAAGTGAGAATTCTATGGCAGCTCTTAAAATAAAAATGATATTTCACAGACTTCTTAATAAGATGCAATACAAACTGCATACAGTATAACTTCATAAATCCAGCATGCTCAGGACCGAGCATCTACCGGAAATTTGAAAATTCCGGAGTTTTGAAACTGGAGCGGCGGCTGGTCATGGAGCGGGGGATGGGGGTAGCAGCAGCTGATCCTGGAGCAGTGGCCGTACATGGAGTGGGGTGGTGGACGGCGGCAGGAGCTGCCACATGCAAGCTTCCCCCTCTGTGTCTTGGGAGGTGGGGGGTTGTGGCGGCTGGTCCCAGAGCAGCGATGCGGGGTGGTGAATGGTGGTGGTAGCTGTTGCGTGCAAGCTTCCGCCTCTGTGGCTGGCAGTAGTGTATTTTTTAAAAGTGCCAGATTTTCAAGAATTCTGGATTGTTAATGTCCAGATTTATGAGGTTATACTGTACTATGTTTTCTGGTATTTATTTTCATAAATAAGTATTTTTATAATTAATTAGTTGTATTATGAATTGTTGCCATATTTTTAGTTTGCAGAGGCTTCAAATTCTATGTTGTCAAAAAACTTACCTGTTTGGGGGGGGGGGGGTTGGAATATGGAGGAATGGTTCAGGATTAAAGAACAGATGCATTAACTGTTCATTTCTGATAAATGAATGAATGGTGAAACGCTTCAGTTTTCCTATTCTGACATATTCAAGAACAATATTTAACCTCATGCTGAAATGAATAGAGCAGTTAATCCCTCAGGCTGTCTCTGCACTTGGAAAGATAATGAAGTGTTGATTTATAGTTATTCAGATCATGTTTCCAATATTATTTTCTCAGTAATAAGAAACAGGATATTTTAATACCACAATTTATGTTCTGCACCACATTTCACACCAACAGAATGGTAGGATATGCTGCTACCTATATAGTGTGTATCTTTCTGACAGCATTTTTAAGCTATTTTATGTGACCGTTTGCTTCCATGAAATTCTAATATTTGTTTGTTTTGTATAAACTTTATATGAAGTGAATTCATTTTAAGTGGGTATAAAGTGTCATGATATGGCAGCCTGTAAGGAAAAGATGAAAATGCCAGTTACAGCATCTAGAATGGATGCAATCAATTTCATTTTTCTTATGAAGAATGAACCCTGCTAAGTTTTGGCTGTACTGGAAAGAGCTTTCTTGTTTAGTTGTTTGGCTAAACCCTCACAGTGATGCTGTAGCTTACATAATAGAAGATATTGAAAGCGTGTTCCACAGCCTTCTGACCTTATTTGTGAATGAATCACCACCTAGATTAAAAATGGCTTTAATTTAATCTGTAATGAAACTGGCAGTTATCTCAGTGAACACAGCAACCCTATCACAATGTTTTTTCTGGTTTTAACACTGCTTTTAACTTCCTGTTGTGCTGTCTGAAAGCCTCAGCTGATATAAAAAGTGTATTTTACTTGTTGAAATTTAACAGCATTCTGATATATTTTGCTTATGGCAAAAAATATTGTGCTTGCTGTAAGAACTTCCCCTAACCCCTACCAAAGACACAATTTGTAGAACTTTAAACAGTTAAAGTATTTTTGTTTTGTTTTTTGTTTTTATCAGAAATGCAGCTAGGATTTATTTTCATGTATTTACTTTTTAAAATATTTTGAATGGAACTGTAGTATCCATATAATTGGGAGACATATTTCACTGGCTGTAACCTAAATGCAATAAAATGCATCTTGTTGAGGTTTTCCATACACATTAAGCTTGTAATATTTGACTGGCACGCAGATGTATAGTATATTTTGTAAGATAACAAATGCCATCTGCTCGAAATGTATCCTATTGCAGATGACAAGTGAATTTTACCCTGTGAATTAAAGTTGCTGCCTAAATCTTTAAAATAGTCTCATCCATATTTGAATATTGAGGGCCTGAACACATTACATGTTCACACTAGAGGAAACTGTTTTTGTACTAGTATAAACCCTTAACAATGTAAAACATGTTAGAATCTAGTGTAGTTACCCTGGAGAAAAATGGTAGTAAAAATACATACAGGTGGAGGTGTTGTGTCTGCAGTTATCGTAGGTAGTCATTCAATCATTGCAAGTAGCTTATTATATGTGCCTCATCAATTAGTGTTGAGGTGCTTTAAAAATGTTTACTGCAGTGGCTGCTTCAGGATCCTTGCCTGTCTGATCTGGATTCCAGTGTAATTTATAATACTGTAAAAACCAATATACATCAAACTGGTAGTATCTTGGCCCTCTATTCAAGATATAAAAATTAAATATAGTAGCTATGTAATTACCTTCTGCTTTTGAGTACTTTGGGAGAAAGAATAGTGAAAGATGGAACTAGAGACCATTCTGGCCTTGACACCTGGAAAGATCATGGAACAGGCCCTCAAGGAATTTATTTTGAAGCACCTAGAGAAGAACAAGGTGATCAGAAACTGCCAGAATTGATTCACCAAAAGCAAGTTGTGTCAGACCAACCAGATTTGCATCTATGATAGGGTGACAAGTTCTATGGAAGTGGAGAGCAGTAGATGTGATATACCTTGACCTGTGACCTGGTCTGCCACAGCATTCTCATTAACAAACCAAACTGAGGAAATACAGACAAGATGAAAGCACTGTAATGTGGATATATAACTGGTTGCATCGTGTTCAATGAACAGTCATCAATGACTCAATATCTCGTTTGGAGGAGGTATCAAATGGGGTTCCTTGGGAATCTGTCCTGGCTCAGGTATTGTTCAACATTTTCTTAATGATTTGGATGAAAGAATTGAATATATACTTAGAAATTTGCAGATGACACTAAGTTGAGTGAAGTTGAAGACATTCTGTAGGGTAGTGCCAGAATCTAGAATGACCTGGAAAACGTGGAGAAAATGCCCACAATCAATCAGCTGAAATTCAATAAGGACAAATGCAAAGTGGTGCACTTAGGATGGAATAACTGCATGACAATACTTGGCTGAGATGGTTTAGTCAGGGATGATCCCACCTTGAACAGGGGGCTAGACTAGATGACCTTTTGAGGTCCTTTCCAGCCCTACTTTCCTATGATCCTAAGTTATACTAGAAATATTCTTTTCATACAAATACACTTGTTAAAGAAAATAATCAGTCTTCCATTTTACACCTCGGAAGCAGAGAGTATGCTGAACTTTCCCTTTCCTTTGTGTGCTTACTGGCATAATTGCAAACAGGTAAATAGTCTACAGAAACACTATCCCCATACTTATAGTAATTAAATTCAACCTCATCCACTTCAGTATCTTACTTAGGCACATATAATGCTTTTGGGAAGGCAGGAACGAGGGCCTGTTTGCTGTCTCACTTATTTCCTCATCCCCCAAAATTACATTGGGGCTGTTTTAAAGCATCAGACCAAGGAGAAAAACAAATCACTCAGGTCCACTGAAGACCCAGGAACCAGGTGGGGGGAGGATTTACCCCCTTCTGCCCTTCACTTTGGGTGAAGTTACACATTACACACAGACCATACTAAATCTGTGGAATATTAAATGGTGTTAAAGCTACAACGTGCTGTGAGCAATTGCACATAAAGTAGGGTTACCGTATTTCCAATTCCAAAACAGAGGACACCTGTGCGGGGGACCTCACTCCCCACCCGCAGACCCCTGGCCCAGATGGTGGCCCTCACTCCCCACCCAGTCCCTCACCTCCCCAGGCTATGCTGGTGCCCCTCACTCCCAACACGCATCCCCCCCTGGCCCTACCAGCGCCCCTCACTCCTGACCCGCAGCCCGTCCCAACCAGGCCAGCGTGCGGCAGCTCCGGTTTTTGCGGGTGCTCGTGGAGCGAGCAGGAGGGAAAAGGGGAGGCCTGTGGCATCCCGCCCCAGGCTAGGGCTCCCACGTCATGGCAGGCGGCCCCGAGCAAGGGCACTAGCCCAGCTCCCCCGCTGTTCTCTAGAGAGACCAGGCCTGCAGAACACTAGCAGAGCAACTACGCATGCCCCACCCCAGCTGCGGGGCCGCGTCTCACCCACCGGACTGCGCATGCGTAATACTCCTCCCTCTCGCGCTCTGACTTTCCCCTGACACGGCGCATCATCAGCGCGCGCCCCAGCCTCCCCACTTTTGCGCAGGACGGCTCGAGGCCCGATCACGTGGCCACGGCGGGCGGTGACGCTATTGTGTCGTTGCA
>NW_005841955.1:1875907-1877004 GCF_000455745.1 Alligator sinensis
AGGGAGGGCCGGGCAGGGTGGAGACAATCCTCGGTGGGGGGGGCAACGAAATGGTTTGGGGGCCGGGGCGCAGGGCTGGTGAGCAGAGGCTGAAGGACTTGGGCTTGTTCAGCTGTCTGGAAAAGACAGGAGTAAGAGGGGATTTGATAGTAGCCTTTAGCTACCTGAAGTGGGATTTGAAAGAGGATGGAGCTGGACTGTTCTCAGTGGTGGCAGATAACAGAATAAGGAGCAGTGGTTTCAAGTTGCAGCAAGGGAAGTTTAGGTTGGATATTAGGAAAAACTGTCTCACAAGGAGGGTAATAAAGCACTGGGGCAGGTTACCCAGAGAGGTGGTGGAAGCTCCATCCTTGGAGGTTTTTAAGGCCCAGCTAGACAAAGCCTTGGCTGGGGTGATATAGTTGGCTGGGTCCCGCTTTGAGCAAGGGGGTTGGACTAGATGACCTCTCGAGGTCCCTTCCAGCTCTAATTTTCTGTGATTCTATAGAAGTTTGATAGACCAGTCTAACTTAAATTGCTTAAGTCTGATACTACATCCATCTAGGTGTCTCCTTTTTATTTGTAACCATAGGTGGCAAGTCCTGGCCCAGTGCCCCTCACTCCTGACCCACTGCCCCCCACTCCCAGGCCCCCAGTGTGCGAGGCAGGGAGGCCCCAAGCAGCCCCTCGCAGGCTGGAGCTCTGGCAGCCTGCAAGAGGGAAGCCACAGCTTCCTCCATTTTTCTCTATTTTGAAAGTTTGCTCACAACCCTTTCATATATTCTTGCGACCCACTATTGGGTTGCAACCTACAGGTTGAGAAGCGCTGGACTAGGTGACCTCCTGAGGTTCATGGATTCATAGATTGGAAGGGACCTAAGAAGATCGTCGAGCCCAGCTCCCTGCACCAAGCAGGAAAGACAACCGGGGTCAAGTGACCCCAGCAAGGTGACTGTCCAGTCTCCTCTTGAAGATCTCCAGGGAAGGTGATTGCGCCACCTCTGGAGGGAGCTTATTCCATGTTCTGGACACCTTGGCTGTGAAGAAGTTTTTCCTAATTTTGAGGCTGAAACAGCCTTTCAGGAGTTTGTGACCATTGCTCCTGGTTTTCCCCAAGG
>NW_005841955.1:1877023-1887740 GCF_000455745.1 Alligator sinensis
TTGTTCACTGAGCCCTTGATGTATGCCCCTGATGTAGCAGTAAGCTGCTACCAAGTCCCCTCTCAGCCTTCTCTTTTTTAGGCTGAAGAGTCCCAGGTCCCTCAGCCTCACCGGAGACTTGCATGGCAAGCCATATGAGGTCATACAGGTGGCCCTTCTCTGGACTCTCTCAAGCTTTTCCACATCCTTGTTGAAGTGCGGTGCCCAGAACTGGATGCAGTACTCCAGCTGCGGTCTCACCAATGCTGAGTAGAGCTGAAGAATCATTTCTTTGGTTTTGCTGGAGATGTATCGATTGATGCACGCCAGAGTATTTTATTTGCCCTGGTGATTACAGAATTGTACTGTCGGCTCCTGTTCATACTGTGGTCAATTATTACCCCCAGCTCTCTTTCATTCATAGTGCTGGTCAGATTGGCGTTGCCAAGCCTGTAGGTGTGCAGGGGATTGTTCGTCCCCAGGTGAAGCACTTTACATTGCCCAATGTTAAACCTCATCTGGTTCTGATCCTCCCAACTTGCCAGCCTGTCTAGTTCCACATGTATCTGCAGCCTATCTTCAGGCGTGATCGCGCTTCCCCATAACTTGGTGTCATCTGTGAACTTGGCCAGGTCCCTTCCAACCTTAATTTTCTATATCACCCTTGTAGCACAGTCAGTACCCCACAGACACACTTCACTGTTGAAGACTTTTAAGCAGCTTGATCTAGCCTGACCATCCTCCAGATAGTGGTATGGCCCATCACCCATATCTCGGTGCCAGGATCTGGTCCTCAATAGGGTTTTTGGAGGGTTTTTTTAGCCAGAGATCTGCAAGTTGATTTATGGGGTAACTATAATACTAGGGGAACTTTGAAAGTGGAGAAGATGATTGTTGTTTTAACATGTTGATTTAGACCACGTGCCTACGTACAAGAAGTTCAGTGCTAGCATGTGTATACACATATGGTTTGTCAAGCTGCTACCTAAATGCAGTACAGTTAATGTTTCTGTGTTTCATATCGTGGATGTCCTGACAGGCTACAAACAAGCTTGGAATAATGCACCAACGGTCTGCTCGCATCAGGGGACATCTTGCAGTGATACTGTCTGTAATGCTGAAGTACACTAGGGAGTGGTGCTTGTGTATGCAGCTGGCAAGTAGCCAAAATGTTATCTTCATTTTAAACCTTTACACTGAGTTTAACAATTCTAAGTAGTAGAGGTGCACTGATACGTCGGTCCATATCATATCGGTACCAATAAAAGGAAAATTGACATAATTGGTAATCGGCTTTTTTTGGCTGCTGTGGCCGATAATGTCACTTATAAATCTGTGCATGCGCATAGCCACAGCATGCATGCAGCCACTGGGGGACTTGGGTGGAGGGAGTGGCTTCTGCTGCTCCATGCACCTGCAGGGGGAGGCATGTGGAGCACTTGCCCCCCAGATCTGTGAGTGGGGCAAGAGCAGGCTGCCACTGTGTGCTGGGGGTGGCACCAGGCTCTTTCTGGTGGGGGGGACTGGGGCTGGGCTAGGGCTGCACTTGGGGCAGGCAGCAGTAGTGCTGGGAGGAAGGGCTGTGGGGGGTGGCTACAGCCACCTCAGAATTCACTGTAGCCTCCCCGAACCCCCACTCCCAGTGCTGCTGCTGTCTGCTCCAAATGCAGCCTTGGCCCAGTCCCCACCTCTCACCAGGAAGAGACCAGCGCTGCCCCCGTCCTCAGCTCACAGCGGCAGCTGCCCTTGCCTCGCACACAGTTCCAGGAGGCACATGCCCCCTATGCCATCCCCCCCACCATGAGCTGCTCGTGACTTCGTCCTGCCCCAGCCCCACTCCCTCCCTCACCATGGGCAGCCTCAATCTGCCCTCCCTACATCCCCTCCTTCCCTCTACCTCTTCCCCACAACTGACTTGCTAGCTGGATGCTGCTCTCCAAGCTGCCATGCTGCATATTGGCAATCAGATCGGTATCAGCTGATATGGCTCGTTAATAATCAGCCATCAATATCAGCCCCAAAAAATCTTTCAGTGCACCCCTACTAAATATTAAAACAATGCAGCTTTTTGGTGAACAACTAAAAGCCACCTCTTCCCTCATCCATGCTCAATGTTTGATTAGCTGGTAGCTTCTGTATTTTTATAACAACAACCTAATTTCTAGCAGTTGCTTTTTAACTTGTTGATTGAATAAGATGAATTAAAAAAAAAAAAAAAAAAGAAGATTGCTCACAGTAAAAAAACAAAACAACATAAGAGTGTGTGTGTTTGTAGGAATGCAGTGGTACAGAGTATGATGCAACCAGTGTGAGCCAATAAAAAATTACAAGTCCTTGTGCAGATCCAGTAATTTGACATGGACAGAAGTAGACAGAATTGTGAAGATCAGAGTAGTTGTTTTAACCCCTGGTAACCAAGCAGCATATGTTCTCATTTGTATATCTCTCTAAAGTTTTAACATTGCTATAATAAAATGTGTAAATGATCTAAAATTGAAGCTGCTCAAGTCAAGGAATGTAAAAGATTAGTTTGAAATGTACTTTGTGTTCTGTCACTATCGTGTCTACAGTTAATTGCTTTCTAAAAATATGCACCTTTGTGCTTAGATCTGAGGGCATGCATTGCATCGCAAAAACCTAATTGATTTCTTTTAAAGAATGCTGTTAGGATAGGGTTTTTAAAAAAGGCATTTTCTTGTGGTAATATTTGAGGTAGTTGTGTAATCTTTAATGGGACGCAATTTAGAGAATGGAAAGAACGGTTCCTTCTAATACATTAACCATTGGCAAACTGTTGACAGCGGTGTTTTAAAACAATTCTTATCTTTGGTTTAGGTTTAGTTATTACAGCTAAAAGTATTTACATTTTTATATCAGTTTTTATAGTGTGTGGAGACTAAAGATAAGGACCTTAATCCATATTAGACACAGAAGTAGAAGTAGTAATTTGTTTTGGTTTTTTTTTTTAGAAATGCAAGATACTCCTAAGCTCCTCCCTCCTTCTTCTGTAAAGGGCCTGCTAGTTACAGCACTCAACCAAGAAGCAGGCTCAGGTTCAGCACTGTCTGAAAGATTGAAACCACTTTTCAGGAGATGGTCCTGATCACATCAGGCTATAGGTTTTTGATGTAATAATGTAATGGGCCAGAGTGATAGTGAACAAGCCTTTGTAGCATAGTAGTTAGGGTAGAGTACTCACTTGGGAGTATGGAGATTATGGTTATTCTCCTTGTTTCAAACACTGTTTATATTTCTTATCCAGTTGCTTTTTTAATGTGGGAGGAAATGTATAAAGGGGAAGAAGGGGATGGCAGCACCACCACTTCCTCCTCCTGGAGCTCTTTTTGAAAGGCAGGACTCTGGAGCTATGTTTCAGGAGAGGGGTTAGGCTTGGGTGATTGTAGATAACTTGCAACCTAGAGTTAGGTGTCTGAGTCCTAATTAGGCTGGGGATTTTAAGATGCACACCTTGTCATGGTTTCGTTCTGACCAGTCTAGGTTACTTCCTGCTTGGTGGGATGGGTGTTGTAAATCCCATTCTTTGTTTCCTTATTCTGCCCATGTTCTGTGTGGGTGGTTTAGATGCCGAACTTGTGCCTGTGGATTCTGGTTTGGAGGGTGCAGGATTGAAAGCTGGGTGTCACAACATCCAAGTTCCTTGGTCAACCTAAACACTGGTATATTTAAAAAAGATTCTGCTTTTATTTAGATGCAAACACTTGTGTTTAACATTTGATTTTTGTAGAACTGGTCCCAATGATTTAACACAGGTTTAAGTGTTTGCAGAACTGTGGCATAAGTATAGATTTAGAAGCTGAAATTATGTACTCAGTTCCAAAAACTATGGTCTAGTTTCTCAGCTGTTCTCTTCATTATTTTAGCTTTTGGGCATCTGTTGGATTCCCTTGGCATGGGGTGAACCTCAGCTGACATGCAACCATTTCAGTTTCCTGCGTGATTATTCATGTGTCCTTAGAATGGGAAAAAGGTGTGCTTGTAATGCTAATATGAGCTGACATATTGCTGTGGATCCACCTGTGGGGCCAGCAGAGAACCAACACCAGGACAAGGATCATGCAACCATTTTTTTTGCCATGTTTAGTAATGGCTGGCATGGGCAAAAGATCTAGTTGAGTGGTACTCAACTTCTGGCCCATTGCCCAAATGCAGCCTGCAGAGCCATGTTATCTGGCTTTTGGGCTTCCCACCAGTCTGGGAATTTGGCAGGGGAGAGGTGGCAGTGTTAATTGCCACAGCAAAGCCCAGACCTGCAGTAGTTAGCACAGCGGTCATTCTTTCACCACCAAATTTCCAGACCCATGGGGAGCCCCACCAGCCAGATAGCACCTCTGTGTGGAGTTAGGCTGGTGTGCAGGGTCCTACTGCTGCTGGATCTAGTGCACAGGGAATTGCACCCTTGAACTGATTCCTTGCACAGTATCCAGCCTGCAGACCAATGTTGCACCACTCATTTGGCTCACAGGGCTGGGTCAGTTGAACAACTTTGCTTTAGCCCAGGGGTGGGCAATTATTTGGGCCTGAGGGCCACATATGGGAGTTTTGATCAGCTGTTACAGGCTGTCAGCAGCCCTCCCTCCTCCCCCCAACAGTTTACCAAAGGTCCTTATGGGGCTGTAGGGGCAGGTGGGAGCAGTGTTCAGGAGTGAAGTGGGAGGGAAGGGAGAGGCTGGGATCATATGCCCCTGCCTTTGGAAGGGTGAGAAGGCCTGCCTGGGCACTAGATCCTGGGAGCCTGCTGTGGGTAAGGGGGAGGGGGAACGGGGAGGGTTAGTGCAGTCCATGATACCCCCATGGCACTCCACATAGTGCTGAACCCTGCCCGCTCACGCCAGGGCAGCCCACACCATGCTCCTGCTGGGAGCGTGGTGTGGTGTGGCAGGAGCAAGAGGAGGAGCAGTTGCTGGAGGCACGGGGCTCAGAGCAGCACTCAACTGGCTGCAGCCACCTTGGGAACAGCCCACTGGAAACTGCTCCAGCTCCCAGGAAGATGGCTGGGAGCTGAAGGCAGAGCTTGGTGTTGGGACAGGAGCCACCAGGCTGAAGCTGCTCACCCACCTGCCTGGAATGGTATGGCACAGTGCAGCAGGAGCAGCTTCTGGTGGGCTGTTCTCAGTGCTGTCCCCTGCCATGTGAAGCGCTGCAGGGGCAGCTGTGGGCCAGATCCAGTCACCTGGTGGGATGGATTTGACCCACAGGCTGTATTTTTCCCACCCCTGATCTAGCCCCTATAATTCTTTTGAGCAAGTAAATTTTTGTTAATTTGACTACATTGTTTAAAATACAGAGTGAGCACTTCACAGATTGATAACAACTTATTTTTTTTAGTAAAATGTAACCACACTTTAATTTTGTCTTTCACTAACATTGATTTTTATTTTTTACATAATAATTTTCTAATGAAGCCATATTTACTAAACTGATCTGGATATTCCAGAGCATTAATGGCAAAGTGAATGATTTTAAGTTAATTTTGCTTAACAAAATGGACTTAAATTCAAACATGGATTTTTATTTGCAACGGAGGATAATGTATGATACAATTTTAGACTTGCTTTGTTTAATTTTGACCATTCAGCTAAGTACTCAATAACAGTATGTAGGTTTGCATTGTTTTCCACCAGAGCTACCTTAAATTCAAATATGGAAGCTTTCCACCAGATTTAGTATCAATATTACATATCCTGCACATAAGCAGTTTTCTAGCATTTTTGCAAACTCTGTTTCGCTCACACAAGAGTTTCATAGCAGATAGTGTGTTCATAGTTATCAAAGGGAGATGAACGTAATTTAGTTGGAAGAAACAAATATAAGCTACTGAAGAGAGATTCTTTGAAAAACCTATTTTTCCCCTGGAGTAGAAAGATTGCATTAAAATCAAGTTTAAATTTACCAAAACTCAACTGGATCCAGGACAAGATTCTTAACCTCAAAGTAATATTGTGTAAAGAGAATGATTGTTCAGTTGTTTACTTTGAGAGGTGAAGAAATTAACTTAACGTGGCAGCTAGGAAGGTTTAGCAGTTGTACATAATCAACAGAGAACAACTCCCCCTCATCCCCTTTTTTTCCTCACTCTGAATTGTTACTGTCTAAGGGCCTTACCCTAGATCAGGAGTTCCCAAACTGTGGTACATGCACCCCTGGGGGAGCACTCAAGACTTCTCTGGGGGGTACATGGGAGAAATTGTGTAATGGCATATTTAATTTTCATAATAATAATTGGCATTTAATGGGGTTAAAATATAAAATGGATGCTGGTAGGAGTGCATTGGCAGCTGGTAAATCTGGAAGGGGCTATGCGATAAGCAACAGTTTGGGATCCTCTTCCATAGATCCAGGGAAGCTCCAGTCAAAAGTATGTTCACATTGTCTATAGGGATTTCCTACATTGTAGAATTTGCAGTCTACTATTCAGAGATTCGATTTTCCAAATGCAGTCTGCTTTATTGTAACCCTAAAGTGTCAGAGTTTGTTTTGAATAACTGAAGAACTAGAGTTGGATGTGCATAATGAAGTTTTTGTAAAAGATGAGGTTTTTTGTTGTTGTTTTTTTTTTCCAGATATCTCTCCCAACCGTACAGCTGGTCTAATTAAAGATATATCACACACAAGTTTTGTGTCTCATACATCATTTTAAATCAGCCAGATCTGCCCATGAGTTAAGTACCAAGTCAGCTGCTGTTCAACTGACTCTTCAGTTCAGGATAAACGGTGTGCAGTGCTATTTAAACTAACAGTTGACAGATTGCTCATAAGGACTGCTGAAGCGGTGATATTTGCCAGTTCATGCAGGGTGTAAAACTCATTTCTTTACGTAAATCAACCTTTTTTTAGGCTCAACCCCACTGTACAGTAGGAAACATGTTGCTTATAGTTATGTATATAACTATATATGTATAGTTAGCCTTCGATCTGGTTTCCCATGATCACCTCTTGGAGAAACTGGCCAATTGTTGCCTTGGGTCCTCCACGATCCACTGGCTGGAAAATTGGCTCCGTGGTAGGACCCAGAGGGTAGTAATTGATGGAAGTCACTCATCATGGTGTCCTGTGACCAGTGGGGTCCCCCAACGCTCTGGCCTTGGACCCATACTGTTCAACATCTTCATTAATGATGTGGACACTCGAGTCAGAAGCAGACTGGCCAAGTTCGCCGATGACACCAAACTTTGTGGCAAAGCATCCACACCAGAAGACAGGCGGGTGATCCAGGCTGACCTGGACAGGCTCAGCAAGTGGGCGGATGAGAATCTGATGGTGTTCAACGCCGATAAATGCAAGGTTCTCCACCTTGGGAAGAAAAACCCGCAGCATCCTTATAGGCTCGGCACTGCTATGTTGGCTAGCACTAAGGAAGAAAGAGACTTGGGGGTCATCATTGACCACAAGATGAACATGAGCCTGCAGTGCGATGCTGCGGCTAGTAAAGTGACCAAAACGCTGGCTTGCATCCATAGATACTTCTCAAGCAAATCCCGGTACGTCTTTCTCCCCTTGTACTCGGCCTTAGTGAGGCCGCAGCTGGAGTCCTGCGTCCAGTTTTGGGCTCCACAATTCAAAAACGATGTGGAGAATTTAGCCTGGAAAAGCGCAGGCTCAGGGATGATCTGATGGCCACCTATAAGTTTATCAGGGGTGACCACCAGTATCTGGGGGAACGTTTGTTCACCAGAGTGCCCCAAGGGATGACGACTAGGTCGAATGGTCATAAACTACGACAAGACCGTTTCAGGCTGTACATAAGGAAGAATTTCTTTACTGTCCGAGCCCCCAAGGTCTGGAACAGCCTGCCACTGGAGGTGGTTCAAGCGCCTACATTGAACACCTTCAAGAGCAAACTGGATGCTTATCTTGCTGGGATCCTATGACCCCAGCTGACTTCCTGCCCTTTGGGCAGGGGGCTGGACTCGATGATCTTCCGAGGTCCCTTCCAGCCCTAATGTCTATGAAATCTATGTGCCAGCAAAAAGTTTAACTGTAAGCATAAACCAGCACAAACCAAGTTTGGTAACTTTTCAGAAAAACATGCAGGCACTTAGCTGTTTCAGTATCTCATTTTTTCAGGACACGGTACAAAATTCTTTTAGTTGTTTGTACCTTGCAATAAACTTTTGTTTTCAGCACCAAGGGGGAAATTGAGATCACTGGTTTATATTAGAATCATAGAAAGTTGGGATTGGAAGGAACCTCAGGAGGTCATCTAGTCCAACCCCCTGCTTGAAGTAGGACCATCTTTAACTAGATCATCCCAGCCAAGGCTTTGTCTACCAGGTCTTATAAACCTCCAAGGATGGAGCTTCCGTCACCTCTATGGGTTAACCTGTTCCAGTGTTTTTCTCGCTAGGAGAGGATAGTACATTCTTCCTAATATCTAACTTACACTTCCCTTGCTGCAACTTGAGATCATTGTTCCTTGTTCTGTCATCTGCCAGCACTGAGAACTGTCTTGCATATGTTAAGAATAGATGGGAAGCACTGTTGGGCACTTAGGACTTTTAAAAATCTTTCTGCCCCATTGCATTTCTAAATGGAAGCAGCAAAGCATGTTTTCTTTGCCAAATTCTAGTGATTAAATACTGGGTCAAGAATTCTTTTTGAAAATTTAAGTTACAAAAGGTAGGTTTTAATACACAATGGGTGGATTTTTGTGTTTGTGTATTTGTAAATGTCATTCTCCTGGTATGAGATCTCTAAATCTGTATTTGTTATAGTTAGCAGTAACGATCAATTTGGTAAATGCCAATATTTTATATTTTTAAGGTGTTATTTCTGTTTGTGGCAGAGGTTTTGTGGGGTGTGTGTAATTGTATGGATAGTTGGTGGAATTAATTGATATGCCTTCTTTCACAATGTTTTTGGCTTGTTAATCATTACTTGTCTTTGTCTTCTTGCTGTAACTCTGATTTCCCTTTCTTCTACAGATTGATTATACAGGCATAGAGCCTACTAGTCCCTGCAACAAATGCTTAAATGTATCCTGGAATAGCACACCATCATGTACTTGCACCATTAACTTTACACTAGATCATCCATTTGAGGTCTGTTATGTTGTGTAAGGTGGCATTAAATAACTCTTAATTTTAATTTAGTATTCGTGCTTTTATGTCATGATTGATAGTCCTGGTTTCAAACAATCATTGCTCTTGTAAGCTATAATAGTAGTTTAAGTCACATCTTCAGTTTTCTGTTGTTTGAGCTCTGCTGCACTTCTAAACTCTAAGCATTGTATTTTGGAGGAACATTTTACTTCACATAACGTTGATAACTCATTCCTCTCTTCTTTTTTTCTGACCAGCTTATCTTTGTATGTTTTGTCTCCAAACTACGTGGTACAAAATAACTGATGCTATCCTTACTTGATTTATTATTAGAGGTGCACCGATACATTGGTCTATATTGTATCGGCACCGATAAAAGGAAAACTAATGTTATCAGCAATTGGCTTTTTTTGGCTGCTGTGGCCAATAATGTTGCTGATTAAATGCTGCGTGCATGCATGCAGCCATAACATGCATGCAGCAAGCCCGACAGATTGCAGAGCAGCATCCAACTGGTAAGTCTTGTCGGGGGTGGGGGAGGAAAAGGGTGTGGGGGAGGCAGATTGAGGCCCCTGGGGTGAAGGAGGGGCTGGGGCTGGGGCAGGCGCTGTCCAGCCAGGGCAGAACATGGGACGAAGCTGCAAGCAGTTTGTCTGGGGGGTCCAGGGAGGGGGTTGGATCCCACTGCTATATGCACCACTGGGAGAGCCATGGTGGGGCGTGTGCCCCCCAGATATGTGCGCAGGGAGAGGGCGAACTGCCTCTGCAGGCTTGGGCTGGGGGTGGTGTTGGGCTTCTCCTGGTGGGGGTTTGGGCCGGAGCTGCCCTCGGGGCGGGCAGCGGCGGCTCTGTGAGGGGGTCCTACAGCAATTATTGGGGTAACTGTAGCTCAACCCGTAGCCTTCCTCCTCCACTCCAGCGCTGCTGCTGCCCACCCCAAGCACAGCCGTGGCCCAACCCCCTGCCAGGAAGAGTTCGGCACTGCCCCAGGCCTCAGTCCACAACGGCAACCTGCCCTTGCCCCACTCACAGATCATGGGGGCATGCCACCCATGGCTCCCCCATGGGTGTGCGTAGTGGTTGGATCCACCCTCTCCCCCCTCCCTGAGTCCCCTGGATGAGCCACTCGTGGCTCCGTCCTGCACCCTACTCCGTCCTAGCTGGGCAGCCTCTGCCCCAGCCCTACTGCCTCCCTCACCATAGGGGCCTCGATCTGCACCCCCCACACCCCTTCCCTCCCCTCACCTGTTCCCTCACCTCAAAAGACTTACCAGCCAGATGCTGCTTTCCAAGCTGCAGGGCTGCATATCAGTCATCGGTATCAGCCTAAAAATACCTTTATCGTTGCACCCCTATTTATTACTCGCTCATGCATTTATAGCAGCATTTGGAACATATAAGTCCTCAATCTATAGATTTGCCCTCTAAGTCTTAGACTATGTAATTCATTGGGATGGAGGTACGTTTCAATACTTCTTTCTCTAGATTACCACAGATAGTAGGAGTTGTAAAAGCTACCGTGTATAGAGTTGTGGCCTTAGCTGAAACTGTCAGTTAATGCAGGTTTGTGGTTCAGTTCTATATTGGGCTTGTCCTTAATGTCATAGTAGAACTATAGATGGGATAATATGTGGCAGTATTAGCTTAGATTTGCTGGTGATATCTTAATGACCGTGAAT